>NW_028123888.1:0-600000 GCF_965194805.1 Balaenoptera borealis
ACCCGTACCCTAAACCGAGCCCTAACCCTAACACTAACCCTAACCCTAACCCTAACCCATACCCTACGCCGTACCCGCACCCCTCCCCGAACCCGTAACCTAAGCCGTACCCTAAGCCTAACCCTAAGCCTAACCCTAACCCTAGGCTACCCTTGACTGCTTCTGCCTCCAATAGATTTCCTAAGCACTACTGTTTTAAGGAACAGCTTAAAAAGAGAATCCTAATGTGATTTCTTTATAATGGGTGTGTTCCTTATCTTATCCTAGTGTCTAAACTCTTCTCCATGGCTGCACCCCCAAATAATATTGCCTTACGTGCTAAGGGGTATCTAGAGAGTGGGATAGGTTTAATAACTACCCTAACCCTAATGCGTACTCTAACCCTAACCCCTACCCTAACACTAACACGTACCCTAATCCTAACCCGTACCCTACACCGAGCCCTAACCCTAACACTAACACTAACCCTAACCCTAACCCATACCCTACGCCGTACCTGAACCCCTCCCCAAACCCGTACCCTAAGCCGTACCCTAAGCCTAACCCTAAGCCTAACACTAACCCTAGGCTACCCTTGACTGCTTCTGCCTCCAATAGATTTCCTAAGCACTAGTGTTTTAAGCAACAGCTTAAAAAGAGAATCCTAATGTGATTTCTTTATAATGGGTGTGTTCCTTATCTTATCCTAGTGTCTAAACTCTTCTCCATAGCTGGACCCTCAAATAATATTCCTTTACGTGCTAAGGGGTATCTAGAGAGTGGGATAGGTTTAATAACTACCCTAACCCTAACGCGTACCCTAACCCTAACCCCTACCCTAACCCTAACACGTACCCTAATCCTAACCCGTACCCTAAACCGAGCCCTAACCCTAACACTAACCCTAACCCTAACCCTAACCCATACCCTATGCCGTACCCGCACCCCTCCCCGAACCCGTAACCTAAGCCGTACCCTAAGCCTAACCCTAAGCCTAACCCTAACCCTAGGCTACCCTTGACTGCTTCTGCCTCCAATAGATTTCCTAAGCACTAGTGTTTTAAGGAACAGCTTAAAAAGAGAATCCTAATGTGATTTCTTTATAATGGGTGTGTTCCTTATCTTATCCTAGTGTCTAAACTCTTCTCCATGGCTGCACCCCCAAATAATATTCCCTTACGTGCTAAGGGGTATCTAGAGAGTGGGATAGGTTTAATAACTACCCTAACCCTAACGCGTACCCTAACCCTAACCCCTACCCTAACCCTAACACGTACCCTAATCCTAACCTGTACCCTAAACCGAGCCCTAACCCTAACACTAACCCTAACCCTAACCCTAACCCATACCCTACGCCGTACCCGCACCCCTCCCCGAACCCGTACCCTAAGCCATACCCTAAACCTAACACTAAGCCTAACCCTAACCCTAGGCTACCCTTGACTGCTTCTGCCTCCAATCGATTTCCTAAGCAGTAGTGTTTTAAGGAACAGCTTAAAAAGAGAATCCTAATGTGATTTCTTTATAATGGGTGTGTTCCTTATCTTATCCTAGTGTCTAAACTCTTCTCCATGGCTGGACCCCCAAATAATATTCCTTTACGTGCTAAGGGGGACCTAGAGAGTGGGATAGGTTTAATAACTACCCTAGCCCTAACGCGTAACCTAACCCTAACCCCTACCCTAACCCTAACATGTACCCTAATCCTAACCCGTACCCTAAACCGAGCCCTAACCCTAACACTAACCCACACCCTAACCCTAACCCATACCCTACGCCGTACACGAACACCTCCCCGAACCCATACCCCAAGCCGTACCCTAACCCTAACCCTAAGCCTAACCCTAACCCTAGGCTACCCTTGACTGCTTCTGCCTCCAATTGATTTCCTAAGCACTAGTGTTTTAAGAACAGCTTAAAAAGAGAATCCTAAAGTGATTTCTTTATAATGGGTGTGTTCCTTACCTTATCCTAGTGTCTAAACTCTTCTCCATGGCTGGACCCCCAAATAATATTCCTTTACGTGCTAAGGGGTATCTAGAGAGTGGGATAGGTTTAATAACTACCCTAACCCTAACGCGTACCCTAACCCTAACCCCTACCCTAACACTAACACGTACCCTAATCCTAACCCGTACCCTAAACCGAGCCCTAACCCTAACACTAACCCTAACCCTAACCCTAACCCATACCCTACGCCGTACCCGAAACCCTCCCCGAACCCGTACCCTAAGCCATACCCTAAGCCTAACCCTAAGCCTAACACTAACCCTAGGCTACCCTTTACTGCTTCTGCCTCCAATAGATTTCCTAAGCACTAGTGTTTTAAGCAACAGCTTAAAAAGAGAATCCTAATGTGATTTCTTTATAATGGGTGTGTTCCTTATCTTATCCTAGTGTCTAAACTCTTCTCCATGGCTGGACCCCCAAATAATATTCCTTTACGTGCTAAGGGGTATCTAGAGAGTGGGATAGGTTTACTAACGACCCTAACCCTAATGCGTACCCTAACCCTAACCCCTACCCTAAACCTTACACGTACCCTAATCCTAACCGTACCCTAAACCGAGCCCTAACCCTAACACAAACCCTAACCCTGACCCTAACCCATACCCTACGCCGTACCCGAAACCCTCCCCGAACCCGTACCCTAAGCCGTACCCTAAGCCTAACCCTAAGCCTAACCCTAACCCTAGGCTACCCTTGACTGCTTCTGCCTCCAATAGATTTCCTAAGCACTAGTGTTTTAAGGAACAGCTTAAAAAGAGAATCCTAAAGTGATTTCTTTATAATGGGTGTGTTCCTTATCTTATCCTAGCATCTAAACTCTTCTCCATGGCTGGACCCCCAAATAATATTCCTTTACGTGCTAAGGGGTATCTAGAGAGTGGGATACGTTTAACAACTACCCTAACCCTAACGCGTACCCTAAACCTAACCCCTACCCTAACCCTAACACGTACACTAATCCTAAACCGTACCCTAAACCGAGCCCTAACCCTAACACTAAACCTAACCCTAACCCTAACCCATACCCTACGCCGTACCCGCACCCCTCCCCGAACCCGTACCCTAAGCCGTACCCTCAGCCGAACCCTAAGCCTAACCCTAACCCTAGGCTACCCTTGACTGCTTCTGCCTCCAATAGATTTCCTAAGCACTAGTGTTTTAAGGAACAGCTTAAAAAGAGAATCCTAATGTGATTTCTTTATAATGGGTGTGTTCCTTATCTTATCCTAGTGTCTAAACTCTTCTCCATGGCTGCACCCCCAAATAATTTTGCCTTACGTGCTAAGGGGTATCTAGAGAGTGGGATAGGTTTAATAACTACCCTAAACCTAATGCGTACTCTAACCCTAACCCCTACCCTAACACTAACACGTACCCTAATCCTAACCCGTACCCTAAACCGAGCCCTAACCCTAACACTAACACTAACCCTAACCCTAACCCATACCCTACGCCGTACCCGAACCCCTCCCCAAACCCGTACCCTAAGCCGTACCCTAAGCCTAACCCTAAGCCTAACACTAACCCTAGGCTACCCTTGAGTGCTTCTGCCTCCAATAGATTTCCTAAGCACTAGTGCTTTAAGCAACAGCTTAAAAAGAGAATCCTAATATGATTTCTTTATAATGGGTGTGTTCCTTATCTTATCCTAGTGTCTAAATTTTTCTCCATGGCTGGACCCCCAAATAATATTCCTTTACGTGCTAAGGGGTATCTAGAGAGTGGGATAGGTTTACTAACTACCCTAACCCTAACGCATACCCTAACCCTAACCCCTACCCTAAACCTAACACGTACCCTAATCCTAACCGTACCCTAAACCGAGCCCTAACACTAACACTAACCCTAACCCTAACCCTAACCCATACCCTACGCCGTACCCGAAACCCTCCCCGAACCCGTACCCTAAGCCGTACCCTAAGCCTAACCCTAAGCCTAACCCTAACCCTAGGCTACCCTTGACTGCTTCTGCCTCCAATAGATTTCCTAAGCACTAGTGTTTTAAGGAACAGCTTAAAAAGAGAATCCTAATGTGATTTCTTTATAATGGGTGTGTTCCTTATCTTATCCTAGTGTCTAAACTCTTCTCCATGGCTGGACCCTCAAATAATATTCCTTTACGTGCTAAGGGGTATCTAGAGAGTGGGATAGGTTTAATAACTACCCTAACCCTAACGCGTACCCTAACCCTAACCCCTACCCTAACCCTAACACGTACCCTAATCCTAACCCGTACCCTAAACCGAGCCCTAACCCTAACACTAACCCTAACCCTAACCCTAACCCATACCCTACGCCGTACCCGCACCCCTCCCCGAACCTGTACCCTAAGCCGTACCCTAAGCCTAACCCTAAGCCTAACCCTAACCCTAGGCTACCCTTGACTGCTTCTGCCTCCAATAGATTTCCTAAGCACTAGTGTTTTAAGCAACAGCTTAAAAAGAGAATCCTAATGTGATTTCTTTATAATGGGTGTGTTCCTTATCTTATCCTAGTGTCTAAACTCTTCTCCATGGCTGCACCCCCAAATAATATTCCCTTACGTGCTAAGGGGTATCTAGAGAGTGGGATAGGTTTAATAACTACCCTAACCCTAACACGTACCCTAACCCTAACCCCTACCCTAAACCTAACACGTACCCTAATCCTAACCTGTACCCTAAACCGAGCCCTAACCCTAACACTAACCCTAACCCTAACCCTAACCCATACCCTACGCCGTACCCGCACCCCTCCCCGAACCCGTACCCTAAGACATACCCTAAACCTAACCCTAAGCCTAACCCTAACCCTAGGCTACCCTTGACTGCTTCTGCCTCCAATTGATTTCCTAAGCAGTAGTGTTTTAAGGAACAGCTTAAAAAGAGAATCCTAATGTGATTTCTTTATAATGGGTGTGTTCCTTATCTTATCCTAGTGTCTAAACTCTTCTCCATGGCTGGACCCCCAAATAATATTCCTTTACGTGCTAAGGGGGAGCTAGAGAGTGGGATAGGTTTACTAACTACCCTAGCCCTAACGCGTAACCTAACCCTAACCCCTACCCTAACCCTAACACGTACCCTAATCCTAACCCGTACCCTAAACCGAGCCCTAACCCTAACACTAACCCAAACCCTAACCCTAACCCATACCCTACGCCGTACACGAACACCTCCCCGAACCCATACCCCAAGCCGTACCCTAACCCTAACCCTAAGCCTAACCCTAACCCTAGGCTACCCTTGACTGCTTCTGCCTCCAATAGATTTCCTAAGCACTAGTGTTTTAAGCAACAGCTTAAAAAGAGAATCCTAATGTGATTTCTTTATAATGGGTGTGTTCCTTATCTTATCCTAGTGTCTAAACTCTTCTCCATGGCAGGACCCCCAAATAATATTCCTTTACGTGCTAAGGGGTATCTAGAGAGTGGGATAGGTTTAATAACTACCCTAACCCTAATGCGTACCCTAACCCTAACCCCTACCCTAACCCTAACACGTACCCTAATCCTAACCCGTACCCTAAACCGAGCCCTAACCCTAACCCTAACCCTAACCCATACCCTACGCCGTACCCGAAACCCTCCCCGAACCCGTACCCTAAGCCGTACCCTAAGCCTAACCCTAAGCCTAACCTTACCCTAGGCTACCCTTGACTGCTTCTGCCTCCAATAGATTTCCTAAGCACTAGTGTTTTAAGGAACAACTTAAAAAGAGAATCCTAATGTGATTTCTTTATAATGGGTGTGTTCCTTATCTTATCCTAGTGTCTAAACTCTTCTACATGGCTGCACCCCCAAATAATATTGCCTTACGTGCTAAGGGGTATCTAGAGAGTGGGATAGGTTTAATAACTACCCTAACCCTAATGCGTACTCTAACCCTAACCCCTACCCTAACACTAACACGTACCCTAATCCTAACCCGTACCCTAAACCGAGCCCTAACCCTAACACTAACACTAACCCTAACCCTAACCCATACCCTACGCCGTACCTGAACCCCTCCCCAAACCCGTACCCTAAGCCGTACCCTAAGCCTAACCCTAAGCCTAACACTAACCCTAGGCTACCCTTGACTGCTTCTGCCTCCAATAGATTTCCTAAGCACTAGTGTTTTAAGCAACAGCTTAAAAAGAGAATCCTAATGTGATTTCTTTATAATGGGTGTGTTCCTTATCTTATCCTAGTGTCTAAATTCTTCTCCATTGCTGGAACCCCAAATAATATTCCTTTACGTGCTAAGGGGTATCTAGAGAGTGGGATAGGTTTACTAACTACCCTAACCCTAACGCGTACCCTAACCCTAACCCCTACCCTAAACCTAACACGTACCCTAATCCTAACCGTACCCTAAACCGAGCCCTAACCCTAACACTAACCCTAAACCTAACCCTAACCCATACCCTACGCCGTACCCGAAACCCTCCCCGAACCCGTACCCTAAGCCGTACCCTAAGCCTAACCCTAAGCCTAACCCTAACCCTAGGCTACCCTTGACTGCTTCTGCCTCTTATAGATTTCCTAAGCACTAGTGTTTTAAGGAACAGCTTAAAAAGAGAATCCTAATGTGATTTCTTTATAATGGGTGTGTTCCTTATCTTATCCTAGTGTCTAAACTCTTCTCCATGGCTGGGCCCTCAAATAATATTCCTTTACGTGCTAAGGGGTATCTAGAGAGTGGGATAGGTTTAATAACTACCCTAACCCTAACGCGTACCCTAACCCTAACCCCTACCCTAACCCTAACACGTACCCTAATCCTAACCCGTACCCTAAACCGAGCCCTAACCCTAACACTAACCCTAACCCTAACCCTAACCCATACCCTACGCCGTACCCGCACCCCTCCCCGAACCCGTAACCTAAGCCGTACCCTAAGCCTAACCCTAAGCCTAACCCTAACCCTAGGCTACCCTTGACTGCTTCTGCCTCCAATAGATTTCCTAAGCACTACTGTTTTAAGGAACAGCTTAAAAAGAGAATCCTAATGTGATTTCTTTATAATGGGTGTGTTCCTTATCTTATCCTAGTGTCTAAACTCTTCTCCATGGCTGCACCCCCAAATAATATTGCCTTACGTGCTAAGGGGTATCTAGAGAGTGGGATAGGTTTAATAACTACCCTAACCCTAATGCGTACTCTAACCCTAACCCCTACCCTAACACTAACACGTACCCTAATCCTAACCCGTACCCTACACCGAGCCCTAACCCTAACACTAACACTAACCCTAACCCTAACCCATACCCTACGCCGTACCTGAACCCCTCCCCAAACCCGTACCCTAAGCCGTACCCTAAGCCTAACCCTAAGCCTAACACTAACCCTAGGCTACCCTTGACTGCTTCTGCCTCCAATAGATTTCCTAAGCACTAGTGTTTTAAGCAACAGCTTAAAAAGAGAATCCTAATGTGATTTCTTTATAATGGGTGTGTTCCTTATCTTATCCTAGTGTCTAAACTCTTCTCCATGGCTGGACCCTCAAATAATATTCCTTTACGTGCTAAGGGGTATCTAGAGAGTGGGATAGGTTTAATAACTACCCTAACCCTAACGCGTACCCTAACCCTAACCCCTACCCTAACCCTAACACGTACCCTAATCCTAACCCGTACCCTAAACCGAGCCCTAACCCTAACACTAACCCTAACCCTAACCCTAACCCATACCCTATGCCGTACCCGCACCCCTCCCCGAACCCGTAACCTAAGCCGTACCCTAAGCCTAACCCTAAGCCTAACCCTAACCCTAGGCTACCCTTGACTGCTTCTGCCTCCAATAGATTTCCTAAGCACTAGTGTTTTAAGGAACAGCTTAAAAAGAGAATCCTAATGTGATTTCTTTATAATGGGTGTGTTCCTTATCTTATCCTAGTGTATAAACTCTTCTCCATGGCTGCACCCCCAAATAATATTCCCTTACGTGCTAAGGGGTATCTAGAGAGTGGGATAGGTTTAATAACTACCCTAACCCTAACGCGTACCCTAACCCTAACCCCTACCCTAACCCTAACACGTACCCTAATCCTAACCTGTACCCTAAACCGAGCCCTAACCCTAACACTAACCCTAACCCTAACCCTAACCCATACCCTACGCCGTACCCGCACCCCTCCCCGAACCCGTACCCTAAGCCATACCCTAAACCTAACACTAAGCCTAACCCTAACCCTAGGCTACCCTTGACTGCTTCTGCCTCCAATTGATTTCCTAAGCAGTAGTGTTTTAAGGAACAGCTTAAAAAGAGAATCCTAATGTGATTTCTTTATAATGGGTGTGTTCCTTATCTTATCCTAGTGTCTAAACTCTTCTCCATGGCTGGACCCCCAAATAATATTCCTTTACGTGCTAAGGGGGACCTAGAGAGTGGGATAGGTTTAATAACTACCCTAGCCCTAACGCGTAACCTAACCCTAACCCCTACCCTAACCCTAACATGTACCCTAATCCTAACCCGTACCCTAAACCGAGCCCTAACCCTAACACTAACCCACACCCTAACCCTAACCCATACCCTACGCCGTACACGAACACCTCCCCGAACCCATACCCCAAGCCGTACCCTAACCCTAACCCTAAGCCTAACCCTAACCCTAGGCTACCCTTGACTGCTTCTGCCTCCAATTGATTTCCTAAGCACTAGTGTTTTAAGAACAGCTTAAAAAGAGAATCCTAAAGTGATTTCTTTATAATGGGTGTGTTCCTTATCTTATCCTAGTGTCTAAACTCTTCTCCATGGCTGGACCCCCAAATAATATTCCTTTACGTGCTAAGGGGTATCTAGAGAGTGGGATAGGTTTAATAACTACCCTAACCCTAACGCGTACCCTAACCCTAACCCCTACCCTAACCCTAACACGTACCCTAATCCTAACCCGTACCCTAAACCGAGCCCTAACCCTAACACTAACCCTAACCCTAACCCTAACCCATACCCTACGCCGTACCCGAAACCCTCCCTGAACCCGTACCCTAAGCCATACCCTAAGCCTAACCCTAAGCCTAACACTAACCCTAGGCTACCCTTTACTGCTTCTGCCTCCAATAGATTTCCTAAGCACTAGTGTTTTAAGCAACAGCTTAAAAAGAGAATCCTAATGTGATTTCTTTATAATGGGTGTGTTCCTTATCTTATCCTAGCATCTAAACTCTTCTCCATGGCTGGACCCCCAAATAATATTCCTTTACGTGCTAAGGGGTATCTAGAGAGTGGGATACGTTTAACAACTACCCTAACCCTAACGCGTACCCTAAACCTAACCCCTACCCTAACCCTAACACGTACCCTAATCCTAAACCGTACCCTAAACCGAGCCCTAACCCTAACACTAAACCTAACCCTAACCCTAACCCATACCCTACGCCGTACCCGCACCCCTCCCCGAACCCGTACCCTAAGCCGTACCCTCAGCCGAACCCTAAGCCTAACCCTAACCCTAGGCTACCCTTGACTGCTTCTGCCTCCAATAGATTTCCTAAGCACTAGTGTTTTAAGGAACAGCTTAAAAAGAGAATCCTAATGTGATTTCTTTATAATGGGTGTGTTCCTTATCTTATCCTAGTGTCTAAACTCTTCTCCATGGCTGCACCCCCAAATAATTTTGCCTTACGTGCTAAGGGGTATCTAGAGAGTGGGATAGGTTTAATAACTACCCTAACCCTAATGCATACTCTAACCCTAACCCCTACCCTAACACTAACACGTACCCTAATCCTAACCCGTACCCTAAACCGAGCCCTAACCCTAACACTAACACTAACCCTAACCCTAACCCATACCCTACGCCGTACCCGAACCCCTCCCCAAACCCGTACCCTAAGCCGTACCCTAAGCCTAACCCTAAGCCTAACACTAACCCTAGGCTACCCTTGAGTGCTTCTGCCTCCAATAGATTTCCTAAGCACTAGTGCTTTAAGCAACAGCTTAAAAAGAGAATCCTAATATGATTTCTTTATAATGGGTGTGTTCCTTATCTTATCCTAGTGTCTAAATTTTTCTCCATGGCTGGACCCCCAAATAATATTCCTTTACGTGCTAAGGGGTATCTAGAGAGTGGGATAGGTTTACTAACTACCCTAACCCTAACGCATACCCTAACCCTAACCCCTACCCTAAACCTAACACGTACCCTAATCCTAAACGTACCCTAAACCGAGCCCTAACACTAACACTAACCCTAACCCTAACCCTAACCCATACCCTACGCCGTACCCGAAACCCTCCCCGAACCCGTACCCTAAGCCGTACCCTAAGCCTAACCCTAAGCCTAACCCTAACCCTAGGCTACCCTTGACTGCTTCTGCCTCCAATAGATTTCCTAAGCACTAGTGTTTTAAGGAACAGCTTAAAAAGAGAATCCTAATGTGATTTCTTTATAATGGGTGTGTTCCTTATCTTATCCTAGTGTCTAAACTCTTCTCCATGGCTGGACCCTCAAATAATATTCCTTTACGTGCTAAGGGGTATCTAGAGAGTGGGATAGGTTTAATAACTACCCTAACCCTAACGCGTACCCTAACCCTAACCCCTACCCTAACCCTAACACGTACCCTAATCCTAACCCGTACCCTAAACCGAGCCCTAACCCTAACACTAACCCTAACCCTAACCCTAACCCATACCCTACGCCGTACCCGCACCCCTCCCCGAACGTGTACCCTAAGCCGTACCCTAAGCCTAACCCTAAGCCTAACCCTAACCCTAGGCTACCCTTGACTGCTTCTGCCTCCAATAGATTTCCTAAGCACTAGTGTTTTAAGGAACAGCTTAAAAAGAGAATCCTAATGTGATTTCTTTATAATGGGTGTGTTCCTTATCTTATCCTAGTGTCTAAACTCTTCTCCATGGCTGGACCACCAAATAATATTCCTTTACGTGCTAAGGGGTATCTAGAGAGTGGGATAGGTTTACTAACTACCCTAGCCCTAACGCGTAACCTAACCCTAACCCCTACCCTAACCCTAACACGTACCCTAATCCTAACCCGTACCCTAAACCGAGCCCTAACCTTAACACTAACCCTAACCCTAACCCTAACCCATACCCTACGCCGTACCCGAACCCTTCCCTGAACCCATACCGCAAGCCGTACCCTAACCCTAACCCTAAGCCTAACCCTAACCCTAGGCTACCCTTGACTGCTTCTGCCTCCAATAGATTTCCTAAGCACTAGTGTTTTAAGGAACAGCTTAAAAAGAGAATCCTAAAGTGATTTCTTTATAATGGGTGTGTTCCTTTTCTTATACTAGTGTCTAAACTCTTCTCCATGGCTGGACCCACAAATAATATTCCTTTACGTGCTAAGGGGTATCTAGAGAGTGGGATAGGTTTAATAACTACCCTAAACCTAACGCGTACCCTAACCCTAACCCCTACCCTAACCCTAACACGTACCCTAATCCTAACCCGTACCCTAAACCGAGCCCTAACCCTAACACTAACCCAAACCCTAACCCTAACCCATACCCTACGCCGTACACGAACACCTCCCCGAACCCATACCCCAAGCCGTACCCTAACCCTAACCCTAAGCCTAACCCTAACCCTAGGCTACCCTTGACTGCTTCTGCCTCCAATTGATTTCCTAAGCACTAGTGTTTTAAGAACAGCTTAAAAAGAGAATCCTAAAGTGATTTCTTTATAATGGTTGTGTTCCTTATCTTATCCTAGTGTCTAAACTCTTCTCCATGGCTGGACCCCCAAATAATATTCCTTTACGTGCTAAGGGGTATCTAGAGAGTGGGATAGGTTTAATAACTACCCTAACCCTAACGCGTACCCTAACCCTAACCCCTACCCTAAGCCTAACACGTACCCTAATCCTAACCCGTACCCTAAACCGAGCCCTAACCCTAACACTAACCCTAACCCTAACCCTAACCCATACCCTATGCCGTACCCGAAACCCTCCCCGAACCCGTACCCTAAGCCGTACCCTAAGCCTAACCCTAAGCCTAACACTAACCCTAGGCTACCCTTTACTGCTTCTGCCTCCAATAGATTTCCTAAGCAGTAGTGTTTTAAGCAACAGCTTAAAAAGAGAATCCTAATGTGATTTCTTTATAATGGGTGTGTTCCTTATCTTATCCTAGTGTCTAAACTCTTCTCCATGGCTGGACCCCCAAATAATATTCCTTTACGTGCTAAGGGGTATCTAGAGAGTGGGATAGGTTTACTAACGACCCTAACCCTAATGCGTACCCTAACCCTAACCCCTACCCTAACCCTAACACGTACCCTAATCCTAACCCGTACCCTAAACCGAGCCCTAACCCTAACACTAACCCTAACCCTAACCCTAACCCATACCCTACGCCGTACCCGCACCCCTCCCCGAACCCGTAACCTAAGCCGTACCCTAAGCCTAACCCTAAGCCTAACCCTAACCCTAGGCTACCCTTGACTGCTTCTGCCTCCAATAGATTTCCTAAGCACTACTGTTTTAAGGAACAGCTTAAAAAGAGAATCCTAATGTGATTTCTTTATAATGGGTGTGTTCCTTATCTTATCCTAGTGTCTAAACTCTTCTCCATGGCTGCACCCCCAAATAATATTGCCTTACGTGCTAAGGGGTATCTAGAGAGTGGGATAGGTTTAATAACTACCCTAACCCTAATGCGTACTCTAACCCTAACCCCTACCCTAACACTAACACGTACCCTAATCCTAACCCGTACCCTACACCGAGCCCTAACCCTAACACTAACACTAACCCTAACCCTAACCCATACCCTACGCCGTACCTGAACCCCTCCCCAAACCCGTACCCTAAGCCGTACCCTAAGCCTAACCCTAAGCCTAACACTAACCCTAGGCTACCCTTGACTGCTTCTGCCTCCAATAGATTTCCTAAGCACTAGTGTTTTAAGCAACAGCTTAAAAAGAGAATCCTAATGTGATTTCTTTATAATGGGTGTGTTCCTTATCTTATCCTAGTGTCTAAACTCTTCTCCATGGCTGGACCCTCAAATAATATTCCTTTACGTGCTAAGGGGTATCTAGAGAGTGGGATAGGTTTAATAACTACCCTAACCCTAACGCGTACCCTAACCCTAACCCCTACCCTAACCCTAACACGTACCCTAATCCTAACCCGTACCCTAAACCGAGCCCTAACCCTAACACTAACCCTAACCCTAACCCTAACCCATACCCTATGCCGTACCCGCACCCCTCCCCGAACCCGTAACCTAAGCCGTACCCTAAGCCTAACCCTAAGCCTAACCCTAACCCTAGGCTACCCTTGACTGCTTCTGCCTCCAATAGATTTCCTAAGCACTAGTGTTTTAAGGAACAGCTTAAAAAGAGAATCCTAATGTGATTTCTTTATAATGGGTGTGTTCCTTATCTTATCCTAGTGTCTAAACTCTTCTCCATGGCTGCACCCCCAAATAATATTCCCTTACGTGCTAAGGGGTATCTAGAGAGTGGGATAGGTTTAATAACTACCCTAACCCTAACGCGTACCCTAACCCTAACCCCTACCCTAACCCTAACACGTACCCTAATCCTAACCTGTACCCTAAACCGAGCCCTAACCCTAACACTAACCCTAACCCTAACCCTAACCCATACCCTACGCCGTACCCGCACCCCTCCCCGAACCCGTACCCTAAGCCATACCCTAAACCTAACACTAAGCCTAACCCTAACCCTAGGCTACCCTTGACTGCTTCTGCCTCCAATTGATTTCCTAAGCAGTAGTGTTTTAAGGAACAGCTTAAAAAGAGAATCCTAATGTGATTTCTTTATAATGGGTGTGTTCCTTATCTTATCCTAGTGTCTAAACTCTTCTCCATGGCTGGACCCCCAAATAATATTCCTTTACGTGCTAAGGGGGACCTAGAGAGTGGGATAGGTTTAATAACTACCCTAGCCCTAACGCGTAACCTAACCCTAACCCCTACCCTAACCCTAACATGTACCCTAATCCTAACCCGTACCCTAAACCGAGCCCTAACCCTAACACTAACCCACACCCTAACCCTAACCCATACCCTACGCCGTACACGAACACCTCCCCGAACCCATACCCCAAGCCGTACCCTAACCCTAACCCTAAGCCTAACCCTAACCCTAGGCTACCCTTGACTGCTTCTGCCTCCAATTGATTTCCTAAGCACTAGTGTTTTAAGAACAGCTTAAAAAGAGAATCCTAAAGTGATTTCTTTATAATGGGTGTGTTCCTTATCTTATCCTAGTGTCTAAACTCTTCTCCATGGCTGGACCCCCAAATAATATTCCTTTACGTGCTAAGGGGTATCTAGAGAGTGGGATAGGTTTAATAACTACCCTAACCCTAACGCGTACCCTAACCCTAACCCCTACCCTAACCCTAACACGTACCCTAATCCTAACCCGTACCCTAAACCGAGCCCTAACCCTAACACTAACCCTAACCCTAACCCTAACCCATACCCTACGCCGTACCCGAAACCCTCCCTGAACCCGTACCCTAAGCCATACCCTAAGCCTAACCCTAAGCCTAACACTAACCCTAGGCTACCCTTTACTGCTTCTGCCTCCAATAGATTTCCTAAGCACTAGTGTTTTAAGCAACAGCTTAAAAAGAGAATCCTAATGTGATTTCTTTATAATGGGTGTGTTCCTTATCTTATCCTAGCATCTAAACTCTTCTCCATGGCTGGACCCCCAAATAATATTCCTTTACGTGCTAAGGGGTATCTAGAGAGTGGGATACGTTTAACAACTACCCTAACCCTAACGCGTACCCTAAACCTAACCCCTACCCTAACCCTAACACGTACCCTAATCCTAAACCGTACCCTAAACCGAGCCCTAACCCTAACACTAAACCTAACCCTAACCCTAACCCATACCCTACGCCGTACCCGCACCCCTCCCCGAACCCGTACCCTAAGCCGTACCCTCAGCCGAACCCTAAGCCTAACCCTAACCCTAGGCTACCCTTGACTGCTTCTGCCTCCAATAGATTTCCTAAGCACTAGTGTTTTAAGGAACAGCTTAAAAAGAGAATCCTAATGTGATTTCTTTATAATGGGTGTGTTCCTTATCTTATCCTAGTGTCTAAACTCTTCTCCATGGCTGCACCCCCAAATAATTTTGCCTTACGTGCTAAGGGGTATCTAGAGAGTGGGATAGGTTTAATAACTACCCTAACCCTAATGCATACTCTAACCCTAACCCCTACCCTAACACTAACACGTACCCTAATCCTAACCCGTACCCTAAACCGAGCCCTAACCCTAACACTAACACTAACCCTAACCCTAACCCATACCCTACGCCGTACCCGAACCCCTCCCCAAACCCGTACCCTAAGCCGTACCCTAAGCCTAACCCTAAGCCTAACACTAACCCTAGGCTACCCTTGAGTGCTTCTGCCTCCAATAGATTTCCTAAGCACTAGTGCTTTAAGCAACAGCTTAAAAAGAGAATCCTAATATGATTTCTTTATAATGGGTGTGTTCCTTATCTTATCCTAGTGTCTAAATTTTTCTCCATGGCTGGACCCCCAAATAATATTCCTTTACGTGCTAAGGGGTATCTAGAGAGTGGGATAGGTTTACTAACTACCCTAACCCTAACGCATACCCTAACCCTAACCCCTACCCTAAACCTAACACGTACCCTAATCCTAAACGTACCCTAAACCGAGCCCTAACACTAACACTAACCCTAACCCTAACCCTAACCCATACCCTACGCCGTACCCGAAACCCTCCCCGAACCCGTACCCTAAGCCGTACCCTAAGCCTAACCCTAAGCCTAACCCTAACCCTAGGCTACCCTTGACTGCTTCTGCCTCCAATAGATTTCCTAAGCACTAGTGTTTTAAGGAACAGCTTAAAAAGAGAATCCTAATGTGATTTCTTTATAATGGGTGTGTTCCTTATCTTATCCTAGTGTCTAAACTCTTCTCCATGGCTGGACCCTCAAATAATATTCCTTTACGTGCTAAGGGGTATCTAGAGAGTGGGATAGGTTTAATAACTACCCTAACCCTAACGCGTACCCTAACCCTAACCCCTACCCTAACCCTAACACGTACCCTAATCCTAACCCGTACCCTAAACCGAGCCCTAACCCTAACACTAACCCTAACCCTAACCCTAACCCATACCCTACGCCGTACCCGCACCCCTCCCCGAACGTGTACCCTAAGCCGTACCCTAAGCCTAACCCTAAGCCTAACCCTAACCCTAGGCTACCCTTGACTGCTTCTGCCTCCAATAGATTTCCTAAGCACTAGTGTTTTAAGGAACAGCTTAAAAAGAGAATCCTAATGTGATTTCTTTATAATGGGTGTGTTCCTTATCTTATCCTAGTGTCTAAACTCTTCTCCATGGCTGGACCACCAAATAATATTCCTTTACGTGCTAAGGGGTATCTAGAGAGTGGGATAGGTTTACTAACTACCCTAGCCCTAACGCGTAACCTAACCCTAACCCCTACCCTAACCCTAACACGTACCCTAATCCTAACCCGTACCCTAAACCGAGCCCTAACCTTAACACTAACCCTAACCCTAACCCTAACCCATACCCTACGCCGTACCCGAACCCTTCCCTGAACCCATACCGCAAGCCGTACCCTAACCCTAACCCTAAGCCTAACCCTAACCCTAGGCTACCCTTGACTGCTTCTGCCTCCAATAGATTTCCTAAGCACTAGTGTTTTAAGGAACAGCTTAAAAAGAGAATCCTAAAGTGATTTCTTTATAATGGGTGTGTTCCTTTTCTTATACTAGTGTCTAAACTCTTCTCCATGGCTGGACCCACAAATAATATTCCTTTACGTGCTAAGGGGTATCTAGAGAGTGGGATAGGTTTAATAACTACCCTAAACCTAACGCGTACCCTAACCCTAACCCCTACCCTAACCCTAACACGTACCCTAATCCTAACCCGTACCCTAAACCGAGCCCTAACCCTAACACTAACCCAAACCCTAACCCTAACCCATACCCTACGCCGTACACGAACACCTCCCCGAACCCATACCCCAAGCCGTACCCTAACCCTAACCCTAAGCCTAACCCTAACCCTAGGCTACCCTTGACTGCTTCTGCCTCCAATTGATTTCCTAAGCACTAGTGTTTTAAGAACAGCTTAAAAAGAGAATCCTAAAGTGATTTCTTTATAATGGTTGTGTTCCTTATCTTATCCTAGTGTCTAAACTCTTCTCCATGGCTGGACCCCCAAATAATATTCCTTTACGTGCTAAGGGGTATCTAGAGAGTGGGATAGGTTTAATAACTACCCTAACCCTAACGCGTACCCTAACCCTAACCCCTACCCTAAGCCTAACACGTACCCTAATCCTAACCCGTACCCTAAACCGAGCCCTAACCCTAACACTAACCCTAACCCTAACCCTAACCCATACCCTATGCCGTACCCGAAACCCTCCCCGAACCCGTACCCTAAGCCGTACCCTAAGCCTAACCCTAAGCCTAACACTAACCCTAGGCTACCCTTTACTGCTTCTGCCTCCAATAGATTTCCTAAGCAGTAGTGTTTTAAGCAACAGCTTAAAAAGAGAATCCTAATGTGATTTCTTTATAATGGGTGTGTTCCTTATCTTATCCTAGTGTCTAAACTCTTCTCCATGGCTGGACCCCCAAATAATATTCCTTTACGTGCTAAGGGGTATCTAGAGAGTGGGATAGGTTTACTAACGACCCTAACCCTAATGCGTACCCTAACCCTAACCCCTACCCTAAACCTAACACGTACCCTAATCCTAACCGTACCCTAAACCGAGCCCTAACCCTAACACAAACCCTAACCCTAACCCTAACCCATACCCTACGCCGTACCCGAAACCCTCCCCGAACCCGTACCCTAAGCCGTACCCTAAGCCTAACCCTAAGCCTAACCCTAACCCTAGGCTACCCTTGACTGCTTCTGCCTCCAATAGATTTCCTAAGCACTAGTGTTTTAAGGAACAGCTTAAAAAGAGAATCCTAAAGTGATTTCTTTATAATGGGTGTGTTCCTTATCTTATCCTAGCGTCTAAACTCTTCTCCATGGCTGGACCCCCAAATAATATTCCTTTACGTGCTAAGGGGTATCTAGAGAGTGGGATAGGTTTAACAACTACCCTAACCCTAACGCGTACCCTAAACCTAACCCCTACCCTAACCCTAACACGTACCCTTATCCTAACCCGTACCCTAAACCGAGCCCTAACCCTAACACTAACCCTAACCCTAACCCTAACCCATACCCTACGCCGTACCCGCACCCCTCCCCGAACCCGTACCCTAAGCCGTACCCTAAGCCTAACCCTAAGCCTAACCTTACCCTAGGCTACCCTTGACTGCTTCTGCCTCCAATAGATTTCCTAAGCACTAGTGTTTTAAGGAACAGCTTAAAAAGAGAATCCTAATGTGATTTCTTTATAATGGGTGTGTTCCTTATCTTATCCTAGTGTCTAAACTCTTCTACATGGCTGCACCCCCAAATAATATTGCCTTACGTGCTAAGGGGTATCTAGAGAGTGGGATAGGTTTAATAACTACCCTAACCCTAACGCGTACCCTAACCCTAACCCCTACCCTAAACCTAACACGTACCCTAATCCTAACCGTACCCTAAACCGAGCCCTAACACTAACACTAACCCTAACCCTAACCCATACCCTACGCCGTACCCGAAACCCTCCCCGAACCCGTACCCTAAGCCGTACCCTAAGCCTAACCCTAAGCCTAACCCTAACCCTAGGCTACCCTTGACTGCTTCTACCTCCAATAGATTTCCTAAGCACTAGTGTTTTAAGGAACAGCTTAAAAAGAGAATCCTAATGTGATTTCTTTATAATGGGTGTGTTCCTTATCTTATCCTAGTGTCTAAACTCTTCTCCATGGCTGGACCCTCAAATAATATTCCTTTACGTGCTAAGGGGTATCTAGAGAGTGGGATAGGTTTAATAACTACCCTAACCCTAACGCGTACCCTAACCCTAACCCCTACCCTAACCCTAACACGTACCCTAATCCTAACCCGTACCCTAAACCGAGCCCTAACCCTAACACTAACCCTAACCCTAACCCTAACCCATACCCTACGCCGTACCCGCACCCCTCCCCGAACCCGGACCCTAAGCCGTACCCTAAGCCTAACCCTAAGCCTAACCCTAACCCTAGGCTACCCTTGACTGCTTCTGCCTCCAATAGATTTCCTAAGCACTAGTGTTTTAAGGAACAGCTTAAAAAGAGAATCCTAATGTGATTTCTTTATAATGGGTGTGTTCCTTATCTTATCCTAGTGTCTAAACTCTTCTCCATGGCTGGACCACCAAATAATATTCCTTTACGTGTTAAGGGGGAGCTAGAGAGTGGGATAGGTTTACTAACTACCCTAGCCCTAACGCGTAACCTAACCCTAACCCCTACCCTAACCCTAAAACGTACCCTAATCCTAACCCGTACCCTAAACCGAGCCCTAACCTTAACACTAACCCTAACCCTAACCCTAACCCATACCCTACGCCGTACCCGAACCCCTCCCCGAACCCATACCGCAAGCCGTACCCTAACCCTAACCCTAAGCCTAACCCTAACCCTAGGCTACCCTTGACTGCTTCTGCCTCCAATAGATTTCCTAAGCACTAGTGTTTTAAGGAACAGCTTAAAAAGAGAATCCTAAAGTGATTTCTTTATAATGGGTGTGTTCCTTATCTTATCCTAGTGTCTAAACTCTTCTCCATGTTTGGACCCACAAATAATATTCCTTTACGTGCTAAGGGGTATCTAGAGAGTGGGATAGGTTTAATAACTACCCTAACCCTAACGCGTACCCTAACCCTAACCCCTACCCTACCCCTAACACGTACCCTAATCCTAACCCGTACCCTAAACCGAGCCCTAACCCTAACACTAACCCAAACCCTAACCCTAACCCATACCCTACGCCGTACACGAACACCTCCCCGAACCCATACCCCAAGCCATACCCTAACCCTAACCCTAAGCCTAACCCTAACCCTAGGCTACCCTTGACTGCTTCTGCCTCCAATAGATTTCCTAAGCACTAGTGTTTTAAGCAACAGCTTAAAAAGAGAATCCTAATGTGATTTCTTTATAATGGGTGTGTTCCTTATCTTATCCTAGTGTCTAAATTCTTCTCCATTGCTGGAACCCCAAATAATATTCCTTTACGTGCTAAGGGGTATCTAGAGAGTGGGATAGGTTTACTAACTACCCTAACCCTAACGCGTACCCTAACCCTAACCCCTACCCTAAACCTAACACGTACCCTAATCCTAACCGTACCCTAAACCGAGCCCTAACCCTAACACTAACCCTAAACCTAACCCTAACCCATACCCTACGCCGTACCCGAAACCCTCCCCGAACCCGTACCCTAAGCCGTATCCTAAGCCTAACCCTAAGCCTAACCCTAACCCTAGGCTACCCTTGACTGCTTCTGCCTCTTATAGATTTCCTAAGCACTAGTGTTTTAAGGAACAGCTTAAAAAGAGAATCCTAATGTGATTTCTTTATAATGGGTGTGTTCCTTATCTTATCCTAGTGTCTAAACTCTTCTCCATGGCTGGGCCCTCAAATAATATTCCTTTACGTGCTAAGGGGTATCTAGAGAGTGGGATAGGTTTAATAACTACCCTAACCCTAACGCGTACCCTAACCCTAACCCCTACCCTAACCCTAACACGTACCCTAATCCTAACCCGTACCCTAAACCGAGCCCTAACCCTAACACTAACCCTAACCCTAACCCTAACCCATACCCTACGCCGTACCCGCACCCCTCCCCGAACCCGTAACCTAAGCCGTACCCTAAGCCTAACCCTAAGCCTAACCCTAACCCTAGGCTACCCTTGACTGCTTCTGCCTCCAATAGATTTCCTAAGCACTACTGTTTTAAGGAACAGCTTAAAAAGAGAATCCTAATGTGATTTCTTTATAATGGGTGTGTTCCTTATCTTATCCTAGTGTCTAAACTCTTCTCCATGGCTGCACCCCCAAATAATATTGCCTTACGTGCTAAGGGGTATCTAGAGAGTGGGATAGGTTTAATAACTACCCTAACCCTAATGCGTACTCTAACCCTAACCCCTACCCTAACACTAACACGTACCCTAATCCTAACCCGTACCCTACACCGAGCCCTAACCCTAACACTAACACTAACCCTAACCCTAACCCATACCCTACGCCGTACCTGAACCCCTCCCCAAACCCGTACCCTAAGCCGTACCCTAAGCCTAACCCTAAGCCTAACACTAACCCTAGGCTACCCTTGACTGCTTCTGCCTCCAATAGATTTCCTAAGCACTAGTGTTTTAAGCAACAGCTTAAAAAGAGAATCCTAATGTGATTTCTTTATAATGGGTGTGTTCCTTATCTTATCCTAGTGTCTAAACTCTTCTCCATGGCTGGACCCTCAAATAATATTCCTTTACGTGCTAAGGGGTATCTAGAGAGTGGGATAGGTTTAATAACTACCCTAACCCTAACGCGTACCCTAACCCTAACCCCTACCCTAACCCTAACACGTACCCTAATCCTAACCCGTACCCTAAACCGAGCCCTAACCCTAACACTAACCCTAACCCTAACCCTAACCCATACCCTATGCCGTACCCGCAACCCTCCCCGAACCCGTAACCTAAGCCGTACCCTAAGCCTAACCCTAAGCCTAACCCTAACCCTAGGCTACCCTTGACTGCTTCTGCCTCCAATAGATTTCCTAAGCACTAGTGTTTTAAGCAACAGCTTAAAAAGAGAATCCTAATGTGATTTCTTTATAATGGGTGTGTTCCTTATCTTATCCTAGTGTCTAAACTCTTCTCCATGGCTGGACCCCCAAATAATATTCCTTTACGTGCTAAGGGGTATCTAGAGAGTGGGATAGGTTTACTAACGACCCTAACCCTAATGCGTACCCTAACCCTAACCCCTACCCTAAACCTTACACGTACCCTAATCCTAACCGTACCCTAAACCGAGCCCTAACCCTAACACAAACCCTAACCCTGACCCTAACCCATACCCTACGCCGTACCCGAAACCCTCCCCGAACCCGTACCCTAAGCCGTACCCTAAGCCTAACCCTAAGCCTAACCCTAACCCTAGGCTACCCTTGACTGCTTCTGCCTCCAATAGATTTCCTAAGCACTAGTGTTTTAAGGAACAGCTTAAAAAGAGAATCCTAAAGTGATTTCTTTATAATGGGTGTGTTCCTTATCTTATCCTAGCATCTAAACTCTTCTCCATGGCTGGACCCCCAAATAATATTCCTTTACGTGCTAAGGGGTATCTAGAGAGTGGGATACGTTTAACAACTACCCTAACCCTAACGCGTACCCTAAACCTAACCCCTACCCTAACCCTAACACGTACACTAATCCTAAACCGTACCCTAAACCGAGCCCTAACCCTAACACTAAACCTAACCCTAACCCTAACCCATACCCTACGCCGTACCCGCACCCCTCCCCGAACCCGTACCCTAAGCCGTACCCTCAGCCGAACCCTAAGCCTAACCCTAACCCTAGGCTACCCTTGACTGCTTCTGCCTCCAATAGATTTCCTAAGCACTAGTGTTTTAAGGAACAGCTTAAAAAGAGAATCCTAATGTGATTTCTTTATAATGGGTGTGTTCCTTATCTTATCCTAGTGTCTAAACTCTTCTCCATGGCTGCACCCCCAAATAATTTTGCCTTACGTGCTAAGGGGTATCTAGAGAGTGGGATAGGTTTAATAACTACCCTAAACCTAATGCGTACTCTAACCCTAACCCCTACCCTAACACTAACACGTACCCTAATCCTAACCCGTACCCTAAACCGAGCCCTAACCCTAACACTAACACTAACCCTAACCCTAACCCATACCCTACGCCGTACCCGAACCCCTCCCCAAACCCGTACCCTAAGCCGTACCCTAAGCCTAACCCTAAGCCTAACACTAACCCTAGGCTACCCTTGAGTGCTTCTGCCTCCAATAGATTTCCTAAGCACTAGTGCTTTAAGCAACAGCTTAAAAAGAGAATCCTAATATGATTTCTTTATAATGGGTGTGTTCCTTATCTTATCCTAGTGTCTAAATTTTTCTCCATGGCTGGACCCCCAAATAATATTCCTTTACGTGCTAAGGGGTATCTAGAGAGTGGGATAGGTTTACTAACTACCCTAACCCTAACGCATACCCTAACCCTAACCCCTACCCTAAACCTAACACGTACCCTAATCCTAACCGTACCCTAAACCGAGCCCTAACACTAACACTAACCCTAACCCTAACCCTAACCCATACCCTACGCCGTACCCGAAACCCTCCCCGAACCCGTACCCTAAGCCGTACCCTAAGCCTAACCCTAAGCCTAACCCTAACCCTAGGCTACCCTTGACTGCTTCTGCCTCCAATAGATTTCCTAAGCACTAGTGTTTTAAGGAACAGCTTAAAAAGAGAATCCTAATGTGATTTCTTTATAATGGGTGTGTTCCTTATCTTATCCTAGTGTCTAAACTCTTCTCCATGGCTGGACCCTCAAATAATATTCCTTTACGTGCTAAGGGGTATCTAGAGAGTGGGATAGGTTTAATAACTACCCTAACCCTAACGCGTACCCTAACCCTAACCCCTACCCTAACCCTAACACGTACCCTAATCCTAACCCGTACCCTAAACCGAGCCCTAACCCTAACACTAACCCTAACCCTAACCCTAACCCATACCCTACGCCGTACCCGCACCCCTCCCCGAACCTGTACCCTAAGCCGTACCCTAAGCCTAACCCTAAGCCTAACCCTAACCCTAGGCTACCCTTGACTGCTTCTGCCTCCAATAGATTTCCTAAGCACTAGTGTTTTAAGCAACAGCTTAAAAAGAGAATCCTAATGTGATTTCTTTATAATGGGTGTGTTCCTTATCTTATCCTAGTGTCTAAACTCTTCTCCATGGCTGCACCCCCAAATAATATTCCCTTACGTGCTAAGGGGTATCTAGAGAGTGGGATAGGTTTAATAACTACCCTAACCCTAACACGTACCCTAACCCTAACCCCTACCCTAAACCTAACACGTACCCTAATCCTAACCTGTACCCTAAACCGAGCCCTAACCCTAACACTAACCCTAACCCTAACCCTAACCCATACCCTACGCCGTACCCGCACCCCTCCCCGAACCCGTACCCTAAGACATACCCTAAACCTAACCCTAAGCCTAACCCTAACCCTAGGCTACCCTTGACTGCTTCTGCCTCCAATTGATTTCCTAAGCAGTAGTGTTTTAAGGAACAGCTTAAAAAGAGAATCCTAATGTGATTTCTTTATAATGGGTGTGTTCCTTATCTTATCCTAGTGTCTAAACTCTTCTCCATGGCTGGACCCCCAAATAATATTCCTTTACGTGCTAAGGGGGAGCTAGAGAGTGGGATAGGTTTACTAACTACCCTAGCCCTAACGCGTAACCTAACCCTAACCCCTACCCTAACCCTAACACGTACCCTAATCCTAACCCGTACCCTAAACCGAGCCCTAACCCTAACACTAACCCAAACCCTAACCCTAACCCATACCCTACGCCGTACACGAACACCTCCCCGAACCCATACCCCAAGCCGTACCCTAACCCTAACCCTAAGCCTAACCCTAACCCTAGGCTACCCTTGACTGCTTCTGCCTCCAATAGATTTCCTAAGCACTAGTGTTTTAAGCAACAGCTTAAAAAGAGAATCCTAATGTGATTTCTTTATAATGGGTGTGTTCCTTATCTTATCCTAGTGTCTAAACTCTTCTCCATGGCAGGACCCCCAAATAATATTCCTTTACGTGCTAAGGGGTATCTAGAGAGTGGGATAGGTTTAATAACTACCCTAACCCTAATGCGTACCCTAACCCTAACCCCTACCCTAACCCTAACACGTACCCTAATCCTAACCCGTACCCTAAACCGAGCCCTAACCCTAACCCTAACCCTAACCCATACCCTACGCCGTACCCGAAACCCTCCCCGAACCCGTACCCTAAGCCGTACCCTAAGCCTAACCCTAAGCCTAACCTTACCCTAGGCTACCCTTGACTGCTTCTGCCTCCAATAGATTTCCTAAGCACTAGTGTTTTAAGGAACAACTTAAAAAGAGAATCCTAATGTGATTTCTTTATAATGGGTGTGTTCCTTATCTTATCCTAGTGTCTAAACTCTTCTACATGGCTGCACCCCCAAATAATATTGCCTTACGTGCTAAGGGGTATCTAGAGAGTGGGATAGGTTTAATAACTACCCTAACCCTAATGCGTACTCTAACCCTAACCCCTACCCTAACACTAACACGTACCCTAATCCTAACCCGTACCCTAAACCGAGCCCTAACCCTAACACTAACACTAACCCTAACCCTAACCCATACCCTACGCCGTACCTGAACCCCTCCCCAAACCCGTACCCTAAGCCGTACCCTAAGCCTAACCCTAAGCCTAACACTAACCCTAGGCTACCCTTGACTGCTTCTGCCTCCAATAGATTTCCTAAGCACTAGTGTTTTAAGCAACAGCTTAAAAAGAGAATCCTAATGTGATTTCTTTATAATGGGTGTGTTCCTTATCTTATCCTAGTGTCTAAATTCTTCTCCATTGCTGGAACCCCAAATAATATTCCTTTACGTGCTAAGGGGTATCTAGAGAGTGGGATAGGTTTACTAACTACCCTAACCCTAACGCGTACCCTAACCCTAACCCCTACCCTAAACCTAACACGTACCCTAATCCTAACCGTACCCTAAACCGAGCCCTAACCCTAACACTAACCCTAAACCTAACCCTAACCCATACCCTACGCCGTACCCGAAACCCTCCCCGAACCCGTACCCTAAGCCGTACCCTAAGCCTAACCCTAAGCCTAACCCTAACCCTAGGCTACCCTTGACTGCTTCTGCCTCTTATAGATTTCCTAAGCACTAGTGTTTTAAGGAACAGCTTAAAAAGAGAATCCTAATGTGATTTCTTTATAATGGGTGTGTTCCTTATCTTATCCTAGTGTCTAAACTCTTCTCCATGGCTGGGCCCTCAAATAATATTCCTTTACGTGCTAAGGGGTATCTAGAGAGTGGGATAGGTTTAATAACTACCCTAACCCTAACGCGTACCCTAACCCTAACCCCTACCCTAACCCTAACACGTACCCTAATCCTAACCCGTACCCTAAACCGAGCCCTAACCCTAACACTAACCCTAACCCTAACCCTAACCCATACCCTACGCCGTACCCGCACCCCTCCCCGAACCCGTAACCTAAGCCGTACCCTAAGCCTAACCCTAAGCCTAACCCTAACCCTAGGCTACCCTTGACTGCTTCTGCCTCCAATAGATTTCCTAAGCACTACTGTTTTAAGGAACAGCTTAAAAAGAGAATCCTAATGTGATTTCTTTATAATGGGTGTGTTCCTTATCTTATCCTAGTGTCTAAACTCTTCTCCATGGCTGCACCCCCAAATAATATTGCCTTACGTGCTAAGGGGTATCTAGAGAGTGGGATAGGTTTAATAACTACCCTAACCCTAATGCGTACTCTAACCCTAACCCCTACCCTAACACTAACACGTACCCTAATCCTAACCCGTACCCTACACCGAGCCCTAACCCTAACACTAACACTAACCCTAACCCTAACCCATACCCTACGCCGTACCTGAACCCCTCCCCAAACCCGTACCCTAAGCCGTACCCTAAGCCTAACCCTAAGCCTAACACTAACCCTAGGCTACCCTTGACTGCTTCTGCCTCCAATAGATTTCCTAAGCACTAGTGTTTTAAGCAACAGCTTAAAAAGAGAATCCTAATGTGATTTCTTTATAATGGGTGTGTTCCTTATCTTATCCTAGTGTCTAAACTCTTCTCCATGGCTGGACCCTCAAATAATATTCCTTTACGTGCTAAGGGGTATCTAGAGAGTGGGATAGGTTTAATAACTACCCTAACCCTAACGCGTACCCTAACCCTAACCCCTACCCTAACCCTAACACGTACCCTAATCCTAACCCGTACCCTAAACCGAGCCCTAACCCTAACACTAACCCTAACCCTAACCCTAACCCATACCCTATGCCGTACCCGCACCCCTCCCCGAACCCGTAACCTAAGCCGTACCCTAAGCCTAACCCTAAGCCTAACCCTAACCCTAGGCTACCCTTGACTGCTTCTGCCTCCAATAGATTTCCTAAGCACTAGTGTTTTAAGGAACAGCTTAAAAAGAGAATCCTAATGTGATTTCTTTATAATGGGTGTGTTCCTTATCTTATCCTAGTGTCTAAACTCTTCTCCATGGCTGCACCCCCAAATAATATTCCCTTACGTGCTAAGGGGTATCTAGAGAGTGGGATAGGTTTAATAACTACCCTAACCCTAACGCGTACCCTAACCCTAACCCCTACCCTAACCCTAACACGTACCCTAATCCTAACCTGTACCCTAAACCGAGCCCTAACCCTAACACTAACCCTAACCCTAACCCTAACCCATACCCTACGCCGTACCCGCACCCCTCCCCGAACCCGTACCCTAAGCCATACCCTAAACCTAACACTAAGCCTAACCCTAACCCTAGGCTACCCTTGACTGCTTCTGCCTCCAATTGATTTCCTAAGCAGTAGTGTTTTAAGGAACAGCTTAAAAAGAGAATCCTAATGTGATTTCTTTATAATGGGTGTGTTCCTTATCTTATCCTAGTGTCTAAACTCTTCTCCATGGCTGGACCCCCAAATAATATTCCTTTACGTGCTAAGGGGGACCTAGAGAGTGGGATAGGTTTAATAACTACCCTAGCCCTAACGCGTAACCTAACCCTAACCCCTACCCTAACCCTAACATGTACCCTAATCCTAACCCGTACCCTAAACCGAGCCCTAACCCTAACACTAACCCACACCCTAACCCTAACCCATACCCTACGCCGTACACGAACACCTCCCCGAACCCATACCCCAAGCCGTACCCTAACCCTAACCCTAAGCCTAACCCTAACCCTAGGCTACCCTTGACTGCTTCTGCCTCCAATTGATTTCCTAAGCACTAGTGTTTTAAGAACAGCTTAAAAAGAGAATCCTAAAGTGATTTCTTTATAATGGGTGTGTTCCTTATCTTATCCTAGTGTCTAAACTCTTCTCCATGGCTGGACCCCCAAATAATATTCCTTTACGTGCTAAGGGGTATCTAGAGAGTGGGATAGGTTTAATAACTACCCTAACCCTAACGCGTACCCTAACCCTAACCCCTACCCTAACCCTAACACGTACCCTAATCCTAACCCGTACCCTAAACCGAGCCCTAACCCTAACACTAACCCTAACCCTAACCCTAACCCATACCCTACGCCGTACCCGAAACCCTCCCTGAACCCGTACCCTAAGCCATACCCTAAGCCTAACCCTAAGCCTAACACTAACCCTAGGCTACCCTTTACTGCTTCTGCCTCCAATAGATTTCCTAAGCACTAGTGTTTTAAGCAACAGCTTAAAAAGAGAATCCTAATGTGATTTCTTTATAATGGGTGTGTTCCTTATCTTATCCTAGCATCTAAACTCTTCTCCATGGCTGGACCCCCAAATAATATTCCTTTACGTGCTAAGGGGTATCTAGAGAGTGGGATACGTTTAACAACTACCCTAACCCTAACGCGTACCCTAAACCTAACCCCTACCCTAACCCTAACACGTACCCTAATCCTAAACCGTACCCTAAACCGAGCCCTAACCCTAACACTAAACCTAACCCTAACCCTAACCCATACCCTACGCCGTACCCGCACCCCTCCCCGAACCCGTACCCTAAGCCGTACCCTCAGCCGAACCCTAAGCCTAACCCTAACCCTAGGCTACCCTTGACTGCTTCTGCCTCCAATAGATTTCCTAAGCACTAGTGTTTTAAGGAACAGCTTAAAAAGAGAATCCTAATGTGATTTCTTTATAATGGGTGTGTTCCTTATCTTATCCTAGTGTCTAAACTCTTCTCCATGGCTGCACCCCCAAATAATTTTGCCTTACGTGCTAAGGGGTATCTAGAGAGTGGGATAGGTTTAATAACTACCCTAACCCTAATGCATACTCTAACCCTAACCCCTACCCTAACACTAACACGTACCCTAATCCTAACCCGTACCCTAAACCGAGCCCTAACCCTAACACTAACACTAACCCTAACCCTAACCCATACCCTACGCCGTACCCGAACCCCTCCCCAAACCCGTACCCTAAGCCGTACCCTAAGCCTAACCCTAAGCCTAACACTAACCCTAGGCTACCCTTGAGTGCTTCTGCCTCCAATAGATTTCCTAAGCACTAGTGCTTTAAGCAACAGCTTAAAAAGAGAATCCTAATATGATTTCTTTATAATGGGTGTGTTCCTTATCTTATCCTAGTGTCTAAATTTTTCTCCATGGCTGGACCCCCAAATAATATTCCTTTACGTGCTAAGGGGTATCTAGAGAGTGGGATAGGTTTACTAACTACCCTAACCCTAACGCATACCCTAACCCTAACCCCTACCCTAAACCTAACACGTACCCTAATCCTAAACGTACCCTAAACCGAGCCCTAACACTAACACTAACCCTAACCCTAACCCTAACCCATACCCTACGCCGTACCCGAAACCCTCCCCGAACCCGTACCCTAAGCCGTACCCTAAGCCTAACCCTAAGCCTAACCCTAACCCTAGGCTACCCTTGACTGCTTCTGCCTCCAATAGATTTCCTAAGCACTAGTGTTTTAAGGAACAGCTTAAAAAGAGAATCCTAATGTGATTTCTTTATAATGGGTGTGTTCCTTATCTTATCCTAGTGTCTAAACTCTTCTCCATGGCTGGACCCTCAAATAATATTCCTTTACGTGCTAAGGGGTATCTAGAGAGTGGGATAGGTTTAATAACTACCCTAACCCTAACGCGTACCCTAACCCTAACCCCTACCCTAACCCTAACACGTACCCTAATCCTAACCCGTACCCTAAACCGAGCCCTAACCCTAACACTAACCCTAACCCTAACCCTAACCCATACCCTACGCCGTACCCGCACCCCTCCCCGAACGTGTACCCTAAGCCGTACCCTAAGCCTAACCCTAAGCCTAACCCTAACCCTAGGCTACCCTTGACTGCTTCTGCCTCCAATAGATTTCCTAAGCACTAGTGTTTTAAGGAACAGCTTAAAAAGAGAATCCTAATGTGATTTCTTTATAATGGGTGTGTTCCTTATCTTATCCTAGTGTCTAAACTCTTCTCCATGGCTGGACCACCAAATAATATTCCTTTACGTGCTAAGGGGTATCTAGAGAGTGGGATAGGTTTACTAACTACCCTAGCCCTAACGCGTAACCTAACCCTAACCCCTACCCTAACCCTAACACGTACCCTAATCCTAACCCGTACCCTAAACCGAGCCCTAACCTTAACACTAACCCTAACCCTAACCCTAACCCATACCCTACGCCGTACCCGAACCCTTCCCTGAACCCATACCGCAAGCCGTACCCTAACCCTAACCCTAAGCCTAACCCTAACCCTAGGCTACCCTTGACTGCTTCTGCCTCCAATAGATTTCCTAAGCACTAGTGTTTTAAGGAACAGCTTAAAAAGAGAATCCTAAAGTGATTTCTTTATAATGGGTGTGTTCCTTTTCTTATACTAGTGTCTAAACTCTTCTCCATGGCTGGACCCACAAATAATATTCCTTTACGTGCTAAGGGGTATCTAGAGAGTGGGATAGGTTTAATAACTACCCTAAACCTAACGCGTACCCTAACCCTAACCCCTACCCTAACCCTAACACGTACCCTAATCCTAACCCGTACCCTAAACCGAGCCCTAACCCTAACACTAACCCAAACCCTAACCCTAACCCATACCCTACGCCGTACACGAACACCTCCCCGAACCCATACCCCAAGCCGTACCCTAACCCTAACCCTAAGCCTAACCCTAACCCTAGGCTACCCTTGACTGCTTCTGCCTCCAATTGATTTCCTAAGCACTAGTGTTTTAAGAACAGCTTAAAAAGAGAATCCTAAAGTGATTTCTTTATAATGGTTGTGTTCCTTATCTTATCCTAGTGTCTAAACTCTTCTCCATGGCTGGACCCCCAAATAATATTCCTTTACGTGCTAAGGGGTATCTAGAGAGTGGGATAGGTTTAATAACTACCCTAACCCTAACGCGTACCCTAACCCTAACCCCTACCCTAAGCCTAACACGTACCCTAATCCTAACCCGTACCCTAAACCGAGCCCTAACCCTAACACTAACCCTAACCCTAACCCTAACCCATACCCTATGCCGTACCCGAAACCCTCCCCGAACCCGTACCCTAAGCCGTACCCTAAGCCTAACCCTAAGCCTAACACTAACCCTAGGCTACCCTTTACTGCTTCTGCCTCCAATAGATTTCCTAAGCAGTAGTGTTTTAAGCAACAGCTTAAAAAGAGAATCCTAATGTGATTTCTTTATAATGGGTGTGTTCCTTATCTTATCCTAGTGTCTAAACTCTTCTCCATGGCTGGACCCCCAAATAATATTCCTTTACGTGCTAAGGGGTATCTAGAGAGTGGGATAGGTTTACTAACGACCCTAACCCTAATGCGTACCCTAACCCTAACCCCTACCCTAAACCTAACACGTACCCTAATCCTAACCGTACCCTAAACCGAGCCCTAACCCTAACACAAACCCTAACCCTAACCCTAACCCATACCCTACGCCGTACCCGAAACCCTCCCCGAACCCGTACCCTAAGCCGTACCCTAAGCCTAACCCTAAGCCTAACCCTAACCCTAGGCTACCCTTGACTGCTTCTGCCTCCAATAGATTTCCTAAGCACTAGTGTTTTAAGGAACAGCTTAAAAAGAGAATCCTAAAGTGATTTCTTTATAATGGGTGTGTTCCTTATCTTATCCTAGCGTCTAAACTCTTCTCCATGGCTGGACCCCCAAATAATATTCCTTTACGTGCTAAGGGGTATCTAGAGAGTGGGATAGGTTTAACAACTACCCTAACCCTAACGCGTACCCTAAACCTAACCCCTACCCTAACCCTAACACGTACCCTTATCCTAACCCGTACCCTAAACCGAGCCCTAACCCTAACACTAACCCTAACCCTAACCCTAACCCATACCCTACGCCGTACCCGCACCCCTCCCCGAACCCGTACCCTAAGCCGTACCCTAAGCCTAACCCTAAGCCTAACCTTACCCTAGGCTACCCTTGACTGCTTCTGCCTCCAATAGATTTCCTAAGCACTAGTGTTTTAAGGAACAGCTTAAAAAGAGAATCCTAATGTGATTTCTTTATAATGGGTGTGTTCCTTATCTTATCCTAGTGTCTAAACTCTTCTACATGGCTGCACCCCCAAATAATATTGCCTTACGTGCTAAGGGGTATCTAGAGAGTGGGATAGGTTTAATAACTACCCTAACCCTAACGCGTACCCTAACCCTAACCCCTACCCTAAACCTAACACGTACCCTAATCCTAACCGTACCCTAAACCGAGCCCTAACACTAACACTAACCCTAACCCTAACCCATACCCTACGCCGTACCCGAAACCCTCCCCGAACCCGTACCCTAAGCCGTACCCTAAGCCTAACCCTAAGCCTAACCCTAACCCTAGGCTACCCTTGACTGCTTCTACCTCCAATAGATTTCCTAAGCACTAGTGTTTTAAGGAACAGCTTAAAAAGAGAATCCTAATGTGATTTCTTTATAATGGGTGTGTTCCTTATCTTATCCTAGTGTCTAAACTCTTCTCCATGGCTGGACCCTCAAATAATATTCCTTTACGTGCTAAGGGGTATCTAGAGAGTGGGATAGGTTTAATAACTACCCTAACCCTAACGCGTACCCTAACCCTAACCCCTACCCTAACCCTAACACGTACCCTAATCCTAACCCGTACCCTAAACCGAGCCCTAACCCTAACACTAACCCTAACCCTAACCCTAACCCATACCCTACGCCGTACCCGCACCCCTCCCCGAACCCGGACCCTAAGCCGTACCCTAAGCCTAACCCTAAGCCTAACCCTAACCCTAGGCTACCCTTGACTGCTTCTGCCTCCAATAGATTTCCTAAGCACTAGTGTTTTAAGGAACAGCTTAAAAAGAGAATCCTAATGTGATTTCTTTATAATGGGTGTGTTCCTTATCTTATCCTAGTGTCTAAACTCTTCTCCATGGCTGGACCACCAAATAATATTCCTTTACGTGTTAAGGGGGAGCTAGAGAGTGGGATAGGTTTACTAACTACCCTAGCCCTAACGCGTAACCTAACCCTAACCCCTACCCTAACCCTAAAACGTACCCTAATCCTAACCCGTACCCTAAACCGAGCCCTAACCTTAACACTAACCCTAACCCTAACCCTAACCCATACCCTACGCCGTACCCGAACCCCTCCCCGAACCCATACCGCAAGCCGTACCCTAACCCTAACCCTAAGCCTAACCCTAACCCTAGGCTACCCTTGACTGCTTCTGCCTCCAATAGATTTCCTAAGCACTAGTGTTTTAAGGAACAGCTTAAAAAGAGAATCCTAAAGTGATTTCTTTATAATGGGTGTGTTCCTTATCTTATCCTAGTGTCTAAACTCTTCTCCATGTTTGGACCCACAAATAATATTCCTTTACGTGCTAAGGGGTATCTAGAGAGTGGGATAGGTTTAATAACTACCCTAACCCTAACGCGTACCCTAACCCTAACCCCTACCCTACCCCTAACACGTACCCTAATCCTAACCCGTACCCTAAACCGAGCCCTAACCCTAACACTAACCCAAACCCTAACCCTAACCCATACCCTACGCCGTACACGAACACCTCCCCGAACCCATACCCCAAGCCATACCCTAACCCTAACCCTAAGCCTAACCCTAACCCTAGGCTACCCTTGACTGCTTCTGCCTCCAATAGATTTCCTAAGCACTAGTGTTTTAAGCAACAGCTTAAAAAGAGAATCCTAATGTGATTTCTTTATAATGGGTGTGTTCCTTATCTTATCCTAGTGTCTAAATTCTTCTCCATTGCTGGAACCCCAAATAATATTCCTTTACGTGCTAAGGGGTATCTAGAGAGTGGGATAGGTTTACTAACTACCCTAACCCTAACGCGTACCCTAACCCTAACCCCTACCCTAAACCTAACACGTACCCTAATCCTAACCGTACCCTAAACCGAGCCCTAACCCTAACACTAACCCTAAACCTAACCCTAACCCATACCCTACGCCGTACCCGAAACCCTCCCCGAACCCGTACCCTAAGCCGTATCCTAAGCCTAACCCTAAGCCTAACCCTAACCCTAGGCTACCCTTGACTGCTTCTGCCTCTTATAGATTTCCTAAGCACTAGTGTTTTAAGGAACAGCTTAAAAAGAGAATCCTAATGTGATTTCTTTATAATGGGTGTGTTCCTTATCTTATCCTAGTGTCTAAACTCTTCTCCATGGCTGGGCCCTCAAATAATATTCCTTTACGTGCTAAGGGGTATCTAGAGAGTGGGATAGGTTTAATAACTACCCTAACCCTAACGCGTACCCTAACCCTAACCCCTACCCTAACCCTAACACGTACCCTAATCCTAACCCGTACCCTAAACCGAGCCCTAACCCTAACACTAACCCTAACCCTAACCCTAACCCATACCCTACGCCGTACCCGCACCCCTCCCCGAACCCGTAACCTAAGCCGTACCCTAAGCCTAACCCTAAGCCTAACCCTAACCCTAGGCTACCCTTGACTGCTTCTGCCTCCAATAGATTTCCTAAGCACTACTGTTTTAAGGAACAGCTTAAAAAGAGAATCCTAATGTGATTTCTTTATAATGGGTGTGTTCCTTATCTTATCCTAGTGTCTAAACTCTTCTCCATGGCTGCACCCCCAAATAATATTGCCTTACGTGCTAAGGGGTATCTAGAGAGTGGGATAGGTTTAATAACTACCCTAACCCTAATGCGTACTCTAACCCTAACCCCTACCCTAACACTAACACGTACCCTAATCCTAACCCGTACCCTACACCGAGCCCTAACCCTAACACTAACACTAACCCTAACCCTAACCCATACCCTACGCCGTACCTGAACCCCTCCCCAAACCCGTACCCTAAGCCGTACCCTAAGCCTAACCCTAAGCCTAACACTAACCCTAGGCTACCCTTGACTGCTTCTGCCTCCAATAGATTTCCTAAGCACTAGTGTTTTAAGCAACAGCTTAAAAAGAGAATCCTAATGTGATTTCTTTATAATGGGTGTGTTCCTTATCTTATCCTAGTGTCTAAACTCTTCTCCATGGCTGGACCCTCAAATAATATTCCTTTACGTGCTAAGGGGTATCTAGAGAGTGGGATAGGTTTAATAACTACCCTAACCCTAACGCGTACCCTAACCCTAACCCCTACCCTAACCCTAACACGTACCCTAATCCTAACCCGTACCCTAAACCGAGCCCTAACCCTAACACTAACCCTAACCCTAACCCTAACCCATACCCTATGCCGTACCCGCAACCCTCCCCGAACCCGTAACCTAAGCCGTACCCTAAGCCTAACCCTAAGCCTAACCCTAACCCTAGGCTACCCTTGACTGCTTCTGCCTCCAATAGATTTCCTAAGCACTAGTGTTTTAAGGAACAGCTTAAAAAGAGAATCCTAATGTGATTTCTTTATAATGGGTGTGTTCCTTATCTTATCCTAGTGTCTAAACTCTTCTCCATGGCTGCACCCCCAAATAATATTCCCTTACGTGCTAAGGGGTATCTAGAGAGTGGGATAGGTTTAATAACTACCCTAACCCTAACGCGTACCCTAACCCTAACCCCTACCCTAACCCTAACACGTACCCTAATCCTAACCTGTACCCTAAACCGAGCCCTAACCCTAACACTAACCCTAACCCTAACCCTAACCCATACCCTACGCCGTACCCGCACCCCTCCCCGAACCCGTACCCTAAGCCGTACCCTAAACCTAACCCTAAGCCTCACCCTAACCCTAGGCTACCCTTGACTGCTTCTGCCTCCAATAGATTTCCTAAGCACTAGTGTTTTAAGCAGCAGCTTAAAAAGAGAATCCTAATGTGATTTCTTTATAATGGGTGTGTTCCTTATCTTATCCTAGTGTCTAAACTCTTCTCCATGGCTGGACCCTCAAATAATATTCCTTTACGTGCTAAGGGGTATCTAGAGAGTGGGATAGGTTTAATAACTACCCTAACCCTAACGCGTACCCTAACCCTAACCCCTACCCTAACCCTAACACGTACCCTAATCCTAACCCGTAACCTAAACCGAGCCCTAACCCTAACACTAACCCTAACCCTAACCCTAACCCATACCCTACGCCGAACCCGCACCCCTCCCCGAACCTGTAACCTAAGCCGTACCCTAAGCCTAACCCTAAGCCTAACCCTAACCCTAGGCTACCCTTGACTGCTTCTGCCTCCAATAGATTTCCTAAGCACTACTGTTTTAAGGAACAGCTTAAAAAGAGAATCCTAATGTGATTTCTTTATAATGGGTGTGTTCCTTATCTTATCCTAGTGTCTAAACTCTTCTCCATGGCTGCACCCCCAAATAATATTCCCTTACGTGCTAAGGGGTATCTAGAGAGTGGGATAGGTTTAATAACTACCCTAACCCTAACGCGTACCCTAACCCTAACCCCTACCCTAACCCTAACACGTACCCTAATCCTAACCTGTACCCTAAACCGAGCCCTAACCCTAACCCTAACCCTAACCCTAACCCTAACCCTAACCCTAACTACCCTAACCCTAACGCGTACCCTAACCCTAACCCCTACCCTAACCCTAACACGTACCCTAATCCTAACCTGTACCCTAAACCGAGCCCTAACCCTAACACTAACCCTAACCCTAACCCTAACCCATACCCTACGCCGTACCCGCACCCCTCCCCGAACCCGTACCCTAAGCCATACCCTAAACCTAACCCTAAGCCTAACCCTAACCCTAGGCTACCCTTCACTGCTTCTGCCTCCAATTGATTTCCTAAGCAGTAGTGTTTTAAGGAACAGCTTAAAAAGAGAATCCTAAAGTGATTTCTTTTATAATGGGTGTGTTCCTTATCTTATCCTAGTGTCTAAACTCTTCTCCATGGCTGGACCCACAAATAATATTCCTTTACGTGCTAAGGGGGAGCTAGAGAGTGGGATAGGTTTACTAACTACCCTAGCCCTAACGCGTAACCTAACCCTAACCCCTACCCTAACCCTAACACGTACCCTAATCCTAACCTGTACCCTAAACCGAGCCCTAACCCTAACACTAACCCAAACCCTAACCCTAACCCATACCCTACGCCGTACCCGAACACCTCCCCGAACCCATACCCCAAGCCGTACCCTAAACCTAACCCTAAGCCTAACCCTAACCCTAGGCTACCCTTGACTGCTTCTGCCTCCAATAGATTTCCTAAGCACTAGTGTTTTAAGGAACAGCTTAAAAAGAGAATCCTAATGTGATTTCTTTATAATGGGTGTGTTCCTTATCTTATCCTAGTGTCTAAACTCTTCTCCATGGCTGCACCCCCAAATAATATTGCCTTACGTGCTAAGGGGTATCTAGAGAGTGGGATAGGTTTAATAACTACCCTAACCCTAATGCGTACTCTAACCCTAACCCCTACCCTAACACTAACACGTACCCTAATCCTAACCCGTACCCTAAACCGAGCCCTAACCCTAACACTAACCCTAACCCTAACCCTAACCCATACCCTACGCCGTACCCGCACCCCTCCCCGAACCCGTAACCTAAGCCGTACCCTAAGCCTAACCCTAAGCCTAACCCTAACCCTAACCCTAACCCTAACCCTAACCCTAACCCCTTCCCTAACCCTAACACCTACCCTAATCCTAACCCGTACCCTAAACCGAGCCCTAACCCTAACACTAACCCTAACCCTAACCCTAACCCATACCCTACGCCGTACCCGCACCCCTCCCCGAACCCGTAACCTAAGCCGTACCCTAAGCCTAACCCTAAGCCTAACCCTAACCCTAGGCTACCCTTGACTGCTTCTGCCTCCAATTGATTTCCTAAGCAGTAGTGTTTTAAGAAACAGCTTAAAAAGAGAATCCTAATGTGATTTCTTTATAATGGGTGTGTTCCTTATCTTATCCTAGTGTCTAAACTCTTCTCCATGGCTGGACCCCCAAATAATATTCCTTTACGTGCTAAGGGGGAGCTAGAGAGTGGGATAGGTTTAATAACTACCCTAGCCCTAACGCGTAACCTAACCCTAACCCCTACCCTAACCCTAACACGTACCCTAATCCTAACCCGTACCCTAAACCGAGCCCTAACCCTAACACTAACCCAAACCCTAACCCTAACCCATACCCTACGCCGTACACGAACACCTCCCCGAACCCATACCCCAAGCCGTACCCTAACCCTAACCCTAAGCCTAACCCTAACCCTAGGCTACCCTTGACTGCTTCTGCCTCCAATTGATTTCCTAAGCACTAGTGTTTTAAGAACAGCTTAAAAAGAGAATCCTAAAGTGATTTCTTTATAATGGGTGTGTTCCTTATCTTATCCTAGTGTCTAAACTCTTCTCCATGGCTGGACCCCCAAATAATATTCCTTTACGTGCTAAGGGGTATCTAGAGAGTGGGATAGGTTTAATAACTACCCTAACCCTAACGCGTACCCTAACCCTAACCCCTACCCTAACCCTAACACGTACCCTAATCCTAACCCGTACCCTAAACCGAGCCCTAACCCTAACACTAACCCTAACCCTAACCCTAACCCATACCCTACGCCGTACCCGAAACCCTCCCCGAACCCGTACCCTAAGCCATACCCTAAGCCTAACCCTAAGCCTAACACTAACCCTAGGCTACCCTTTACTGCTTCTGCCTCCAATAGATTTCCTAAGCACTAGTGTTTTAAGCAACAGCTTAAAAAGAGAATCCTAATGTGATTTCTTTATAATGGGTGTGTTCCTTATCTTATCCTAGTGTCTAAACTCTTCTCCATGGCTGGACCCCCAAATAATATTCCTTACGTGCTAAGGGGTATCTAGAGAGTGGGATAGGTTTACTAACGACCCTAACCCTAATGCGTACCCTAACCCTAACCCCTACCCTAAACCTAACACGTACCCTAATCCTAACCGTACCCTAAACCGAGCCCTAACCCTAACACAAACCCTAACCCTAACCCTAACCCATACCCTACGCCGTACCCGAAACCCTCCCCGAACCCGTACCCTAAGCCGTACCCTAAGCCTAACCCTAAGCCTAACCCTAACCCTAGGCTACCCTTGACTGCTTCTGCCTCCAATAGATTTCCTAAGCACTAGTGTTTTAAGGAACAGCTTAAAAAGAGAATCCTAAAGTGATTTCTTTATAATGGGTGTGTTCCTTATCTTATCCTAGCGTCTAAACTCTTCTCCATGGCTGGACCCCCAAATAATATTCCTTTACGTGCTAAGGGGTATCTAGAGAGTGGGATAGGTTTAACAACTACCCTAACCCTAACGCGTACCCTAAACCTAACCCCTACCCTAACCCTAACACGTACCCTAATCCTAACCCGTACCCTAAACCGAGCCCTAACCCTAACACTAACCCTAACCCTAACCCTAACCCATACCCTACGCCGTACCCGCACCCCTCCCCGAACCCGTACCCTAAGCCGTACCCTCAGCCGAACCCTAAGCCTAACCCTAACCCTAGGCTACCCTTGACTGCTTCTGCCTCCAATAGATTTCCTAAGCACTAGTGTTTTAAGGAACAGCTTAAAAAGAGAATCCTAATGTGATTTCTTTATAATGGGTGTGTTCCTTATCTTATCCTAGTGTCTAAACTCTTCTCCATGGCTGCACCCCCAAATAATATTGCCTTACGTGCTAAGGGGTATCTAGAGAGTGGGATAGGTTTAATAACTACCCTAACCCTAATGCGTACTCTAACCCTAACCCCTACCCTAACACTAACACGTACCCTAATCCTAACCCGTACCCTAAACCGAGCCCTAACCCTAACACTAACACTAACCCTAACCCTAACCCATACCCTACGCCGTACCCGAACCCCTCCCCAAACCCGTACCCTAAGCCGTACCCTAAGCCTAACCCTAAGCCTAACACTAACCCTAGGCTACCCTTGACTGCTTCTGCCTCCAATAGATTTCCTAAGCACTAGTGTTTTAAGCAACAGCTTAAAAAGAGAATCCTAATGTGATTTCTTTATAATGGGTGTGTTCCTTATCTTATCCTAGTGTCTAAACTCTTCTCCATGGCTGCACCCCCAAATAATATTCCCTTACGTGCTAAGGGGTATCTAGAGAGTGGGATAGGTTTAATAACTACCCTAACCCTAACACGTACCCTAACCCTAACCCCTACCCTAAACCTAACACGTACCCTAATCCTAACCTGTACCCTAAACCGAGCCCTAACCCTAACACTAACCCTAACCCTAACCCTAACCCATACCCTACGCCGTACCCGCACCCCTCCCCGAACCCGTACCCTAAGACATACCCTAAACCTAACCCTAAGCCTAACCCTAACCCTAGGCTACCCTTGACTGCTTCTGCCTCCCATTGATTTCCTAAGCAGTAGTGTTTTAAGGAACAGCTTAAAAAGAGAATCCTAATGTGATTTCTTTATAATGGGTGTGTTCCTTATCTTATCCTAGTGTCTAAACTCTTCTCCATGGCTGGACCCCCAAATAATATTACTTTACGTGCTAAGGGGGAGCTAGAGAGTGGGATAGGTTTACTAACTACCCTAGCCCTAACGCGTAACCTAACCCTAACCCCTACCCTAACCCTAACACGTACCCTAATCCTAACCCGTACCCTAAACCGAGCCCTAACCCTAACACTAACCCAAACCCTAACCCTAACCCATACCCTACGCCGTACACGAACACCTCCCCGAACCCATACCCCAAGCCGTACCCTAACCCTAACCCTAAGCCTAACCCTAACCCTAGGCTACCCTTGACTGCTTCTGCCTCCAATAGATTTCCTAAGCACTAGTGTTTTAAGCAACAGCTTAAAAAGAGAATCCTAATGTGATTTCTTTATAATGGGTGTGTTCCTTATCTTATCCTAGTGTCTAAACTCTTCTCCATGGCTGCACCCCCAAATAATATTGCCTTACGTGCTAAGGGGTATCTAGAGAGTGGGATAGGTTTAATAACTACCCTAACCCTAATGCGTACTCTAACCCTAACCCCTACCCTAACACTAACACGTACCCTAATCCTAACCCGTACCCTAAACCGAGCCCTAACCCTAACACTAACACTAACCCTAACCCTAACCCATACCCTACGCCGTACCTGAACCCCTCCCCAAACCCGTACCCTAAGCCGTACCCTAAGCCTAACCCTAAGCCTAACACTAACCCTAGGCTACCCTTGACTGCTTCTGCCTCCAATAGATTTCCTAAGCACTAGTGTTTTAAGCAACAGCTTAAAAAGAGAATCCTAATGTGATTTCTTTATAATGGGTGTGTTCCTTATCTTATCCTAGTGTCTAAACTCTTCTCCATGGCTGGACCCTCAAATAATATTCCTTTACGTGCTAAGGGGTATCTAGAGAGTGGGATAGGTTTAATAACTACCCTAACCCTAACGCGTACCCTAACCCTAACCCCTACCCTAACCCTAACACCTACCCTAATCCTAACCCGTACCCTAAACCGAGCCCTAACCCTAACACTAACCCAAAACCTAACCCTAACCCATACCCTACGCCGTACACGAACACCTCCCCGAACCCATACCCCAAGCCGTACCCTAACCCTAACCCTAAGCCTAACCCTAACCCTAGGCTACCCTTGACTGCTTCTGCCTCCAATTGATTTCCTAAGCACTAGTGTTTTAAGAACAGCTTAAAAAGAGAATCCTAAAGTGATTTCTTTATAATGGGTGTGTTCCTTATCTTATCCTAGTGTCTAAACTCTTCTCCATGGCTGGACCCCCAAATAATATTCCTTTACGTGCTAAGGGGTATCTAGAGAGTGGGATAGGTTTAATAACTACCCTAACCCTAACGCGTACCCTAACCCTAACCCCTACCCTAACCCTAACACGTACCCTAATCCTAACCCGTACCCTAAACCGAGCCCTAACCCTAACACTAACCCTAACCCTAACCCTAACCCATACCCTACGCCGTACCCGAAACCCTCCCCGAACCCGTACCCTAAGCCATACCCTAAGCCTAACCCTAAGCCTAACACTAACCCTAGGCTACCCTTTACTGCTTCTGCCTCCAATAGATTTCCTAAGCACTAGTGTTTTAAGCAACAGCTTAAAAAGAGAATCCTAATGTGATTTCTTTATAATGGGTGTGTTCCTTATCTTATCCTAGTGTCTAAACTCTTCTCCATGGCTGGACCCCCAAATAATATTCCTTACGTGCTAAGGGGTATCTAGAGAGTGGGATAGGTTTACTAACGACCCTAACCCTAATGCGTACCCTAACCCTAACCCCTACCCTAAACCTAACACGTATCCTAATCCTAACCGTACCCTAAACCGAGCCCTAACCCTAACACAAACCCTAACCCTAACCCTAACCCATACCCTACGCCATACCCGAAACCCTCCCCGAACCTGTACCCTAAGCCGTACCCTAAGCCTAACCCTAAGCCTAACCCTAACCCTAGGCTACCCTTGACTGCTTCTGCCTCCAATAGATTTCCTAAGCACTAGTGTTTTAAGGAACAGCTTAAAAAGAGAATCCTAAAGTGATTTCTTTATAATGGGTGTGTTCCTTATCTTATCCTAGCGTCTAAACTCTTCTCCATGGCTGGACCCCCAAATAATATTCCTTTACGTGCTAAGGGGTATCTAGAGAGTGGGATAGGTTTAACAACTACCCTAACCCTAACGCGTACCCTAAACCTAACCCCTACCCTAACCCTAACACGTACCCTAATCCTAACCCGTACCCTAAACCGAGCCCTAACCCTAACACTAACCCTAACCCTAACCCTAACCCATACCCTACGCCGTACCCGCACCCCTCCCCGAACCCGTACCCTAAGCCGTACCCTCAGCCGAACCCTAAGCCTAACCCTAACCCTAGGCTACCCTTGACTGCTTCTGCCTCCAATAGATTTCCTAAGCACTAGTGTTTTAAGGAACAGCTTAAAAAGAGAATCCTAATGTGATTTCTTTATAATGGGTGTGTTCCTTATCTTATCCTAGTGTCTAAACTCTTCTCCATGGCTGCACCCCCAAATAATATTGCCTTACGTGCTAAGGGGTATCTAGAGAGTGGGATAGGTTTAATAACTACCCTAACCCTAATGCGTACTCTAACCCTAACCCCTACCCTAACACTAACACGTACCCTAATCCTAACCCGTACCCTAAACCGAGCCCTAACCCTAACACTAACACTAACCCTAACCCTAACCCATACCCTACGCCGTACCCGAACCCCTCCCCAAACCCGTACCCTAAGCCGTACCCTAAGCCTAACCCTAAGCCTAACACTAACCCTAGGCTACCCTTGACTGCTTCTGCCTCCAATAGATTTCCTAAGCACTAGTGTTTTAAGCAACAGCTTAAAAAGAGAATCCTAATGTGATTTCTTTATAATGGGTGTGTTCCTTATCTTATCCTAGTGTCTAAACTCTTCTCCATGGCTGCACCCCCAAATAATATTCCCTTACGTGCTAAGGGGTATCTAGAGAGTGGGATAGGTTTAATAACTACCCTAACCCTAACACGTACCCTAACCCTAACCCCTACCCTAAACCTAACACGTACCCTAATCCTAACCTGTACCCTAAACCGAGCCCTAACCCTAACACTAACCCTAACCCTAACCCTAACCCATACCCTACGCCGTACCCGCACCCCTCCCCGAACCCGTACCCTAAGACATACCCTAAACCTAACCCTAAGCCTAACCCTAACCCTAGGCTACCCTTGACTGCTTCTGCCTCCCATTGATTTCCTAAGCAGTAGTGTTTTAAGGAACAGCTTAAAAAGAGAATCCTAATGTGATTTCTTTATAATGGGTGTGTTCCTTATCTTATCCTAGTGTCTAAACTCTTCTCCATGGCTGGACCCCCAAATAATATTACTTTACGTGCTAAGGGGGAGCTAGAGAGTGGGATAGGTTTACTAACTACCCTAGCCCTAACGCGTAACCTAACCCTAACCCCTACCCTAACCCTAACACGTACCCTAATCCTAACCCGTACCCTAAACCGAGCCCTAACCCTAACACTAACCCAAACCCTAACCCTAACCCATACCCTACGCCGTACACGAACACCTCCCCGAACCCATACCCCAAGCCGTACCCTAACCCTAACCCTAAGCCTAACCCTAACCCTAGGCTACCCTTGACTGCTTCTGCCTCCAATAGATTTCCTAAGCACTAGTGTTTTAAGCAACAGCTTAAAAAGAGAATCCTAATGTGATTTCTTTATAATGGGTGTGTTCCTTATCTTATCCTAGTGTCTAAACTCTTCTCCATGGCTGGACCCCCAAATAATATTCCTTTACGTGCTAAGGGTTATCTAGAGAGTGGGATAGGTTTAATAACTACCCTAACCCTAATGCGTACCCTAACCCTAACCCCTACCCTAACCCTAACACGTACCCTAATCCTAACCCGTACCCTAAACCGAGCCCTAACCCTAACCCTAACCCTAACCCATACCCTACGCCGTACCCGAAACCCTCCCCGAACCCGTACCCTAAGCCGTACCCTAAGCCTAACCCTAAGCCTAACCTTACCCTAGGCTACCCTTGACTGCTTCTGCCTCCAATAGATTTCCTAAGCACTAGTGTTTTAAGGAACAGCTTAAAAAGAGAATCCTAATGTGATTTCTTTATAATGGGTGTGTTCCTTATCTTATCCTAGTGTCTAAACTCTTCTCCATGGCTGCACCCCCAAATAATATTGCCTTACGTGCTAAGGGGTATCTAGAGAGTGGGATAGGTTTAATAACTACCCTAACCCTAATGCGTACTCTAACCCTAACCCCTACCCTAACACTAACACGTACCCTAATCCTAACCCGTACCCTAAACCGAGCCCTAACCCTAACACTAACACTAACCCTAACCCTAACCCATACCCTACGCCGTACCTGAACCCCTCCCCAAACCCGTACCCTAAGCCGTACCCTAAGCCTAACCCTAAGCCTAACACTAACCCTAGGCTACCCTTGACTGCTTCTGCCTCCAATAGATTTCCTAAGCACTAGTGTTTTAAGCAACAGCTTAAAAAGAGAATCCTAATGTGATTTCTTTATAATGGGTGTGTTCCTTATCTTATCCTAGTGTCTAAATTCTTCTCCATGGCTGGAACCCCAAATAATATTCCTTTACGTGCTAAGGGGTATCTAGAGAGTGGGATAGGTTTACTAACTACCCTAACCCTAACGCGTACCCTAACCCTAACCCCTACCCTAAACCTAACACGTACCCTAATCCTAACCGTACCCTAAACCGAGCCCTAACCCTAACACTAACCCTAACCCTAACCCTAACCCATACCCTACGCCGTACCCGAAACCCTCCCCGAACCCGTACCCTAAGCCGTACCCTAAGCCTAACCCTAAGCCTAACCCTAACCCTAGGCTACCCTTGACTGCTTCTGCCTCCTATAGATTTCCTAAGCACTAGTGTTTTAAGGAACAGCTTAAAAAGAGAATCCTAATGTGATTTCTTTATAATGGGTGTGTTCCTTATCTTATCCTAGTGTCTAAACTCTTCTCCATGGCTGGACCCTCAAATAATATTCCTTTACGTGCTAAGGGGTATCTAGAGAGTGGGATAGGTATAATAACTACCCTAACCCTAACGCGTACCCTAACCCTAACCCCTACCCTAACCCTAACACGTACCCTAATCCTAACCCGTACCCTAAACCGAGCCCTAACCCTAACACTAACCCTAACCCTAACCCTAACACATACCCTACGCCGTACCCGCACCCCTCCCCGAACCCGTACCCTAAGCCGTACCCTAAGCCTAACCCTAAGCCTAACCCTAACCCTAGGCTACCCTTTACTGCTTCTGCCTCCAATAGATTTCCTAAGCACTACTGTTTTAAGGAACAGCTTAAAAAGAGAATCCTAATGTGATTTCTTTATAATGGGTGTGTTCCTTATCTTATCCTAGTGTCTAAACTCTTCTCCATGGCTGCACCCCCAAATAATATTCCCTTACGTGCTAAGGGGTATCTAGAGAGTGGGATAGGTTTAATAACTACCCTAACCCTAACGCGTACCCTAACCCTAACCCCTACCCTAACCCTAACACGTACCCTAATCCTAACCTGTACCCTAAACCGAGCCCTAACCCTAACACTAACCCTAACCCTAACCCTAACCCATACCCTACGCCGTACCCGCACCCCTCCCCGAACCCGTACCCTAAGCCATACCCTAAACCTAACCCTAAGCCTAACCCTAACCCTAGGCTACCCTTGACTGCTTCTGCCTCCAATTGATTTCCTAAGCAGTAGTGTTTTAAGGAAAAGCTTAAAAAGAGAATCCTAATGTGATTTCTTTATAATGGGTGTGTTCCTTATCTTATCCTAGTGTCTAAACTCTTCTCCATGGCTGGACCCCCAAATAATATTCCTTTACGTGCTAAGGGGGAGCTAGAGAGTGGGATAGGTTTACTAACTACCCTAGCCCTAACGCGTAACCTAACCCTAACCCCTACCCTAACCCTAACACGTACCCTAATCCTAACCCGTACCCTAAACCGAGCCCTAACCCTAACACTAACCCAAACCCTAACCCTAACCCATACCCTACGCCGTACACGAACACCTCCCCGAACCCATACCCCAAGCCGTACCCTAACCCTAACCCTAAGCCTAACCCTAACCCTAGGCTACCCTTGACTGCTTCTGCCTCCAATAGATTTCCTAAGCACTAGTGTTTTAAGAACAGCTTAAAAAGAGAATCCTAAAGTGATTTCTTTATAATGGGTGTGTTCCTTATCTTATCCTAGTGTCTAAACTCTTCTCCATGGCTGGACCACCAAATAATATTCCTTTACGTGCTAAGGGGTATCTAGAGAGTGGGATAGGTTTAATAACTACCCTAACCCTAACGCGTACCCTAACCCTAACCCCTACCCTAACCCTAACACGTACCCTAATCCTAACCCGTAACCTAAACCGAGCCCTATCCCTAACACTAACACTAACCCTAACCCTAACCCATACCCTACGCCGTACCCGAACCCCTCACCAAACCCGTACCCTAAGCCGTACCCTAAGCCTAACCCTAAGCCTAACACTAACCATAGGCTACCCTTGACTGCTTCTGCCTCCAATAGATTTCCTAAGCCCTAGTGTTTTAAGCAACAGCTTAAAAAGAGAATCCTAATGTGATTTCTTTATAATGGGTGTGTTCCTTATCTTATCCTAGTGTCTAAACTCTTCTCCATGGCTGGACTGCCAAATAATATTCCTTTACGTGCTAAGGGGTATCTAGAGAGTGGGATAGGTTTACTAACTACCCTAACCCTAACGCGTACCCTAACCCTAACCCCTACCCTAACCCTAACACATACCCTAATCCTAACCCGTACCCTAAACCGATCCCTAACCCTAACACTAACCCTAACCCAAACCCTAACCCATACCCTACGCCATACCCGAAACCCTCCCCGAACCCGTACCCTAAGCCGTACCCTAAGCCTAACCCTAAGCCTAACCCTAACCCTAGGCTACCCTTGACTGCTTCTGCCTCCAATAGATTTCCTAAGCACTAGTGTTTTAAGGAACAGCTGAAAAAGAGAATCCTAATGTGATTTCTTTATAATGGGTGTGTTCCTTATCTTATCCTAGTGTCTAAACTCTTCTCCATGGTTGGACCCCCAAATAATATTCCTTTACGTGCTAAGGGGTATCTAGAGAGTGGGATAGGTTTAATAACTACCCTAACCCTAACGCGTACCCTAACCCTAACCCCTACCCTAACCCTAACACGTACCCTAAACCGAGCCCTAACCCTAACACTAACCCTAACCCTAACCCTAACCCATACCCTACGCCGTACCCGAACCCCTCCCTGAACCCGTACCCTAAGCCGTACCCTAAACCTAACCCTAAGCCTAACCCTAACCCTAGGCTACCCTTGACTGCTTCTGCCTCCAATAGATTTCCTAAGCACTAGTGTTTTAAGGAACAGCTTAAAAAGAGAATCCTAATGTGATTTCTTTATAATGGGTGTGTTCCTTATCTTATCCTAGTGTCTAAACTCTTCTCCATGGCTGCACCCCCAAATAATATTGCCTTACGTGCTAAGGGGTATCTAGAGAGTGGGATAGGTTTAATAACTACCCTAACCCTAATGCGTACTCTAACCCTAACCCCTACCCTAACACTAACACGTACCCTAATCCTAACCCGTACCCTAAACCGAGCCCTAACCCTAACACTAACCCTAACCCTAACCCTAACCCATACCCTACGCCGTACCCGAACCCCTCCCCAAACCCGTACCCTAAGCCGTACCCTAAGCCTAACCCTAAGCCTAACACTAACCCTAGGCTACCCTTGACTGCTTCTGCCTCCAATAGATTTCCTAAGCACTAGTGTTTTAAGCAACAGCTTAAAAAGAGAATCCTAATGTGATTTCTTTATAATGGGTGTGTTCCTTATCTTATCCTAGTGTCTAAATTCTTCTCCATGGCTGGACCCCCAAATAATATTCCTTTACGTGCTAAGGGGTATCTAGAGAGTGGGATAGGTTTAATAACTACCCTAACCCTAACGCGTACCCTAACCCTAACCCCTACCCTAACCCTAACACGTACCCTAATCCTAACCCGTAACCTAAACCGAGCCCTAACCCTAACACTAACCCTAACCCTAACCCTAACCCATACCCTACGCCGTACCCGCACCCCTCCCCGAACCTGTAACCTAAGCCGTACCCTAAGCCTAACCCTAAGCCTAACCCTAACCCTAGGCTACCCTTGACTGCTTCTGCCTCCAATAGATTTCCTAAGCACTACTGTTTTAAGGAACAGCTTAAAAAGAGAATCCTAATGTGATTTCTTTATAATGGGTGTGTTCCTTATCTTATCCTAGTGTCTAAACTCTTCTCCATGGCTGCACCCCCAAATAATATTCCCTTACGTGCTAAGGGGAATCTAGAGAGTGGGATAGGTTTAATAACTACCCTAACCCTAACGCGTACCCTAACCCTAACCCCTACCCTAACCCTAACACGTACCCTAATCCTAACCTGTACCCTAAACCGAGCCCTAACCCTAACACTAACCCTAACCCTAACCCTAACCCATACCCTACGCCGTACCCGCACCCCTCCCCGATCCCGTACCCTAAGCCATACCCTAAACCTAACCCTAAGCCTAACCCTAACCCTAGGCTACCCTTGACTGCTTCTGCCTCCAATTGATTTCCTAAGCAGTAGTGTTTTAAGGAACAGCTTAAAAAGAGAATCCTAATGTGATTTCTTTATAATGGGTGTGTTCCTTATCTTATCCTAGTGTCTAAACTCTTCTCCATGGCTGGACCCCCAAATAATATTCCTTTACGTGCTAAAGGGGAGCTAGAGAGTGGGATAGGTTTACTAACTACCCTAGCCCTAACGCGTAACCTAACCCTAACCCCTACCCTAACCCTAACACGTACCCTAATCCTAACCCGTACCCTAAACCGAGCCCTAACCCTAACACTAACCCAAACCCTAACCCTAACCCATACCCTACGCCGTACACGAACACCTCCCCGAACCCATACCCCAAGCCGTACCCTAACCCTAACCCTAAGCCTAACCATAACCCTAGGCTACCCTTGACTGCTTCTGCCTCCAATAGATTTCCTAAGCACTAGTGTTTTAAGAACAGCTTAAAAAAAGAATCCTAAAGTGATTTCTTTATAATGGGTGTGTTCCTTATCTTATCCTAGTGTCTAAACTCTTCTCCATGGCTGGACCCCCAAATAATATTCCTTTACGTGCTAAGGGGTATCTAGAGAGTGGGATAGGTTTAATAACTACCCTAACCCTAACGCGTACCCTAACCCTAACCCCTACCCTAACCCTAACACGTACCCTAATCCTAACCCGTACCCTAAACCGAGCCCTAACCCTAACACTAACCCTAACCCTAACCCTAACACATACCCTACGCCGTACCCGCACCCCTCCCCGAACCCGTAACCTAAGCCGTACCCTAAGCCTAACCCTAAGCCTAACCCTAAACCTAGGCTACCCTTGACTGCTTCTGCCTCCAATAGATTTCCTAAGCACTAGTGTTTTAAGGAACAGCTTAAAAAGAGAATCCTAATGTGATTTCTTTATAATGGGTGTGTTCCTTATCTTATCCTAGTGTCTAAACTCTTCTCCATGGCTGCACCCCCAAATAATATTCCCTTACGTGCTAAGGGGTATCTAGAGAGTGGGATAGGTTTAATAACTACCCTAACCCTAACGCGTACCCTAACCCTAACCCCTACCCTAACCCTAACACGTACCCTAATCCTAACCCGTACCCTAAACCGAGACCTAACCCTAACACTAACCCTAACCCTAACCCTAACCCATACCCTACGCCGTACCCGAAACCCTCCCCGAACCCGTACCCTAAGCCATACCCTAAGCCTAACCCTAAGCCTAACACTAACCCTAGGCTACCCTTGACTGCTTCTGCCTCCAATAGATTTCCTAAGCACTAGTGTTTTAAGCAACAGCTTAAAAAGAGAATCCTAATGTGATTTCTTTATAATGGGTGTGTTCCTTATCTTATCCTAGCGTCTAAACTCTTCTCCATGGCTGGACCCCCAAATAATATTCCTTTACGTGCTAAGGTGTATCTAGAGAGTGGGATAGGTTTAACAACTACCCTAACCCTAACGCGTACCCTAAACCTAACCCCTACCCTAACCCTAACACGTACCCTAATCCTAACCCGTACCCTAAACCGAGCCCTAACCCTAACACTAACCCTAACACTAACCCTAACCCATACCGTACGCCGTACCCGAACCCCTCCCCGAACCCGTACCCTAAGCCGTACCCTCAGCCGAACCGTAAGCCTAACCCTAACCCTAGGCTACCCTTGACTGCTTCTGCCTCCAATAGATTTCCTAAGCACTAGTGTTTTAAGGAACAGCTTAAAAAGAGAATCCTAATGTGATTTCTTTATAATGGGTGTGTTCCTTATCTTATCCTAGTGCCTAAACTCTTCTCCATGGCTGGACCCCCAAATAATACTCCTTTACGTGCTAAGGGGTATCTAGAGAGAGGGATAGGTTTACTAACTACCCTAACCCTAACGCGTACCCTAACCCTAACCCCTACCCTAACCCTAAAACATACCCTAACCCTAACCGTAACCCTAACCCTAACCCTAACCCATACCCTACGCCGTACCCGCACCCCTCCCCGAACCCGTACCCTAAGCCGTACCCTCAGCCGAACCCTAAGCCTAACCCTAACCCTAGGCTACCCTTGACTGCTTCTGCCTCCAATAGATTTCCTAAGCACTAGTGTTTTAAGGAACAGCTTAAAAAGAGAATCCTAATGTGATTTCTTTATAATGGGTGTGTTCCCTATCTTATCCTAGTGTCTAAACTCTTCTCCATGGCTGCACCCCCAAATAATTTTGCCTTACGTGCTAAGGGGTATCTAGAGAGTGGGATAGGTTTAATAACTACCCTAACCCTAATGCGTACTCTAACCCTAACCCCTACCCTAACACTAACACGTACCCTAATCCTAACCCGTACCCTAAACCGAGCCCTAACCCTAACACTAACACTAACCCTAACCCTAACCCATACCCTACGCCGTACCCGAACCCCTCCCCAAACCCGTACCCTAAGCCGTACCCTAAGCCTAACCCTAAGCCTAACACTAACCCTAGGCTACCCTTGAGTGCTTCTGCCTCCAATAGATTTCCTAAGCACTAGTGTTTTAAGCAACAGCTTAAAAAGAGAATCCTAATGTGATTTCTTTATAATGGGTGTGTTCCTTATCTTATCCTAGTGTCTAAATTTTTCTCCATGGCTGGACCCCCAAATAATATTCCTTTACGTGCTAAGGGGTATCTAGAGAGTGGGATAGGTTTACTAACTACCCTAACCCTAACGCGTACCCTAACCCTAACCCCTACCCTAAACCTAACACGTACCCTAATCCTAACCGTACCCTAAACCGAGCCCTAACACTAACACTAACCCTAACCCTAACCCTAACCCATACCCTACGCCGTACCCGAAACCCTCCCCGAACCCGTACCCTAAGCCGTACCCTAACCCTAACCCTAAGCCTAACCCTAACCCTAGGCTACCCTTGACTGCTTCTGCCTCCAATAGATTTCCTAAGCACTAGTGTTTTAAGGAACAGCTTAAAAAGAGAATCCTAATGTGATTTCTTTATAATGGGTGTGTTCCTTATCTTATCCTAGTGTCTAAACTCTTCTCCATGGCTGGACCCTCAAATAATATTCCTTTACGTGCTAAGGGGTATCTAGAGAGTGGGATAGGTTTAATAACTACCCTAACCCTAACGCGTACCCTAACCCTAACCCCTACCCTAACCCTAACACGTACCCTAATCCTAACCCGTACCCTAAACCGAGCCCTAACCCTAACACTAACCCTAACCCTAACCCTAACCCATACCCTACGCCGTACCCGCACCCCTCCCCGAACCTGTACCCTAAGCCGTACCCTAAGCCTAACCCTAAGCCTAACCCTAACCCTAGGCTACCCTTGACTGCTTCTGCCTCCAATAGATTTCCTAAGCACTAGTGTTTTAAGGAACAGCTTAAAAAGAGAATCCTAATGTGATTTCTTTATAATGGGTGTGTTCCTTATCTTATCCTAGTGTCTAAACTCTTCTCCATGGCTGGACCACCAAATAATATTCCTTTACGTGCTAAGGGGGAGCTAGAGAGTGGGATAGGTTTACTAACTACCCTAGCCCTAACGCGTAACCTAACCCTAACCCCTACCCTAACCCTAACACGTACCCTAATCCTAACCCGTACCCTAAACCGAGCCCTAACCTTAACACTAACCCTAACCCTAACCCATACCCTACGCCGTACCCGAACCCCTCCCTGAACCCATACCGCAAGCCGTACCCTAACCCTAACCCTAAGCCTAACCCTAACCCTAGGCTACCCTTGACTGCTTCTGCCTCCAATAGATTTCCTAAGCACTAGTGTTTTAAGGAACAGCTTAAAAAGAGAATCCTAAAGTGATTTCTTTATAATGGGTGTGTTCCTTATCTTATCCTAGTGTCTAAACTCTTCTCCATGGCTGGACCCACAAATAATATTCCTTTACGTGCTAAGGGGTATCTAGAGAGTGGGATAGGTTTAATAACTACCCTAACCCTAACGCGTACCCTAACCCTAACCCCTACCCTAACCCTAACACGTACCCTAATCCTAACCCGTACCCTAAACCGAGCCCTAACCCTAACACTAACCCAAACCCTAACCCTAACCCATACCCTACGCCGTACACGAACACCTCCCCGAACCCATACCCCAAGCCGTACCCTAACCCTAACCCTAAGCCTAACCCTAACCCTAGGCTACCCTTGACTGCTTCTGCCTCCAATTGATTTCCTAAGCACTAGTGTTTTAAGAACAGCTTAAAAAGAGAATCCTAAAGTGATTTCTTTATAATGGCTGTGTTCCTTATCTTATCCTAGTGTCTAAACTCTTCTCCATGGCTGGACCCCCAAATAATATTCCTTTACGTGCTAAGGGGTATCTAGAGAGTGGGATAGGTTTAATAACTACCCTAACCCTAACGCGTACCCTAACCCTAACTCCTACCCTAACCCTAACACGTACCCTAATCCTAACCCGTACCCTAAACCGAGCCCTAACCCTAACACTAACCCTAACCCTAACCCTAACCCATACCCTACGCCGTACCCGAAACCCTCCCCGATCCCGTACCCTAAGCCGTACCCTAAGCCTAACCCTAAGCCTAACACTAACACTAGGCTACCCTTTACTGCTTCTGCCTCCAATAGATTTCCTAAGCAGTAGTGTTTTAAGCAACAGCTTAAAAAGAGAATCCTAATGTGATTTCTTTATAATGGGTGTGTTCCTTATCTTATCCTAGTGTCTAAACTCTTCTCCATGGCTGGACCCCCAAATAATATTCCTTTACGTGTTAAGGGGTATCTAGAGAGTGGGATAGGTTTACTAACGACCCTAACCCTAATGCGTACCCTAACCCTAACCCCTACCCTAAACCTAACACGTACCCTAATCCTAACCGTACCCTAAACCGAGCCCTAACCCTAACACAAACCCTAACCCTAACCCTAACCCATACCCTACGCCGTACCCGAAACCCTCCCCGAACCCGTACCCTAAGCCGTACCCTAACCCTAACCCTAAGCCTCACCCTAACCCTAGGCTACCCTTGACTGCTTCTGCCTCCAATAGATTTCCTAAGCACTAGTGTTTTAAGCAACAGCTTAAAAAGAGAATCCTAATGTGATTTCTTTATAATGGGTGTGTTCCTTATCTTATCCTAGTGTCTAAACTCTTCTCCATGGCTGGACCCCCAAATAATATTCCTTTACGTGCTAAGGGGTATCTAGAGAGTGGGATAGGTTTAATAACTACCCTAACCCTAATGCGTACCCTAACCCTAACCCCTACCCTAACCCTAACACGTACCCTAATCCTAACCCGTACCCTAAACCGAGCCCTAACCCTAACCCTAACCCTAACCCATACGCTACGCCGTACCCGAAACCCTCCCCGAACCCGTACCCTAAGCCGTACCCTAAGCCTAACCCTAAGCCTAACCTTACCCTAGGCTACCCTTGACTGCTTCTGCCTCCAATAGATTTCCTAAGCACTAGTGTTTTAAGGAACAGCTTAAAAAGAGAATCCTAATGTGATTTCTTTATAATGGGTGTGTTCCTTATCTTATCCTAGTGTCTAAACTCTTCTACATGGCTGCACCCCCAAATAATATTGCCTTACGTGCTAAGGGGTATCTAGAGAGTGGGATAGGTTTAATAACTACCCTAACCCTAATGCGTACTCTAACCCTAACCCCTACCCTAACACTAACACGTACCCTAATCCTAACCCGTACCCTAAACCGAGCCCTAACCCTAACACTAACACTAACCCTAACCCTAACCCATACCCTACGCCGTACCCGAACCCCTCCCCAAACCCGTACCCTAAGCCGTACCCTAAGCCTAACCCTAAGCCTAACACTAACCCTAGGCTACCCTTGACTGCTTCTGCCTCCAATAGATTTCCTAAGCACTAGTGTTTTAAGCAACAGCTTAAAAAGAGAATCCTAATGTGATTTCTTTATAATGGGTGTGTTCCTTATCTTATCCTAGTGTCTAAACTCTTCTCCATGGCTGCACCCCCAAATAATATTCCCTTACGTGCTAAGGGGTATCTAGAGAGTGGGATAGGTTTAATAACTACCCTAACCCTAACACGTACCCTAACCCTAACCCCTACCCTAAACCTAACACGTACCCTAATCCTAACCTGTACCCTAAACCGAGCCCTAACCCTAACACTAACCCTAACCCTAACCCTAACCCATACCCTACGCCGTACCCGCACCCCTCCCCGAACCCGTACCCTAAGACATACCCTAAACCTAACCCTAAGCCTAACCCTAACCCTAGGCTACCCTTGACTGCTTCTGCCTCCCATTGATTTCCTAAGCAGTAGTGTTTTAAGGAACAGCTTAAAAAGAGAATCCTAATGTGATTTCTTTATAATGGGTGTGTTCCTTATCTTATCCTAGTGTCTAAACTCTTCTCCATGGCTGGACCCCCAAATAATATTACTTTACGTGCTAAGGGGGAGCTAGAGAGTGGGATAGGTTTACTAACTACCCTAGCCCTAACGCGTAACCTAACCCTAACCCCTACCCTAACCCTAACACGTACCCTAATCCTAACCCGTACCCTAAACCGAGCCCTAACCCTAACACTAACCCAAACCCTAACCCTAACCCATACCCTACGCCGTACACGAACACCTCCCCGAACCCATACCCCAAGCCGTACCCTAACCCTAACCCTAAGCCTAACCCTAACCCTAGGCTACCCTTGACTGCTTCTGCCTCCAATAGATTTCCTAAGCACTAGTGTTTTAAGCAACAGCTTAAAAAGAGAATCCTAATGTGATTTCTTTATAATGGGTGTGTTCCTTATCTTATCCTAGTGTCTAAACTCTTCTCCATGGCTGGACCCCCAAATAATATTCCTTTACGTGCTAAGGGTTATCTAGAGAGTGGGATAGGTTTAATAACTACCCTAACCCTAATGCGTACCCTAACCCTAACCCCTACCCTAACCCTAACACGTACCCTAATCCTAACCCGTACCCTAAACCGAGCCCTAACCCTAACCCTAACCCTAACCCATACCCTACGCCGTACCCGAAACCCTCCCCGAACCCGTACCCTAAGCCGTACCCTAAGCCTAACCCTAAGCCTAACCTTACCCTAGGCTACCCTTGACTGCTTCTGCCTCCAATAGATTTCCTAAGCACTAGTGTTTTAAGGAACAGCTTAAAAAGAGAATCCTAATGTGATTTCTTTATAATGGGTGTGTTCCTTATCTTATCCTAGTGTCTAAACTCTTCTCCATGGCTGCACCCCCAAATAATATTGCCTTACGTGCTAAGGGGTATCTAGAGAGTGGGATAGGTTTAATAACTACCCTAACCCTAATGCGTACTCTAACCCTAACCCCTACCCTAACACTAACACGTACCCTAATCCTAACCCGTACCCTAAACCGAGCCCTAACCCTAACACTAACACTAACCCTAACCCTAACCCATACCCTACGCCGTACCTGAACCCCTCCCCAAACCCGTACCCTAAGCCGTACCCTAAGCCTAACCCTAAGCCTAACACTAACCCTAGGCTACCCTTGACTGCTTCTGCCTCCAATAGATTTCCTAAGCACTAGTGTTTTAAGCAACAGCTTAAAAAGAGAATCCTAATGTGATTTCTTTATAATGGGTGTGTTCCTTATCTTATCCTAGTGTCTAAATTCTTCTCCATGGCTGGAACCCCAAATAATATTCCTTTACGTGCTAAGGGGTATCTAGAGAGTGGGATAGGTTTACTAACTACCCTAACCCTAACGCGTACCCTAACCCTAACCCCTACCCTAAACCTAACACGTACCCTAATCCTAACCGTACCCTAAACCGAGCCCTAACCCTAACACTAACCCTAACCCTAACCCTAACCCATACCCTACGCCGTACCCGAAACCCTCCCCGAACCCGTACCCTAAGCCGTACCCTAAGCCTAACCCTAAGCCTAACCCTAACCCTAGGCTACCCTTGACTGCTTCTGCCTCCTATAGATTTCCTAAGCACTAGTGTTTTAAGGAACAGCTTAAAAAGAGAATCCTAATGTGATTTCTTTATAATGGGTGTGTTCCTTATCTTATCCTAGTGTCTAAACTCTTCTCCATGGCTGGACCCTCAAATAATATTCCTTTACGTGCTAAGGGGTATCTAGAGAGTGGGATAGGTATAATAACTACCCTAACCCTAACGCGTACCCTAACCCTAACCCCTACCCTAACCCTAACACGTACCCTAATCCTAACCCGTACCCTAAACCGAGCCCTAACCCTAACACTAACCCTAACCCTAACCCTAACACATACCCTACGCCGTACCCGCACCCCTCCCCGAACCCGTACCCTAAGCCGTACCCTAAGCCTAACCCTAAGCCTAACCCTAACCCTAGGCTACCCTTTACTGCTTCTGCCTCCAATAGATTTCCTAAGCACTACTGTTTTAAGGAACAGCTTAAAAAGAGAATCCTAATGTGATTTCTTTATAATGGGTGTGTTCCTTATCTTATCCTAGTGTCTAAACTCTTCTCCATGGCTGCACCCCCAAATAATATTCCCTTACGTGCTAAGGGGTATCTAGAGAGTGGGATAGGTTTAATAACTACCCTAACCCTAACGCGTACCCTAACCCTAACCCCTACCCTAACCCTAACACGTACCCTAATCCTAACCTGTACCCTAAACCGAGCCCTAACCCTAACACTAACCCTAACCCTAACCCTAACCCATACCCTACGCCGTACCCGCACCCCTCCCCGAACCCGTACCCTAAGCCATACCCTAAACCTAACCCTAAGCCTAACCCTAACCCTAGGCTACCCTTGACTGCTTCTGCCTCCAATAGATTTCCTAAGCACTAGTGTTTTAAGGAACAGCTTAAAAAGAGAATCCTAATGTGATTTCTTTATAATGGGTGTGTTCCTTATCTTATCCTAGTGTCTAAACTCTTCTCCATGGCTGCACCCCCAAATAATATTGCCTTACGTGCTAAGGGTTATCTAGAGAGTGGGATAGGTTTAATAACTACCCTAACCCTAATGCGTACTCTAACCCTAACCCCTACCCTAACACTAACACGTACCCTAATCCTAACCCGTACCCTAAACCGAGCCCTAACCCTAACACTAACACTAACCCTAACCCTAACCCATACCCTACGCCGTACCTGAACCCCTCCCCAAACCCGTACCCTAAGCCGTACCCTCAGCCGAACCCTAAGCCTAACACTAACCCTAGGCTACCCTTGACTGCTTCTGCCTCCAATAGATTTCCTAAGCACTAGTGTTTTAAGCAACAGCTTAAAAAGAGAATCCTAATGTGATTTCTTTATAATGGGTGTGTTCCTTGTCTTATCCTAGTGTCTAAATTCTTCTCCATGGCTGGAACCCCAAATAATATTCCTTTACGTGCTAAGGGGTATCTAGAGAGTGGGATAGGTTTACTAACTACCCTAACCCTAACGCGTACCCTAACCCTAACCCCTACCCTAACCCTAACACGTACCCTAATCCTAACCGTACCCTAAACCGAGCCCTAACCCTAACACTAACCCTAACCCTAACCCTAACCCATACCCTACGCCATACCCGAAACCCTCCCCGAACCCGTACCCCAAGCCGTACCCTAACCCTAACCCTAAGCCTAACCCTAACCCTAGGCTACCCTTGACTGCTTCTGCCTCCAATAGATTTCCTAAGCACTAGTGTTTTAAGCAGCAGCTTAAAAAGAGAATCCTAATGTGATTTCTTTATAATGGGTGTGTTCCTTATCTTATCCTAGTGTCTAAACTCTTCTCCATGGCTGGACCCTCAAATAATATTCCTTTACGTGCTAAGGGGTATCTAGAGAGTGGGATAGGTTTAATAACTACCCTAACCCTAACGCGTACCCTAACCCTAACCCCTACCCTAACCCTAACACGTACCCTAATCCTAACCCGTAACCTAAACCGAGCCCTAACCCTAACACTAACCCTAACCCTAACCCTAACCCATACCCTACGCCGAACCCGCACCCCTCCCCGAACCTGTAACCTAAGCCGTACCCTAAGCCTAACCCTAAGCCTAACCCTAACCCTAGGCTACCCTTGACTGCTTCTGCCTCCAATAGATTTCCTAAGCACTACTGTTTTAAGGAACAGCTTAAAAAGAGAATCCTAATGTGATTTCTTTATAATGGGTGTGTTCCTTATCTTATCCTAGTGTCTAAACTCTTCTCCATGGCTGCACCCCCAAATAATATTACCTTACGTGCTAAGGGGTATCTAGAGAGTGGGATAGGTTTAATAACTACCCTAACCCTAACGCGTACCCTAACCCTAACCCCTACCCTAACCCTAACACGTACCCTAATCCTAACCTGTACCCTAAACCGAGCCCTAACCCTAACACTAACCCTAACCCTAACCCTAACCCATACCCTACGCCGTACCCGCACCCCTCCCCGAACCCGTACCCTAAGCCATACCCTAAACCTAACCCTAAGCCTAACCCTAACCCTAGGCTACCCTTGACTGCTTCTGCCTCCAATTGATTTCCTAAGCAGTAGTGTTTTAAGGAAAAGCTTAAAAAGAGAATCCTAATGTGATTTCTTTATAATGGGTGTGTTCCTTATCTTATCCTAGTGTCTAAACTCTTCTCCATGGCTGGACCCCCAAATAATATTCCTTTACGTGCTAAGGGGGAGCTAGAGAGTGGGATAGGTTTACTAACTACCCTAGCCCTAACGCGTAACCTAACCCTAACCCCTACCCTAACCCTAACACGTACCCTAATCCTAACCCGTACCCTAAACCGAGCCCTAACCCTAACACTAACCCAAACCCTAACCCTAACCCATACCCTACGCCGTACACGAACACCTCCCCGAACCCATACCCCAAGCCGTACCCTAACCCTAACCCTAAGCCTAACCCTAACCCTAGGCTACCCTTGACTGCTTCTGCCTCCAATAGATTTCCTAAGCACTAGTGTTTTAAGAACAGCTTAAAAAGAGAATCCTAAAGTGATTTCTTTATAATGGGTGTGTTCCTTATCTTATCCTAGTGTCTAAACTCTTCTCCATGGCTGGACCACCAAATAATATTCCTTTACGTGCTAAGGGGTATCTAGAGAGTGGGATAGGTTTAATAACTACCCTAACCCTAACGCGTACCCTAACCCTAACCCCTACCCTAACCCTAACACGTACCCTAATCCTAACCCGTAACCTAAACCGAGCCCTATCCCTAACACTAACACTAACCCTAACCCTAACCCATACCCTACGCCGTACCCGAACCCCTCACCAAACCCGTACCCTAAGCCGTACCCTAAGCCTAACCCTAAGCCTAACACTAACCATAGGCTACCCTTGACTGCTTCTGCCTCCAATAGATTTCCTAAGCCCTAGTGTTTTAAGCAACAGCTTAAAAAGAGAATCCTAATGTGATTTCTTTATAATGGGTGTGTTCCTTATCTTATCCTAGTGTCTAAACTCTTCTCCATGGCTGGACTGCCAAATAATATTCCTTTACGTGCTAAGGGGTATCTAGAGAGTGGGATAGGTTTACTAACTACCCTAACCCTAACGCGTACCCTAACCCTAACCCCTACCCTAACCCTAACACATACCCTAATCCTAACCCGTACCCTAAACCGATCCCTAACCCTAACACTAACCCTAACCCAAACCCTAACCCATACCCTACGCCATACCCGAAACCCTCCCCGAACCCGTACCCTAAGCCGTACCCTAAGCCTAACCCTAAGCCTAACCCTAACCCTAGGCTACCCTTGACTGCTTCTGCCTCCAATAGATTTCCTAAGCACTAGTGTTTTAAGGAACAGCTGAAAAAGAGAATCCTAATGTGATTTCTTTATAATGGGTGTGTTCCTTATCTTATCCTAGTGTCTAAACTCTTCTCCATGGTTGGACCCCCAAATAATATTCCTTTACGTGCTAAGGGGTATCTAGAGAGTGGGATAGGTTTAATAACTACCCTAACCCTAACGCGTACCCTAACCCTAACCCCTACCCTAACCCTAACACGTACCCTAAACCGAGCCCTAACCCTAACACTAACCCTAACCCTAACCCTAACCCATACCCTACGCCGTACCCGAACCCCTCCCTGAACCCGTACCCTAAGCCGTACCCTAAACCTAACCCTAAGCCTAACCCTAACCCTAGGCTACCCTTGACTGCTTCTGCCTCCAATAGATTTCCTAAGCACTAGTGTTTTAAGGAACAGCTTAAAAAGAGAATCCTAATGTGATTTCTTTATAATGGGTGTGTTCCTTATCTTATCCTAGTGTCTAAACTCTTCTCCATGGCTGCACCCCCAAATAATATTGCCTTACGTGCTAAGGGGTATCTAGAGAGTGGGATAGGTTTAATAACTACCCTAACCCTAATGCGTACTCTAACCCTAACCCCTACCCTAACACTAACACGTACCCTAATCCTAACCCGTACCCTAAACCGAGCCCTAACCCTAACACTAACCCTAACCCTAACCCTAACCCATACCCTACGCCGTACCCGAACCCCTCCCCAAACCCGTACCCTAAGCCGTACCCTAAGCCTAACCCTAAGCCTAACACTAACCCTAGGCTACCCTTGACTGCTTCTGCTTCCAATAGATTTCCTAAGCACTAGTGTTTTAAGCAACAGCTTAAAAAGAGAATCCTAATGTGATTTCTTTATAATGGGTGTGTTCCTTATCTTATCCTAGTGTCTAAATTCTTCTCCATGGCTGGACCCCCAAATAATATTCCTTTACGTGCTAAGGGGTATCTAGAGAGTGGGATAGGTTTAATAACTACCCTAACCCTAACGCGTACCCTAACCCTAACCCCTACCCTAACCCTAACACGTACCCTAATCCTAACCCGTAACCTAAACCGAGCCCTAACCCTAACACTAACCCTAACCCTAACCCTAACCCATACCCTACGCCGTACCCGCACCCCTCCCCGAACCTGTAACCTAAGCCGTACCCTAAGCCTAACCCTAAGCCTAACCCTAACCCTAGGCTACCCTTGACTGCTTCTGCCTCCAATAGATTTCCTAAGCACTACTGTTTTAAGGAACAGCTTAAAAAGAGAATCCTAATGTGATTTCTTTATAATGGGTGTGTTCCTTATCTTATCCTAGTGTCTAAACTCTTCTCCATGGCTGCACCCCCAAATAATATTCCCTTACGTGCTAAGGGGAATCTAGAGAGTGGGATAGGTTTAATAACTACCCTAACCCTAACGCGTACCCTAACCCTAACCCCTACCCTAACCCTAACACGTACCCTAATCCTAACCTGTACCCTAAACCGAGCCCTAACCCTAACACTAACCCTAACCCTAACCCTAACCCATACCCTACGCCGTACCCGCACCCCTCCCCGATCCCGTACCCTAAGCCATACCCTAAACCTAACCCTAAGCCTAACCCTAACCCTAGGCTACCCTTGACTGCTTCTGCCTCCAATTGATTTCCTAAGCAGTAGTGTTTTAAGGAACAGCTTAAAAAGAGAATCCTAATGTGATTTCTTTATAATGGGTGTGTTCCTTATCTTATCCTAGTGTCTAAACTCTTCTCCATGGCTGGACCCCCAAATAATATTCCTTTACGTGCTAAAGGGGAGCTAGAGAGTGGGATAGGTTTACTAACTACCCTAGCCCTAACGCGTAACCTAACCCTAACCCCTACCCTAACCCTAACACGTACCCTAATCCTAACCCGTACCCTAAACCGAGCCCTAACCCTAACACTAACCCAAACCCTAACCCTAACCCATACCCTACGCCGTACACGAACACCTCCCCGAACCCATACCCCAAGCCGTACCCTAACCCTAACCCTAAGCCTAACCATAACCCTAGGCTACCCTTGACTGCTTCTGCCTCCAATAGATTTCCTAAGCACTAGTGTTTTAAGAACAGCTTAAAAAAAGAATCCTAAAGTGATTTCTTTATAATGGGTGTGTTCCTTATCTTATCCTAGTGTCTAAACTCTTCTCCATGGCTGGACCCCCAAATAATATTCCTTTACGTGCTAAGGGGTATCTAGAGAGTGGGATAGGTTTAATAACTACCCTAACCCTAACGCGTACCCTAACCCTAACCCCTACCCTAACCCTAACACGTACCCTAATCCTAACCCGTACCCTAAACCGAGCCCTAACCCTAACACTAACCCTAACCCTAACCCTAACACATACCCTACGCCGTACCCGCACCCCTCCCCGAACCCGTAACCTAAGCCGTACCCTAAGCCTAACCCTAAGCCTAACCCTAAACCTAGGCTACCCTTGACTGCTTCTGCCTCCAATAGATTTCCTAAGCACTAGTGTTTTAAGGAACAGCTTAAAAAGAGAATCCTAATGTGATTTCTTTATAATGGGTGTGTTCCTTATCTTATCCTAGTGTCTAAACTCTTCTCCATGGCTGCACCCCCAAATAATATTCCCTTACGTGCTAAGGGGTATCTAGAGAGTGGGATAGGTTTAATAACTACCCTAACCCTAACGCGTACCCTAACCCTAACCCCTACCCTAACCCTAACACGTACCCTAATCCTAACCCGTACCCTAAACCGAGACCTAACCCTAACACTAACCCTAACCCTAACCCTAACCCATACCCTACGCCGTACCCGAAACCCTCCCCGAACCCGTACCCTAAGCCATACCCTAAGCCTAACCCTAAGCCTAACACTAACCCTAGGCTACCCTTGACTGCTTCTGCCTCCAATAGATTTCCTAAGCACTAGTGTTTTAAGCAACAGCTTAAAAAGAGAATCCTAATGTGATTTCTTTATAATGGGTGTGTTCCTTATCTTATCCTAGCGTCTAAACTCTTCTCCATGGCTGGACCCCCAAATAATATTCCTTTACGTGCTAAGGTGTATCTAGAGAGTGGGATAGGTTTAACAACTACCCTAACCCTAACGCGTACCCTAAACCTAACCCCTACCCTAACCCTAACACGTACCCTAATCCTAACCCGTACCCTAAACCGAGCCCTAACCCTAACACTAACCCTAACACTAACCCTAACCCATACCGTACGCCGTACCCGAACCCCTCCCCGAACCCGTACCCTAAGCCGTACCCTCAGCCGAACCGTAAGCCTAACCCTAACCCTAGGCTACCCTTGACTGCTTCTGCCTCCAATAGATTTCCTAAGCACTAGTGTTTTAAGGAACAGCTTAAAAAGAGAATCCTAATGTGATTTCTTTATAATGGGTGTGTTCCTTATCTTATCCTAGTGCCTAAACTCTTCTCCATGGCTGGACCCCCAAATAATACTCCTTTACGTGCTAAGGGGTATCTAGAGAGAGGGATAGGTTTACTAACTACCCTAACCCTAACGCGTACCCTAACCCTAACCCCTACCCTAACCCTAAAACATACCCTAACCCTAACCGTAACCCTAACCCTAACCCTAACCCATACCCTACGCCGTACCCGCACCCCTCCCCGAACCCGTACCCTAAGCCGTACCCTCAGCCGAACCCTAAGCCTAACCCTAACCCTAGGCTACCCTTGACTGCTTCTGCCTCCAATAGATTTCCTAAGCACTAGTGTTTTAAGGAACAGCTTAAAAAGAGAATCCTAATGTGATTTCTTTATAATGGGTGTGTTCCCTATCTTATCCTAGTGTCTAAACTCTTCTCCATGGCTGCACCCCCAAATAATTTTGCCTTACGTGCTAAGGGGTATCTAGAGAGTGGGATAGGTTTAATAACTACCCTAACCCTAATGCGTACTCTAACCCTAACCCCTACCCTAACACTAACACGTACCCTAATCCTAACCCGTACCCTAAACCGAGCCCTAACCCTAACACTAACACTAACCCTAACCCTAACCCATACCCTACGCCGTACCCGAACCCCTCCCCAAACCCGTACCCTAAGCCGTACCCTAAGCCTAACCCTAAGCCTAACACTAACCCTAGGCTACCCTTGAGTGCTTCTGCCTCCAATAGATTTCCTAAGCACTAGTGTTTTAAGCAACAGCTTAAAAAGAGAATCCTAATGTGATTTCTTTATAATGGGTGTGTTCCTTATCTTATCCTAGTGTCTAAATTTTTCTCCATGGCTGGACCCCCAAATAATATTCCTTTACGTGCTAAGGGGTATCTAGAGAGTGGGATAGGTTTACTAACTACCCTAACCCTAACGCGTACCCTAACCCTAACCCCTACCCTAAACCTAACACGTACCCTAATCCTAACCGTACCCTAAACCGAGCCCTAACACTAACACTAACCCTAACCCTAACCCTAACCCATACCCTACGCCGTACCCGAAACCCTCCCCGAACCCGTACCCTAAGCCGTACCCTAACCCTAACCCTAAGCCTAACCCTAACCCTAGGCTACCCTTGACTGCTTCTGCCTCCAATAGATTTCCTAAGCACTAGTGTTTTAAGGAACAGCTTAAAAAGAGAATCCTAATGTGATTTCTTTATAATGGGTGTGTTCCTTATCTTATCCTAGTGTCTAAACTCTTCTCCATGGCTGGACCCTCAAATAATATTCCTTTACGTGCTAAGGGGTATCTAGAGAGTGGGATAGGTTTAATAACTACCCTAACCCTAACGCGTACCCTAACCCTAACCCCTACCCTAACCCTAACACGTACCCTAATCCTAACCCGTACCCTAAACCGAGCCCTAACCCTAACACTAACCCTAACCCTAACCCTAACCCATACCCTACGCCGTACCCGCACCCCTCCCCGAACCTGTACCCTAAGCCGTACCCTAAGCCTAACCCTAAGCCTAACCCTAACCCTAGGCTACCCTTGACTGCTTCTGCCTCCAATAGATTTCCTAAGCACTAGTGTTTTAAGGAACAGCTTAAAAAGAGAATCCTAATGTGATTTCTTTATAATGGGTGTGTTCCTTATCTTATCCTAGTGTCTAAACTCTTCTCCATGGCTGGACCACCAAATAATATTCCTTTACGTGCTAAGGGGGAGCTAGAGAGTGGGATAGGTTTACTAACTACCCTAGCCCTAACGCGTAACCTAACCCTAACCCCTACCCTAACCCTAACACGTACCCTAATCCTAACCCGTACCCTAAACCGAGCCCTAACCTTAACACTAACCCTAACCCTAACCCATACCCTACGCCGTACCCGAACCCCTCCCTGAACCCATACCGCAAGCCGTACCCTAACCCTAACCCTAAGCCTAACCCTAACCCTAGGCTACCCTTGACTGCTTCTGCCTCCAATAGATTTCCTAAGCACTAGTGTTTTAAGGAACAGCTTAAAAAGAGAATCCTAAAGTGATTTCTTTATAATGGGTGTGTTCCTTATCTTATCCTAGTGTCTAAACTCTTCTCCATGGCTGGACCCACAAATAATATTCCTTTACGTGCTAAGGGGTATCTAGAGAGTGGGATAGGTTTAATAACTACCCTAACCCTAACGCGTACCCTAACCCTAACCCCTACCCTAACCCTAACACGTACCCTAATCCTAACCCGTACCCTAAACCGAGCCCTAACCCTAACACTAACCCAAACCCTAACCCTAACCCATACCCTACGCCGTACACGAACACCTCCCCGAACCCATACCCCAAGCCGTACCCTAACCCTAACCCTAAGCCTAACCCTAACCCTAGGCTACCCTTGACTGCTTCTGCCTCCAATTGATTTCCTAAGCACTAGTGTTTTAAGAACAGCTTAAAAAGAGAATCCTAAAGTGATTTCTTTATAATGGCTGTGTTCCTTATCTTATCCTAGTGTCTAAACTCTTCTCCATGGCTGGACCCCCAAATAATATTCCTTTACGTGCTAAGGGGTATCTAGAGAGTGGGATAGGTTTAATAACTACCCTAACCCTAACGCGTACCCTAACCCTAACTCCTACCCTAACCCTAACACGTACCCTAATCCTAACCCGTACCCTAAACCGAGCCCTAACCCTAACACTAACCCTAACCCTAACCCTAACCCATACCCTACGCCGTACCCGAAACCCTCCCCGATCCCGTACCCTAAGCCGTACCCTAAGCCTAACCCTAAGCCTAACACTAACACTAGGCTACCCTTTACTGCTTCTGCCTCCAATAGATTTCCTAAGCAGTAGTGTTTTAAGCAACAGCTTAAAAAGAGAATCCTAATGTGATTTCTTTATAATGGGTGTGTTCCTTATCTTATCCTAGTGTCTAAACTCTTCTCCATGGCTGGACCCCCAAATAATATTCCTTTACGTGTTAAGGGGTATCTAGAGAGTGGGATAGGTTTACTAACGACCCTAACCCTAATGCGTACCCTAACCCTAACCCCTACCCTAAACCTAACACGTACCCTAATCCTAACCGTACCCTAAACCGAGCCCTAACCCTAACACAAACCCTAACCCTAACCCTAACCCATACCCTACGCCGTACCCGAAACCCTCCCCGAACCCGTACCCTAAGCCGTACCCTAACCCTAACCCTAAGCCTCACCCTAACCCTAGGCTACCCTTGACTGCTTCTGCCTCCAATAGATTTCCTAAGCACTAGTGTTTTAAGCAACAGCTTAAAAAGAGAATCCTAATGTGATTTCTTTATAATGGGTGTGTTCCTTATCTTATCCTAGTGTCTAAACTCTTCTCCATGGCTGGACCCCCAAATAATATTCCTTTACGTGCTAAGGGGTATCTAGAGAGTGGGATAGGTTTAATAACTACCCTAACCCTAATGCGTACCCTAACCCTAACCCCTACCCTAACCCTAACACGTACCCTAATCCTAACCCGTACCCTAAACCGAGCCCTAACCCTAACCCTAACCCTAACCCATACGCTACGCCGTACCCGAAACCCTCCCCGAACCCGTACCCTAAGCCGTACCCTAAGCCTAACCCTAAGCCTAACCTTACCCTAGGCTACCCTTGACTGCTTCTGCCTCCAATAGATTTCCTAAGCACTAGTGTTTTAAGGAACAGCTTAAAAAGAGAATCCTAATGTGATTTCTTTATAATGGGTGTGTTCCTTATCTTATCCTAGTGTCTAAACTCTTCTACATGGCTGCACCCCCAAATAATATTGCCTTACGTGCTAAGGGGTATCTAGAGAGTGGGATAGGTTTAATAACTACCCTAACCCTAACGCGTACCCTAACCCTAACCCCTACCCTAAACCTAACACGTACCCTAATCCTAACCGTACCCTAAACCGAGCCCTAACACTAACACTAACCCTAACCCTAACCCTAACCCATACCCTACGCCGTACCCGAAACCCTCCCCGAACCCGTACCCTAAGCCGTACCCTAAGCCTAACCCTAAGCCTAACCCTAACCCTAGGCTACCCTTGACTGCTTCTGCCTCCAATAGATTTCCTAAGCACTAGTGTTTTAAGGAACAGCTTAAAAAGAGAATCCTAATGTGATTTCTTTATAATGGGTGTGTTCCTGATCTTATCCTAGTGTCTAAACTCTTCTCCATGGCTGGACCCCCAAATAATATTCCTTTACGTGCTAAGGTGTATCTAGAGAGTGGGATAGGTTTAACAACTACCCTAACCCTAACGCGTACCCTAAACCTAACCCCTACCCTAACCCTAACACGTACCCTAATCCTAACCCGTACCCTAAACCGAGCCCTAACCCTAACACTAACCCTAACACTAACCCTAACCCATACCGTACGCCGTACCCGAACCCCTCCCCGAACCCGTACCCTAAGCCGTACCCTCAGCCGAACCGTAAGCCTAACCCTAACCCTAGGCTACCCTTGACTGCTTCTGCCTCCAATAGATTTCCTAAGCACTAGTGTTTTAAGGAACAGCTTAAAAAGAGAATCCTAATGTGATTTCTTTATAATGGGTGTGTTCCTTATCTTATCCTAGTGCCTAAACTCTTCTCCATGGCTGGACCCCCAAATAATACTCCTTTACGTGCTAAGGGGTATCTAGAGAGAGGGATAGGTTTACTAACTACCCTAACCCTAACGCGTACCCTAACCCTAACCCCTACCCTAACCCTAAAACATACCCTAACCCTAACCGTAACCCTAACCCTAACCCTAACCCATACCCTACGCCGTACCCGCACCCCTCCCCGAACCCGTACCCTAAGCCGTACCCTCAGCCGAACCCTAAGCCTAACCCTAACCCTAGGCTACCCTTGACTGCTTCTGCCTCCAATAGATTTCCTAAGCACTAGTGTTTTAAGGAACAGCTTAAAAAGAGAATCCTAATGTGATTTCTTTATAATGGGTGTGTTCCCTATCTTATCCTAGTGTCTAAACTCTTCTCCATGGCTGCACCCCCAAATAATTTTGCCTTACGTGCTAAGGGGTATCTAGAGAGTGGGATAGGTTTAATAACTACCCTAACCCTAATGCGTACTCTAACCCTAACCCCTACCCTAACACTAACACGTACCCTAATCCTAACCCGTACCCTAAACCGAGCCCTAACCCTAACACTAACACTAACCCTAACCCTAACCCATACCCTACGCCGTACCCGAACCCCTCCCCAAACCCGTACCCTAAGCCGTACCCTAAGCCTAACCCTAAGCCTAACACTAACCCTAGGCTACCCTTGAGTGCTTCTGCCTCCAATAGATTTCCTAAGCACTAGTGTTTTAAGCAACAGCTTAAAAAGAGAATCCTAATGTGATTTCTTTATAATGGGTGTGTTCCTTATCTTATCCTAGTGTCTAAATTCTTCTCCATGGCTGGACCCCCAAATAATATTCCTTTACGTGCTAAGGGGTATCTAGAGAGTGGGATAGGTTTAATAACTACCCTAACCCTAACGCGTACCCTAACCCTAACCCCTACCCTAACCCTAACACGTACCCTAATCCTAACCCGTAACCTAAACCGAGCCCTAACCCTAACACTAACCCTAACCCTAACCCTAACCCATACCCTACGCCGTACCCGCACCCCTCCCCGAACCTGTAACCTAAGCCGTACCCTAAGCCTAACCCTAAGCCTAACCCTAACCCTAGGCTACCCTTGACTGCTTCTGCCTCCAATAGATTTCCTAAGCACTACTGTTTTAAGGAACAGCTTAAAAAGAGAATCCTAATGTGATTTCTTTATAATGGGTGTGTTCCTTATCTTATCCTAGTGTCTAAACTCTTCTCCATGGCTGCACCCCCAAATAATATTCCCTTACGTGCTAAGGGGAATCTAGAGAGTGGGATAGGTTTAATAACTACCCTAACCCTAACGCGTACCCTAACCCTAACCCCTACCCTAACCCTAACACGTACCCTAATCCTAACCTGTACCCTAAACCGAGCCCTAACCCTAACACTAACCCTAACCCTAACCCTAACCCATACCCTACGCCGTACCCGCACCCCTCCCCGAACCCGTACCCTAAGCCATACCCTAAACCTAACCCTAAGCCTAACCCTAACCCTAGGCTACCCTTGACTGCTTCTGCCTCCAATTGATTTCCTAAGCAGTAGTGTTTTAAGGAACAGCTTAAAAAGAGAATCCTAATGTGATTTCTTTATAATGGGTGTGTTCCTTATCTTATCCTAGTGTCTAAACTCTTCTCCATGGCTGGACCCCCAAATAATATTCCTTTACGTGCTAAGGGGGAGCTAGAGAGTGGGATAGGTTTACTAACTACCCTAGCCCTAACGCGTAACCTAACCCTAACCCCTACCCTAACCCTAACACGTACCCTAATCCTAACCCGTACCCTAAACCGAGCCCTAACCCTAACACTAACCCAAACCCTAACCCTAACCCATACCCTACGCCGTACACGAACACCTCCCCGAACCCATACCCCAAGCCGTACCCTAACCCTAACCCTAAGCCTAACCATAACCCTAGGCTACCCTTGACTGCTTCTGCCTCCAATAGATTTCCTAAGCACTAGTGTTTTAAGAACAGCTTAAAAAAAGAATCCTAAAGTGATTTCTTTATAATGGGTGTGTTCCTTATCTTATCCTAGTGTCTAAACTCTTCTCCATGGCTGGACCCCCAAATAATATTCCTTTACGTGCTAAGGGGTATCTAGAGAGTGGGATAGGTTTAATAACTACCCTAACCCTAACGCGTACCCTAACCCTAACCCCTACCCTAACCCTAACACGTACCCTAATCCTAACCCGTACCCTAAACCGAGCCCTAACCCTAACACTAACCCTAACCCTAACCCTAACACATACCCTACGCCGTACCCGCACCCCTCCCCGAACCCGTAACCTAAGCCGTACCCTAAGCCTAACCCTAAGCCTAACCCTAAACCTAGGCTACCCTTGACTGCTTCTGCCTCCAATAGATTTCCTAAGCACTAGTGTTTTAAGGAACAGCTTAAAAAGAGAATCCTAATGTGATTTCTTTATAATGGGTGTGTTCCTTATCTTATCCTAGTGACTAAACTCTTCTCCATGGCTGCACCCCCAAATAATATTCCCTTACGTGCTAAGGGGTATCTAGAGAGTGGGATAGGTTTAATAACTACCCTAACCCTAACGCGTACCCTAACCCTAACCCCTACCCTAACCCTAACACGTACCCTAATCCTAACCCGTACCCTAAACCGAGCCCTAACCCTAACACTAACCCTAACACTAACCCTAACCCATACCCTACGCCGTACCCGAAACCCTCCCCGAACCCGTACCCTAAGCCATACCCTAAGCCTAACCCTAAGCCTAACACTAACCCTAGGCTACCCTTGACTGCTTCTGCCTCCAATAGATTTCCTAAGCACTAGTGTTTTAAGCAACAGCTTAAAAAGAGAATCCTAATGTGATTTCTTTATAATGGGTGTGTTCCTTATCTTATCCTAGCGTCTAAACTCTTCTCCATGGCTGGACCCCCAAATAATATTCCTTTACGTGCTAAGGTGTATCTAGAGAGTGGGATAGGTTTAACAACTACCCTAACCCTAACGCGTACCCTAAACCTAACCCCTACCCTAACCCTAACACGTACCCTAATCCTAACCCGTACCCTAAACCGAGCCCTAACCCTAACACTAACCCTAACACTAACCCTAACCCATACCGTACGCCGTACCCGAACCCCTCCCCGAACCCGTACCCTAAGCCGTACCCTCAGCCGAACCGTAAGCCTAACCCTAACCCTAGGCTACCCTTGACTGCTTCTGCCTCCAATAGATTTCCTAAGCACTAGTGTTTTAAGGAACAGCTTAAAAAGAGAATCCTAATGTGATTTCTTTATAATGGGTGTGTTCCTTATCTTATCCTAGTGCCTAAACTCTTCTCCATGGCTGGACCCCCAAATAATACTCCTTTACGTGCTAAGGGGTATCTAGAGAGAGGGATAGGTTTACTAACTACCCTAACCCTAACGCGTACCCTAACCCTAACCCCTACCCTAACCCTAAAACATACCCTAACCCTAACCTTAACACTAACCCTAACCCTAACCCATACCCTACGCCGTACCCGAACCCCTCCCTGAACCCATACCGCAAGCCGTACCCTAACCCTAACCCTAAGCCTAACCCTAACCCTAGGCTACCCTTGACTGCTTCTGCCTCCAATAGATTTCCTAAGCACTAGTGTTTTAAGGAACAGCTTAAAAAGAGAATCCTAAAGTGATTTCTTTATAATGGGTGTGTTCCTTATCTTATCCTAGTGTCTAAACTCTTCTCCATGGCGGGACCCACAAATAATATTCCTTTACGTGCTAAGGGGTATCTAGAGAGTGGGATAGGTTTAATAACTACCCTAACCCTAACGCGTACCCTAACCCTAACCCCTACCCTAACCCTAACACGTACCCTAATCCTAACCCGTACCCTAAACCGAGCCCTAACCCTAACACTAACCCAAACCCTAACCCTAACCCATACCCTACGCCGTACACGAACACCTCCCCGAACCCATACCCCAAGCCGTACCCTAACCCTAACCCTAAGCCTAACCCTAACCCTAGGCTACCCTTGACTGCTTCTGCCTCCAATTGATTTCCTAAGCACTAGTGTTTTAAGAACAGCTTAAAAAGAGAATCCTAAAGTGATTTCTTTATAATGGCTGTGTTCCTTATCTTATCCTAGTGTCTAAACTCTTCTCCATGGCTGGACCCCCAAATAATATTCCTTTACGTGCTAAGGGGTATCTAGAGAGTGGGATAGGTTTAATAACTACCCTAACCCTAACGCGTACCCTAACCCTAACCCCTACCCTAACCCTAACACGTACCCTAATCCTAACCCGTACCCTAAACCGAGCCCTAACCCTAACACTAACCCTAACCCTAACCCTAACCCATACCCTACGCCGTACCCGAAACCCTCCCCGAACCCGTACCCTAAGCCGTACCCTAAGCCTAACCCTAAGCCTAACACTAACCCTAGGCTACCCTTTACTGCTTCTGCCTCCAATAGATTTCCTAAGCAGTAGTGTTTTAAGCAACAGCTTAAAAAGAGAATCCTAATGTGATTTCTTTATAATGGGTGTGTTCCTTATCTTATCCTAGTGTCTAAACTCTTCTCCATGGCTGGACCCCCAAATAATATTCCTTTACGTGCTAAGGGGTATCTAGAGAGTGGGATAGGTTTACTAACGACCCTAACCCTAATGCGTACCCTAACCCTAACCCCTACCCTAAACCTAACACGTACCCTAATCCTAACCGTACCCTAAACCGAGCCCTAACCCTAACACAAACCCTAACCCTAACCCTAACCCATACCCTACGCCGTACCCGAAACCCTCCCCGAACCCGTACCCTAAGCCGTACCCTAACCCTAACCCTAAGCCTCACCCTAACCCTAGGCTACCCTTGACTGCTTCTGCCTCCAATAGATTTCCTAAGCACTAGTGTTTTAAGCAACAGCTTAAAAAGAGAATCCTAATGTGATTTCTTTATAATGGGTGTGTTCCTTATCTTATCCTAGTGTCTAAACTCTTCTCCATGGCTGGACCCCCAAATAATATTCCTTTACGTGCTAAGGGGTATCTAGAGAGTGGGATAGGTTTAATAACTACCCTAACCCTAATGCGTACCCTAACCCTAACCCCTACCCTAACCCTAACACGTACCCTAATCCTAACCCGTACCCTAAACCGAGCCCTAACCCTAACCCTAACCCTAACCCATACGCTACGCCGTACCCGAAACCCTCCCCGAACCCGTACCCTAAGCCGTACCCTAAGCCTAACCCTAAGCCTAACCTTACCCTAGGCTACCCTTGACTGCTTCTGCCTCCAATAGATTTCCTAAGCACTAGTGTTTTAAGGAACAGCTTAAAAAGAGAATCCTAATGTGATTTCTTTATAATGGGTGTGTTCCTTATCTTATCCTAGTGTCTAAACTCTTCTACATGGCTGCACCCCCAAATAATATTGCCTTACGTGCTAAGGGGTATCTAGAGAGTGGGATAGGTTTAATAACTACCCTAACCCTAACGCGTACCCTAACCCTAACCCCTACCCTAAACCTAACACGTACCCTAATCCTAACCGTACCCTAAACCGAGCCCTAACACTAACACTAACCCTAACCCTAACCCTAACCCATACCCTACGCCGTACCCGAAACCCTCCACGAACCCGTACCCTAAGCCGTACCCTAAGCCTAACCCTAAGCCTAACCCTAACCCTAGGCTACCCTTGACTGCTTCTGCCTCCAATAGATTTCCTAAGCACTAGTGTTTTAAGGAACAGCTTAAAAAGAGAATCCTAATGTGATTTCTTTATAATGGGTGTGTTCCTTATCTTATCCTAGTGTCTAAACTCTTCTCCATGGCTGGACCCTCAAATAATATTCCTTTACGTGCTAAGGGGTATCTAGAGAGTGGGATAGGTTTAATAACTACCCTAACCCTAACGCGTACCCTAACCCTAACCCCTACCCTAACCCTAACACGTACCCTAATCCTAACCCGTACCCTAAACCGAGCCCTAACCCTAACACTAACCCTAACCCTAACCCTAACCCATACCCTACGCCGTACCCGCACCCCTCCCCGAACCCGTACCCTAAGCCGTACCCTAAGCCTAACCCTAAGCCTAACCCTAACCCTAGGCTACCCTTGACTGCTTCTGCCTCCAATAGATTTCCTAAGCACTAGTGTTTTAAGGAACAGCTTAAAAAGAGAATCCTAATGTGATTTCTTTATAATGGGTGTGTTCCTTATCTTATCCTAGTGTCTAAACTCTTCTCCATGGCTGGACCACCAAATAATATTCCTTTACGTGCTAAGGGGGAGCTAGAGAGTGGGATAGGTTTAATAACTACCCTAGCCCTAACGCGTAACCTAACCCTAACCCCTACCCTAACCCTAACACGTACCCTAATCCTAACCCGTACCCTAAACCGAGCCCTAACCCTAACACTAACCCAAACCCTAACCCTAACCCATACCCTACGCCGTACACGAACACCTCCCCGAACCCGTACCCTAAGCCGTACCCTAAGCCTAACCCTAAGCCTAACCCTAACCCTAGGCTACCCTTGACTGCTTCTGCCTCCAATAGATTTCCTAAGCACTAGTGTTTTAAGGAACAGCTTAAAAAGAGAATCCTAAAGTGATTTCTTTATAATGGGTGTGTTCCTTATCTTATCCTAGCATCTAAACTCTTCTCCATGGCTGGACCCCCAAATAATATTCCTTTACGTGCTAAGGGGTATCTAGAGAGTGGGATACGTTTAACAACTACCCTAACCCTAACGCGTACCCTAAACCTAACCCCTACCCTAACCCTAACACGTACCCTAATCCTAAACCGTACCCTAAACCGAGCCCTAACCCTAACACTAACCCTAACCCTAACCCTAACCCATACCCTACGCCGTACCCGCACCCCTCCCCGAACCCGTACCCTAAGCCGTACCCTCAGCCGAACCCTAAGCCTAACCCTAACCCTAGGCTACCCTTGACTGCTTCTGCCTCCAATAGATTTCCTAAGCACTAGTGTTTTAAGGAACAGCTTAAAAAGAGAATCCTAATGTGATTTCTTTATAATGGGTGTGTTCCCTATCTTATCCTAGTGTCTAAACTCTTCTCCATGGCTGCACCCCCAAATAATTTTGCCTTACCTGCTAAGGGGTATCTAGAGAGTGGGATAGGTTTAATAACTACCCTAACCCTAATGCGTACTCTAACCCTAACCCCTACCCTAACACTAACACGTACCCTAATCCTAACCCGTACCCTAAACCGAGCCCTAACCCTAACACTAACACTAACCCTAACCCTAACCCATACCCTACGCCGTACCCGAACCCCTCCCCAAACCCGTACCCTAAGCCGTACCCTAAGCCTAACCCTAAGCCTAACACTAACCCTAGGCTACCCTTGAGTGCTTCTGCCTCCAATAGATTTCCTAAGCACTAGTGTTTTAAGCAACAGCTTAAAAAGAGAATCCTAATGTGATTTCTTTATAATGGGTGTGTTCCTTATCTTATCCTAGTGTCTAAATTTTTCTCCATGGCTGGACCCCCAAATAATATTCCTTTACGTGCTAAGGGGTATCTAGAGAGTGGGATAGGTTTACTAACTACCCTAACCCTAACGCGTACCCTAACCCTAACCCCTACCCTAAACCTAACACGTACCCTAATCCTAACCGTACCCTAAACCGAGCCCTAACACTAACACTAACCCTAACCCTAACCCTAACCCATACCCTACGCCGTACCCGAAACCCTCCCCGAACCCGTACCCTAAGCCGTACCCTAAGCCTAACCCTAAGCCTAACCCTAACCCTAGGCTACCCTTGACTGCTTCTGCCTCCAATAGATTTCCTAAGCACTAGTGTTTTAAGGAACAGCTTAAAAAGAGAATCCTAATGTGATTTCTTTATAATGGGTGTGTTCCTTATCTTATCCTAGTGTCTAAACTCTTCTCCATGGCTGGACCCTCAAATAATATTCCTTTACGTGCTAAGGGGTATCTAGAGAGTGGGATAGGTTTAATAACTACCCTAACCCTAACGCGTACCCTAACCCTAACCCCTACCCTAACCCTAACACGTACCCTAATCCTAACCCGTACCCTAAACCGAGCCCTAACCCTAACACTAACCCTAACCCTAACCCTAACCCATACCCTACGCCGTACCCGCACCCCTCCCCGAACCTGTACCCTAAGACGTACCCTAAGCCTAACCCTAAGCCTAACCCTAACCCTAGGCTACCCTTGACTGCTTCTGCCTCCAATAGATTTCCTAAGCACTAGTGTTTTAAGGAACAGCTTAAAAAGAGAATCCTAATGTGATTTCTTTATAATGGGTGTGTTCCTTATCTTATCCTAGTGTCTAAACTCTTCTCCATGGCTGGACCACCAAATAATATTCCTTTACGTGCTAAGGGGGAGCTAGAGAGTGGGATAGGTTTACTAACTACCCTAGCCCTAACGCGTAACCTAACCCTAACCCCTACCCTAACCCTAACACGTACCCTAATCCTAACCCGTACCCTAAACCGAGCCGTAACCTTAACACTAACCCTAACCCTAACCCTAACCCATACCCTACGCCGTACCCGAACCCCTCCCTGAACCCATACCGCAAGCCGTACCCTAACCCTAACCCTAAGCCTAACCCTAACCCTAGGCTACCCTTGACTGCTTCTGCCTCCAATAGATTTCCTAAGCACTAGTGTTTTAAGGAACAGCTTAAAAAGAGAATCCTAAAGTGATTTCTTTATAATGGGTGTGTTCCTTATCTTATCCTAGTGTCTAAACTCTTCTCCATGGCTGGACCCCCAAATAATATTCCTTTACGTGCTAAGGGGTATCTAGAGAGTGGGATAGGTTTAATAACTACCCTAACCCTAACGCGTACCCTAACCCTAACCCCTACCCTAACCCTAACACGTACCCTAATCCTAACCCGTACCCTAAACCGAGCCCTAACCCTAACACTAACCCAAACCCTAACCCTAACCCATACCCTACGCCGTACACGAACACCTCCCCGAACCCATACCCCAAGCCGTACCCTAACCCTAACCCTAAGCCTAACCCTAACCCTAGGCTACCCTTGACTGCTTCTGCCTCCAATTGATTTCCTAAGCACTAGTGTTTTAAGAACAGCTTAAAAAGAGAATCCTAAAGTGATTTCTTTATAATGGCTGTGTTCCTTATCTTATCCTAGTGTCTAAACTCTTCTCCATGGCTGGACCCCCAAATAATATTCCTTTACGTGCTAAGGGGTATCTAGAGAGTGGGATAGGTTTAATAACTACCCTAACCCTAACGCGTACCCTAACCCTAACCCCTACCCTAACCCTAACACGTACCCTAATCCTAACCCGTACCCTAAACCGAGCCCTAACCCTAACACTAACCCTAACCCTAACCCTAACCCATACCCTACGCCGTACCCGAAACCCTCCCCGAACCCGTACCCTAAGCCGTACCCTAAGCCTAACCCTAAGCCTAACACTAACCCTAGGCTACCCTTTACTGCTTCTGCCTCCAATAGATTTCCTAAGCAGTAGTGTTTTAAGCAACAGCTTAAAAAGAGAATCCTAATGTGATTTCTTTATAATGGGTGTGTTCCTTATCTTATCCTAGTGTCTAAACTCTTCTCCATGGCTGGACCCCCAAATAATATTCCTTTACGTGCTAAGGGGTATCTAGAGAGTGGGATAGGTTTACTAACGACCCTAACCCTAATGCGTACCCTAACCCTAACCCCTCCCCTAAACCTAACACGTACCCTAATCCTAACCGTACCCTAAACCGAGCCCTAACCCTAACACAAACCCTAACCCTAACCCTAACCCATACCCTACGCCGTACCCGAAACCCTCCCCGAACCCGTACCCTAAGCCGTACCCTAACCCTAACCCTAAGCCTCACCCTAACCCTAGGCTACCCTTGACTGCTTCTGCCTCCAATAGATTTCCTAAGCACTAGTGTTTTAAGCAACAGCTTAAAAAGAGAATCCTAATGTGATTTCTTTATAATGGGTGTGTTCCTTATCTTATCCTAGTGTCTAAACTCTTCTCCATGGCTGAACCCCCAAATAATATTCCTTTACGTGCTAAGGGGTATCTAGAGAGTGGGATAGGTTTAATAACTACCCTAACCCTAATGCGTACCCTAACCCTAACCCCTACCCTAACCCTAACACGTACCCTAATCCTAACCCGTACCCTAAACCGAGCCCTAACCCTAACCCTAACCCTAACCCATACGCTACGCCGTACCCGAAACCCTCCCCGAACCCGTACCCTAAGCCGTACCCTAAGCCTAACCCTAAGCCTAACCTTACCCTAGGCTACCCTTGACTGCTTCTGCCTCCAATAGATTTCCTAAGCACTAGTGTTTTAAGGAACAGCTTAAAAAGAGAATCCTAATGTGATTTCTTTATAATGGGTGTGTTCCTTATCTTATCCTAGTGTCTAAACTCTTCTACATGGCTGCACCCCCAAATAATATTGCCTTACGTGCTAAGGGGTATCTAGAGAGTGGGATAGGTTTAATAACTACCCTAACCCTAACGCGTACCCTAACCCTAACCCCTACCCTAAACCTAACACGTACCCTAATCCTAACCGTACCCTAAACCGAGCCCTAACACTAACACTAACCCTAACCCTAACCCTAACCCATACCCTACGCCGTACCCGAAACCCTCCCCGAACCCGTACCCTAAGCCGTACCCTAAGCCTAACCCTAAGCCTAACCCTAACCCTAGGCTACCCTTGACTGCTTCTGCCTCCAATAGATTTCCTAAGCACTAGTGTTTTAAGGAACAGCTTAAAAAGAGAATCCTAATGTGATTTCTTTATAATGGGTGTGTTCCTTATCTTATCCTAGTGTCTAAACTCTTCTCCATGGCTGGACCCTCAAATAATATTCCTTTACGTGCTAAGGGGTATCTAGAGAGTGGGATAGGTTTAATAACTACCCTAACCCTAACGCGTACCCTAACCCTAACCCCTACCCTAACCCTAACACGTACCCTAATCCTAACCCGTACCCTAAACCGAGCCCTAACCCTAACCCTAACCCTAACCCTAACCCTAACCCATACCCTATGCCGTACCCGCACCCCTCCCCGAACCCGTACCCTAAGCCGTACCCTAAGCCTAACCCTAAGCCTAACCCTAACCCTAGGCTACCCTTGACTGCTTCTGCCTCCAATAGATTTCCTAAGCACTAGTGTTTTAAGGAACAGCTTAAAAAGAGAATCCTAATGTGATTTCTTTATAATGGGTGTGTTCCTTATCTTATCCTAGTGTCTAAACTCTTCTCCATGGCTGGACCACCAAATAATATTCCTTTACGTGCTAAGGGGGAGCTAGAGAGTGGGATAGGTTTACTAACTACCCTAGCCCTAACGCGTAACCTAACCCTAACCCCTACCCTAACCCTAACACGTACCCTAATCCTAACCCGTACCCTAAACCGAGCCCTAACCTTAACACTAACCCTAACCCTAACCCTAACCCATACCCTACGCCGTACCCGAACCCCTCCCTGAACCCATACCGCAAGCCGTACCGTAACCCTAACCCTAAGCCTAACCCTAACCCTAGGCTACCCTTGACTGCTTCTGACTCCAATAGATTTCCTAAGCACTAGTGTTTTAAGGAACAGCTTAAAAAGAGAATCCTAAAGTGATTTCTTTATAATGGGTGTGTTCCTTATCTTATCCTAGTGTCTAAACTCTTCTCCATGGCTGGACCCACAAATAATATTCCTTTACGTGCTAAGGGGTATCTAGAGAGTGGGATAGGTTTAATAACTACCCTAACCCTAACGCGTACCCTAACCCTAACCCCTACCCTAACCCTAACACGTACCCTAATCCTAACCCGTACCCTAAACCGAGCCCTAACCCTAACACTAACCCAAACCCTAACACTAACCCATACCCTACGCCGTACACGAACACCTCCCCGAACCCATACCCCAAGCCGTACCCTAACCCTAACCCTAAGCCTAACCCTAACCCTAGGCTACCCTTGACTGCTTCTGCCTCCAATTGATTTCCTAAGCACTAGTGTTTTAAGAACAGCTTAAAAAGAGAATCCTAAAGTGATTTCTTTATAATGGCTGTGTTCCTTATCTTATCCTAGTGTCTAAACTCTTCTCCATGGCTGGACCCCCAAACAATATTCCTTTACGTGCTAAGGGGTATCTAGAGAGTGGGATAGGTTTAATAACTACCCTAACCCTAACGCGTACCCTAACCCTAACCCCTACCCTAAACCTAACACGTACCCTAATCCTAACCGTACCCTAAACCGAGCCCTAACCCTAACACTAACCCTAACCCTAACCCTAACCCATACCCTACGCCGTACCCGAAACCCTCCCCGAACCCGTACCCTAAGCCGTACCCTAAGCCTAACCCTAAGCCTAACCCTAACCCTAGGCTACCCTTGACTGCTTCTGCCTCCAATAGATTTCCTAAGCACTAGTGTTTTAAGGAACAGCTTAAAAAGAGAATCCTAAAGTGATTTCTTTATAATGGGTGTGTTCCTTATCTTATCCTAGCGTCTAAACTCTTCTCCATGGCTGGACCCCCAAATAATATTCCTTTACGTGCTAAGGGGTATCTAGAGAGTGGGATAGGTTTAACAACTACCCTAACCCTAACGCGTACCCTAAACCTAACCCCTACCCTAACCCTAACACGTACCCTAATCCTAACCCGTACCCTAAACCGAGCCCTAACCCTAACACTAACCCTAACCCTAACCCTAACCCATACCCTACGCCGTACCCGCACCCCTCCCCGAACCCGTACCCTAAGCCGTACCCTCAGCCTAACCCTAAGCCTAACCCTAACCCTAGGCTACCCTTGACTGCTTCTGCCTCCAATAGATTTCCTAAGCACTAGTGTTTTAAGGAACAGCTTAAAAAGAGAATCCTAATGTGATTTCTTTATAATGGGTGTGTTCCTTATCTTATCCTAGTGTCTAAACTCTTCTCCATGGCTGCACCCCCAAATAATATTGCCTTACGTGCTAAGGGGTATCTAGAGAGTGGGATAGGTTTAATAACTACCCTAACCCTAATGCGTACTCTAACCCTAACCCCTACCCTAACACTAACACGTACCCAAATCCTAACCCGTACCCTAAACCGAGCCCTAACCCTAACACTAACACTAACCCTAACCCTAACCCATACCCTACGCCGTACCCGAACCCCTCCCCAAACCCGTACCCTAAGCCGTACCCTAAGCCTAACCCTAAGCCTAACACTAACCCTAGGCTACCCTTTACTGCTTCTGCCTCCAATAGATTTCCTAAGCACTAGTGTTTTAAGCAACAGCTTAAAAAGAGAATCCTAATGTGATTTCTTTATAATGGGTGTGTTCCTTATCTTATCCTAGTGTCTAAACTCTTCTCCATGGCTGCACCCCCAAATAATATTCCCTTACGTGCTAAGGGGTATCTAGAGAGTGGGATAGGTTTAATAACTACCCTAACCCTAACACGTACCCTAACCCTAACCCCTACCCTAAACCTAACACGTACCCTAATCCTAACCTGTACCCTAAACCGAGCCCTAACCCTAACACTAACCCTAACCCTAACCCTAACCCATACCCTACGCCGTACCCGCACCCCTCCCCGAACCCGTACCCTAAGACATACCCTAAACCTAACCCTAAGCCTAACCCTAACCCTAGGCTACCCTTGACTGCTTCTGCCTCCAATTGATTTCCTAAGCAGTAGTGTTTTAAGGAACAGCTTAAAAAGAGAATCCTAATGTGATTTCTTTATAATGGGTGTGTTCCTTATCTTATCCTAGTGTCTAAACTCTTCTCCATGGCTGGACCCCCAAATAATATTCCTTTACGTGCTAAGGGGGAGCTAGAGAGTGGGATAGGTTTACTAACTACCCTAGCCCTAACGCGTAACCTAACCCTAACCCGTACCCTAACCCTAACACGTACCCTAATCCTAACCCGTACCCTAAACCGAGCCCTAACCCTAACACTAACCCAAACCCTAACCCTAACCCATACCCTACGCCGTACACGAACACCTCCCCGAACCCATACCCCAAGCCGTACCCTAACCCTAACCCTAAGCCTAACCCTAACCCTAGGCTACCCTTGACTGCTTCTGCCTCCAATAGATTTCCTAAGCACTAGTGTTTTAAGCAGCAGCTTAAAAAGAGAATCCTAATGTGATTTCTTTATAATGGGTGTGTTCCTTATCTTATCCTAGTGTCTAAACTCTTCTCCATGGCTGGACCCCCAAATAATATTCCTTTACGTGCTAAGGGGTATCTAGAGAGTGGGATAGGTTTAATAACTACCCTAACCCTAATGCGTACCCTAACCCTAACCCCTACCCTAACCCTAACACGTACCCTAATCCTAACCCGTACCCTAAACCGAGCCCTAACCCTAACCCTAACCCTAACCCATACCCTACGCCGTACCCGAAACCCTCCCCGAACCCGTACCCTAAGCCGTAACCTAAGCCTAACCCTAAGCCTAACCTTACCCTAGGCTACCCTTGACTGCTTCTGCCTCCAATAGATTTCCTAAGCACTAGTGTTTTAAGGAACAGCTTAAAAAGAGAATCCTAATGTGATTTCTTTATAATGGGTGTGTTCCTTATCTTATCCTAGTGTCTAAACTCCTCTACATGGCTGCACCCCCAAATAATATTGCCTTACGTGCTAAGGGGTATCTAGAGAGTGGGATAGGTTTAATAACTACCCTAACCCTAATGCGTACTCCAGCCCTAACCCCTACCCTAACACTAACACGTACCCTAATCCTAACCCGTACCCTAAACCGAGCCCTAACCCTAACACTAACACTAACCCTAACCCTAACCCATACCCTATGCCGTACCTGAACCCCTCCCCAAACCCGTACCCTAAGCCGTACCCTAAGCCTAACCCTAAGCCTAACACTACCCCAAGGCTACCCTTGACAGCTTCTGCCTCCAATAGATTTCCTAAGCACTAGTGTTTTAAGCAACAGCTTAAAAAGAGAATCCTAATGTGATTTCTTTATAATGGGTGTGTTCCTTATCTTATCCTAGTGTCTAAATTCTTCTCCATTGCTGGAACCCCAAATAATATTCCTTTACGTGCTAAGGAGTATCTAGAGAGTGGGATAGGTTTACTAACTACCCTAACCCCAACGCGTACCCTAACCCTAACCCCTACCCTAAACCTAACACGTACCCTAATCCTAACCGTACCCTAAACCGAGCCCTAACCCTAACACTAACCCTAACCCTAACCCTAACCCATACCCTACGCCGTACCCGAAACCCTCCCCGAACCCGTACCCTAAGCCGTACCCTAAGCCTAACCCTAAGCCTAACCCTAACCCTAGGCTACCCTTGACTGCTTCTGCCTCTTATAGATTTCCTAAGCACTAGTGTTTTAAGGAACAGCTTAAAAAGAGAATCCTAATGTGATTTCTTTATAATGGGTGTGTTCCTTATCTTATCCTAGTGTCTAAACTCTTCTCCATGGCTGGGCCCTCAAGTAATATTCCTTTACGTGCTAAGGGGGAGCTAGAGAGTGGGATAGGTTTAATAACTACCCTAACCCTAACGCGTACCCTAACCCTAACCCCTACCCTAACCCTAACACGTACCCTAATCCTAACCTGTACCCTAAACCGAGCCCTAACCCTAACACTAACCCTAACCCTAACCCTAACCCATACCCTACGCCGTACCCGCACCCCTCCCCGAACCCGTACCCTAAGCCATACCCTAAACCTAACCCTAAGCCTAACCCTAACCCTAGGCTACCCTTCACTGCTTCTGCCTCCAATTGATTTCCTAAGCAGTAGTGTTTTAAGGAACAGCTTAAAAAGAGAATCCTAAAGTGATTTCTTTTATAATGGGTGTGTTCCTTATCTTATCCTAGTGTCTAAACTCTTCTCCATGGCTGGACCCACAAATAATATTCCTTTACGTGCTAAGGGGGAGCTAGAGAGTGGGATAGGTTTACTAACTACCCTAGCCCTAACGCGTAACCTAACCCTAACCCCTACCCTAACCCTAACACGTACCCTAATCCTAACCTGTACCCTAAACCGAGCCCTAACCCTAACACTAACCCAAACCCTAACCCTAACCCATACCCTACGCCGTACACGAACACCTCCCCGAACCCATACCCCAAGCCGTACCCTAAACCTAACCCTAAGCCTAACCCTAACCCTAGGCTACCCTTGACTGCTTCTGCCTCCAATAGATTTCCTAAGCACTAGTGTTTTAAGGAACAGCTTAAAAAGAGAATCCTAATGTGATTTCTTTATAATGGGTGTGTTCCTTATCTTATCCTAGTGTCTAAACTCTTCTCCATGGCTGGACCCCCAAACAATATTCCTTTACGTGCTAAGGGGTATCTAGAGAGTGGGATAGGTTTAATAACTACCCTAACCCTAACGCGTACCCTAACCCTAACCCCTACCCTAACCCTAACACGTACCCTAATCCTAACCCGTACCCTAAACCGAGCCCTAACCCTAACACTAACCCTAACCCTAACCCTAACCCATACCCTACCCCGTACCCGAAACCCTCCCCGAACCCGTACCCTAAGCCATACCCTAAGCCTAACCCTAAGCCTAACACTAACCCTAGGCTACCCTTTACTGCTTCTGCCTCCAATAGATTTCCTAAGCAGTAGTGTTTTAAGCAACAGCTTAAAAAGAGAATCCTAATGTGATTTCTTTATAATGGGTGTGTTCCTTATCTTATCCTAGTGTCTAAACTCTTCTCCATGGCTGGACCCCCAAATAATATTCCTTTACGTGCTAAGGGGTATCTAGAGAGTGGGATAGGTTTACTAACGACCCTAACCCTAATGCGTACCCTAACCCTAACCCCTACCCTAAACCTAACACGTACCCTAATCCTAACCGTACCCTAAACCGAGCCCTAACCCTAACACAAACCCTAACCCTAACCCTAACCCATACCCTACGCCGTACCCGAAACCCTCCCCGAACCCGTACCCTAAGCCGTACCCTAAGCCTAACCCTAAGCCTAACCCTAACCCTAGGCTACCCTTGACTGCTTCTGCCTCCAATAGATTTCCTAAGCACTAGTGTTTTAAGGAACAGCTTAAAAAGAGAATCCTAAAGTGATTTCTTTATAATGGGTGTGTTCCTTATCTTATCCTAGCGTCTAAACTCTTCTCCATGGCTGGACCCCCAAATAATATTCCTTTACGTGCTAAGGGGTATCTAGAGAGTGGGATAGGTTTAACAACTACCCTAACCCTAACGCGTACCCTAAACCTAACCCCTACCCTAACCCTAACACGTACCCTAATCCTAACCCGTACCCTAAACCGAGCCCTAACCCTAACACTAACCCTAACCCTAACCCTAACCCATACCCTACGCCGTACCCGCACCCCTCCCCGAACCCGTACCCTAAGCCGTACCCTCAGCCTAACCCTAAGCCTAACCCTAACCCTAGGCTACCCTTGACTGCTTCTGCCTCCAATAGATTTCCTAAGCACTAGTGTTTTAAGGAACAGCTTAAAAAGAGAATCCTAATGTGATTTCTTTATAATGGGTGTGTTCCTTATCTTATCCTAGTGTCTAAACTCTTCTCCATGGCTGCACCCCCAAATAATATTGCCTTACGTGCTAAGGGGTATCTAGAGAGTGGGATAGGTTTAATAACTACCCTAACCCTAATGCGTACTCTAACCCTAACCCCTACCCTAACACTAACACGTACCCAAATCCTAACCCGTACCCTAAACCGAGCCCTAACCCTAACACTAACACTAACCCTAACCCTAACCCATACCCTACGCCGTACCCGAACCCCTCCCCAAACCCGTACCCTAAGCCGTACCCTAAGCCTAACCCTAAGCCTAACACTAACCCTAGGCTACCCTTTACTGCTTCTGCCTCCAATAGATTTCCTAAGCACTAGTGTTTTAAGCAACAGCTTAAAAAGAGAATCCTAATGTGATTTCTTTATAATGGGTGTGTTCCTTATCTTATCCTAGTGTCTAAACTCTTCTCCATGGCTGCACCCCCAAATAATATTCCCTTACGTGCTAAGGGGTATCTAGAGAGTGGGATAGGTTTAATAACTACCCTAACCCTAACACGTACCCTAACCCTAACCCCTACCCTAAACCTAACACGTACCCTAATCCTAACCTGTACCCTAAACCGAGCCCTAACCCTAACACTAACCCTAACCCTAACCCTAACCCATACCCTACGCCGTACCCGCACCCCTCCCCGAACCCGTACCCTAAGACATACCCTAAACCTAACCCTAAGCCTAACCCTAACCCTAGGCTACCCTTGACTGCTTCTGCCTCCAATTGATTTCCTAAGCAGTAGTGTTTTAAGGAACAGCTTAAAAAGAGAATCCTAATGTGATTTCTTTATAATGGGTGTGTTCCTTATCTTATCCTAGTGTCTAAACTCTTCTCCATGGCTGGACCCCCAAATAATATTCCTTTACGTGCTAAGGGGGAGCTAGAGAGTGGGATAGGTTTACTAACTACCCTAGCCCTAACGCGTAACCTAACCCTAACCCGTACCCTAACCCTAACACGTACCCTAATCCTAACCCGTACCCTAAACCGAGCCCTAACCCTAACACTAACCCAAACCCTAACCCTAACCCATACCCTACGCCGTACACGAACACCTCCCCGAACCCATACCCCAAGCCGTACCCTAACCCTAACCCTAAGCCTAACCCTAACCCTAGGCTACCCTTGACTGCTTCTGCCTCCAATAGATTTCCTAAGCACTAGTGTTTTAAGCAGCAGCTTAAAAAGAGAATCCTAATGTGATTTCTTTATAATGGGTGTGTTCCTTATCTTATCCTAGTGTCTAAACTCTTCTCCATGGCTGGACCCCCAAATAATATTCCTTTACGTGCTAAGGGGTATCTAGAGAGTGGGATAGGTTTAATAACTACCCTAACCCTAATGCGTACCCTAACCCTAACCCCTACCCTAACCCTAACACGTACCCTAATCCTAACCCGTACCCTAAACCGAGCCCTAACCCTAACCCTAACCCTAACCCATACCCTACGCCGTACCCGAAACCCTCCCCGAACCCGTACCCTAAGCCGTAACCTAAGCCTAACCCTAAGCCTAACCTTACCCTAGGCTACCCTTGACTGCTTCTGCCTCCAATAGATTTCCTAAGCACTAGTGTTTTAAGGAACAGCTTAAAAAGAGAATCCTAATGTGATTTCTTTATAATGGGTGTGTTCCTTATCTTATCCTAGTGTCTAAACTCCTCTACATGGCTGCACCCCCAAATAATATTGCCTTACGTGCTAAGGGGTATCTAGAGAGTGGGATAGGTTTAATAACTACCCTAACCCTAATGCGTACTCCAGCCCTAACCCCTACCCTAACACTAACACGTACCCTAATCCTAACCCGTACCCTAAACCGAGCCCTAACCCTAACACTAACACTAACCCTAACCCTAACCCATACCCTATGCCGTACCTGAACCCCTCCCCAAACCCGTACCCTAAGCCGTACCCTAAGCCTAACCCTAAGCCTAACACTACCCCAAGGCTACCCTTGACAGCTTCTGCCTCCAATAGATTTCCTAAGCACTAGTGTTTTAAGCAACAGCTTAAAAAGAGAATCCTAATGTGATTTCTTTATAATGGGTGTGTTCCTTATCTTATCCTAGTGTCTAAATTCTTCTCCATTGCTGGAACCCCAAATAATATTCCTTTACGTGCTAAGGAGTATCTAGAGAGTGGGATAGGTTTACTAACTACCCTAACCCTAACGCGTACCCTAACCCTAACCCCTACCCTAAACCTAACACGTACCCTAATCCTAACCGTACCCTAAACCGAGCCCTAACCCTAACACTAACCCTAACCCTAACCCTAACCCATACCCTACGCCGTACCCGAAACCCTCCCCGAACCCGTACCCTAAGCCGTACCCTAAGCCTAACCCTAAGCCTAACCCTAACCCTAGGCTACCCTTGACTGCTTCTGCCTCTTATAGATTTCCTAAGCACTAGTGTTTTAAGGAACAGCTTAAAAAGAGAATCCTAATGTGATTTCTTTATAATGGGTGTGTTCCTTATCTTATCCTAGTGTCTAAACTCTTCTCCATGGCTGGGCCCTCAAGTAATATTCCTTTACGTGCTAAGGGGGAGCTAGAGAGTGGGATAGGTTTAATAACTACCCTAACCCTAACGCGTACCCTAACCCTAACCCCTACCCTAACCCTAACACGTACCCTAATCCTAACCTGTACCCTAAACCGAGCCCTAACCCTAACACTAACCCTAACCCTAACCCTAACCCATACCCTACGCCGTACCCGCACCCCTCCCCGAACCCGTACCCTAAGCCATACCCTAAACCTAACCCTAAGCCTAACCCTAACCCTAGGCTACCCTTCACTGCTTCTGCCTCCAATTGATTTCCTAAGCAGTAGTGTTTTAAGGAACAGCTTAAAAAGAGAATCCTAAAGTGATTTCTTTTATAATGGGTGTGTTCCTTATCTTATCCTAGTGTCTAAACTCTTCTCCATGGCTGGACCCACAAATAATATTCCTTTACGTGCTAAGGGGGAGCTAGAGAGTGGGATAGGTTTACTAACTACCCTAGCCCTAACGCGTAACCTAACCCTAACCCCTACCCTAACCCTAACACGTACCCTAATCCTAACCTGTACCCTAAACCGAGCCCTAACCCTAACACTAACCCAAACCCTAACCCTAACCCATACCCTACGCCGTACACGAACACCTCCCCGAACCCATACCCCAAGCCGTACCCTAAACCTAACCCTAAGCCTAACCCTAACCCTAGGCTACCCTTGACTGCTTCTGCCTCCAATAGATTTCCTAAGCACTAGTGTTTTAAGGAACAGCTTAAAAAGAGAATCCTAATGTGATTTCTTTATAATGGGTGTGTTCCTTATCTTATCCTAGTGTCTAAACTCTTCTCCATGGCTGCACCCCCAAATAATATTGCCTTACGTGCTAAGGGGTATCTAGAGAGTGGGATAGGTTTAATAACTACCCTAACCCTAATGCGTACTCTAACCCTAACCCCTACCCTAACACTAACACGTACCCTAATCCTAACCCGTACCCTAAACCGAGCCCTAACCCTAACACTAACACTAACCCTAACCCTAACCCATACCCTACGCCGTACCTGAACCCCTCCCCAAACCCGTACCCTAAGCCGTACCCTAAGCCTAACCCTAAGCCTAACACTAACCCTAGGCTACCCTTGACTGCTTCTGCCTCCAATAGATTTCCTAAGCACTAGTGTTTTAAGCAACAGCTTAAAAAGTGAATCCTAATGTGATTTCTTTATAATGGGTGTGTTCCTTATCTTATCCTAGTGTCTAAACTCTTCTCCATGGCTGGACCCTCAAATAATATTCCTTTACGTGCTAAGGGGTATCTAGAGAGTGGGATAGGTTTAATAACTACCCTAACCCTAACGCGTACCCTAACCCTAACCCCTACCCTAACCCTAACACGTACCCTAATCCTAACCCGTACCCTAAACCGAGCCCTAACCCTAACACTAACCCTAACCCTAACCCTAACCCATACCCTACGCCGTACCCGCACCCCTCCCCGAACCCGTAACCTAAGCCGTACCCTAAGCCTAACCCTAAGCCTAACCCTAACCCTAGGCTACCCTTGACTGCTTCTGCCTCCAATAGATTTCCTAAGCACTAGTGTTTTAAGGAACAGCTTAAAAAGAGAATCCTAATGTGATTTCTTTATAATGGGTGTGTTCCTTATCTTATCCTAGTGCCTAAACTCTTCTCCATGGCTGGACCCCCAAATAATACTCCTTTACGTGCTAAGGGGTATCTAGAGAGAGGGATAGGTTTACTAACTACCCTAACCCTAACGCGTACCCTAACCCTAACCCCTACCCTAACCCTAAAACATACCCTAACCCTAACCGTAACCCTAACCCTAACCCTAATCCATACCCTACGCCGTACCCGCACCCCTCCCCGAACCTGTACCCTAAGCCGTACCCTCAGCCGAACCCTAAGCCTAACCCTAACCCTAGGCTACCCTTGACTGCTTCTGCCTCCAATAGATTTCCTAAGCACTAGTGTTTTAAGGAACAGCTTAAAAAGAGAATCCTAATGTGATTTCTTTATAATGGGTGTGTTCCTTATCTTATCCTAGTGTCTAAACTCTTCTCCATGGCTGGACCACCAAATAATATTCCTTTACGTGCTAAGGGGGAGCTAGAGAGTGGGATAGGTTTACTAACTACCCTAGCCCTAACGCGTAACCTAACCCTAACCCCTACCCTAACCCTAACACGTACCCTAATCCTAACCCGTACCCTAAACCGAGCCCTAACCTTAACACTAACCCTAACCCTAACCCATACCCTACGCCGTACCCGAACCCCTCCCTGAACCCATACCGCAAGCCGTACCCTAACCCTAACCCTAAGCCTAACCCTAACCCTAGGCTACCCTTGACTGCTTCTGCCTCCAATAGATTTCCTAAGCACTAGTGTTTTAAGGAACAGCTTAAAAAGAGAATCCTAAAGTGATTTCTTTATAATGGGTGTGTTCCTTATCTTATCCTAGTGTCTAAACTCTTCTCCATGGCTGGACCCACAAATAATATTCCTTTACGTGCTAAGGGGTATCTAGAGAGTGGGATAGGTTTAATAACTACCCTAACCCTAACGCGTACCCTAACCCTAACCCCTACCCTAACCCTAACACGTACCCTAATCCTAACCCGTACCCTAAACCGAGCCCTAACCCTAACACTAACCCAAACCCTAACCCTAACCCATACCCTACACCGTACACGAACACCTCCCCGAACCCATACCCCAAGCCGTACCCTAACCCTAACCCTAAGCCTAACCCTAACCCTAGGCTACCCTTGACTGCTTCTGCCTCCAATTGATTTCCTAAGCACTAGTGTTTTAAGAACAGCTTAAAAAGAGAATCCTAAAGTGATTTCTTTATAATGGCTGTGTTCCTTATCTTATCCTAGTGTCTAAACTCTTCTCCATGGCTGGACCCCCAAATAATATTCCTTTACGTGCTAAGGGGTATCTAGAGAGTGGGATAGGTTTAATAACTACCCTAACCCTAACGCGTACCCTAACCCTAACCCCTACCCTAACCCTAACACGTACCCTAATCCTAACCCGTACCCTAAACCGAGCCCTAACCCTAACACTAACCCTAACCCTAACCCTAACCCATACCCTACGCCGTACCCGAAACCCTCCCCGAACCCGTACCCTAAGCCGTACCCTAAGCCTAACCCTAAGCCTAACACTAACCCTAGGCTACCCTTTACTGCTTCTGCCTCCAATAGATTTCCTAAGCAGTAGTGTTTTAAGCAACAGCTTAAAAAGAGAATCCTAATGTGATTTCTTTATAATGGGTGTGTTCCTTATCTTATCCTAGTGTCTAAACTCTTCTCCATGGCTGGACCCCCAAATAATATTCCTTTACGTGCTAAGGGGTATCTAGAGAGTGGGATAGGTTTACTAACGACCCTAACCCTAATGCGTACCCTAACCCTAACCCCTACCCTAAACCTAACACGTACCCTAATCCTAACCGTACCCTAAACCGAGCCCTAACCCTAACACAAACCCTAACCCTAACCCTAACCCATACCCTATGCCGTACCCGAAACCCTCCCCGAACCCGTACCCTAAGCCGTACCCTAACCCTAACCCTAAGCCTCACCCTAACCCTAGGCTACCCTTGACTGCTTCTGCCTCCAATAGATTTCCTAAGCACTAGTGTTTTAAGGAACAGCTTAAAAAGAGAATCCTAAAGTGATTTCTTTATAATGGGTGTGTTCCTTATCTTATCCTAGTGTCTAAACTCTTCTCCATGGCTGGACCCCCAAATAATATTCCTTTACGTGCTAAGGGGTATCTAGAGAGTGGGATAGGTTTAATAACTACCCTAACCCTAATGCGTACCCTAACCCTAACCCCTACCCTAACCCTAACACGTACCCTAATCCTAACCCGTACCCTAAACCGAGCCCTAACCCTAACCCTAACCCTAACCCATACGCTACGCCGTACCCGAAACCCTCCCCGAACCCGTACCCTAAGCCGTACCCTAAGCCTAACCCTAAGCCTAACCTTACCCTAGGCTACCCTTGACTGCTTCTGCCTCCAATAGATTTCCTAAGCACTAGTGTTTTAAGGAACAGCTTAAAAAGAGAATCCTAATGTGATTTCTTTATAATGGGTGTGTTCCTTATCTTATCCTAGTGTCTAAACTCTTCTACATGGCTGCACCCCCAAATAATATTGCCTTACGTGCTAAGGGGTATCTAGAGAGTGGGATAGGTTTAATAACTACCCTAACCCTAACGCGTACCCTAACCCTAACCCCTACCCTAAACCTAACACGTACCCTAATCCTAACCGTACCCTAAACCGAGCCCTAACACTAACACTAACCCTAACCCTAACCCTAACCCATACCCTACGCCGTACCCGAAACCCTCCCCGAACCCGTACCCTAAGCCGTACCCTAAGCCTAACCCTAAGCCTAACCCTAACCCTAGGCTACCCTTGACTGCTTCTGCCTCCAATAGATTTCCTAAGCACTAGTGTTTTAAGGAACAGCTTAAAAAGAGAATCCTAATGTGATTTCTTTATAATGGGTGTGTTCCTTATCTTATCCTAGTGTCTAAACTCTTCTCCATGGCTGGACCCTCAAATAATATTCCTTTACGTGCTAAGGGGTATCTAGAGAGTGGGATAGGTTTAATAACTACCCTAACCCTAACGCGTACCCTAACCCTAACCCCTACCCTAACCCTAACACGTACCCTAATCCTAACCCGTACCCTAAACCGAGCCCTAACCCTAACACTAACCCTAACCCTAACCCTAACCCATACCCTACGCCGTACCCGCACCCCTCCCCGAACCCGTACCCTAAGCCGTACCCTAAGCCTAACCCTAAGCCTAACCCTAACCCTAGGCTACCCTTGACTGCTTCTGCCTCCAATAGATTTCCTAAGCACTAGTGTTTTAAGGAACAGCTTAAAAAGAGAATCCTAATGTGATTTCTTTATAATGGGTGTGTTCCTTATCTTATCCTAGTGTCTAAACTCTTCTCCATGGCTGGACCACCAAATAATATTCCTTTACGTGCTAAGGGGGAGCTAGAGAGTGGGATAGGTTTAATAACTACCCTAGCCCTAACGCGTAACCTAACCCTAACCCCTACCCTAACCCTAACACGTACCCTAATCCTAACCCGTACCCTAAACCGAGCCCTAACCCTAACACTAACCCAAACCCTAACCCTAACCCATACCCTACGCCGTACACGAACACCTCCCCGAACCCATACCCCAAGCCGTACCCTAACCCTAACCCTAAGCCTAACCCTAACCCTAGGCTACCCTTGACTGCTTCTGCCTCCAATTGATTTCCTAAGCACTAGTGTTTTAAGAACAGCTTAAAAAGAGAATCCTAAAGTGATTTCTTTATAATGGGTGTGTTCCTTATCTTATCCTAGTGTCTAAACTCTTCTCCATGGCTGGACCCCCAAATAATATTCCTTTACGTGCTAAGGGGTATCTAGAGAGTGGGATAGGTTTAATAACTACCCTAACCCTAACGCGTACCCTAACCCTAACCCCTACCCTAACCCTAACACGTACCCTAATCCTAACCCGTACCCTAAACCGAGCCCTAACCCTAACACTAACCCTAACCCTAACCCTAACCCATACCCTACGCCGTACCCGAAACCCTCCCCAACCCGTACCCTAAGCCATACCCTAAGCCTAACCCTAAGCCTAACACTAACCCTAGGCTACCCTTTACTGCTTCTGCCTCCAATAGATTTCCTAAGCACTAGTGTTTTAAGCAACAGCTTAAAAAGAGAATCCTAATGTGATTTCTTTATAATGGGTGTGTTCCTTATCTTATCCTAGTGTCTAAACTCTTCTCCATGGCTGGACCCCCAAATAATATTCCTTTACGTGCTAAGGGGTATCTAGAGAGTGGGATAGGTTTACTAACGACCCTAACCCTAATGCGTACCCTAACCCTAACCCCTACCCTAAACCTTACACGTACCCTAATCCTAACCGTACCCTAAACCGAGCCCTAACCCTAACACAAACCCTAACCCTAACCCTAACCCATACCCTACGCCGTACCCGAAACCCTCCCCGAACCCGTACCCTAAGCCGTACCCTAAGCCTAACCCTAAGCCTAACCCTAACCCTAGGCTACCCTTGACTGCTTCTGCCTCCAATAGATTTCCTAAGCACTAGTGTTTTAAGGAACAGCTTAAAAAGAGAATCCTAAAGTGATTTCTTTATAATGGGTGTGTTCCTTATCTTATCCTAGCATCTAAACTCTTCTCCATGGCTGGACCCCCAAATAATATTCCTTTACGTGCTAAGGGGTATCTAGAGAGTGGGATACGTTTAACAACTACCCTAACCCTAACGCGTACCCTAAACCTAACCCCTACCCTAACCCTAACACGTACCCTAATCCTAAACCGTACCCTAAACCGAGCCCTAACCCTAACACTAACCCTAACCCTAACCCTAACCCATACCCTACGCCGTACCCGCACCCCTCCCCGAACCCGTACCCTAAGCCGTACCCTCAGCCGAACCCTAAGCCTAACCCTAACCCTAGGCTACCCTTGACTGCTTCTGCCTCCAATAGATTTCCTAAGCACTAGTGTTTTAAGGAACAGCTTAAAAAGAGAATCCTAATGTGATTTCTTTATAATGGGTGTGTTCCCTATCTTATCCTAGTGTCTAAACTCTTCTCCATGGCTGCACCCCCAAATAATTTTGCCTTACCTGCTAAGGGGTATCTAGAGAGTGGGATAGGTTTAATAACTACCCTAACCCTAATGCGTACTCTAACCCTAACCCCTACCCTAACACTAACACGTACCCTAATCCTAACCCGTACCCTAAACCGAGCCCTAACCCTAACACTAACACTAACCCTAACCCTAACCCATACCCTACGCCGTACCCGAACCCCTCCCCAAACCCGTACCCTAAGCCGTACCCTAAGCCTAACCCTAAGCCTAACACTAACCCTAGGCTACCCTTGAGTGCTTCTGCCTCCAATAGATTTCCTAAGCACTAGTGTTTTAAGCAACAGCTTAAAAAGAGAATCCTAATGTGATTTCTTTATAATGGGTGTGTTCCTTATCTTATCCTAGTGTCTAAATTTTTCTCCATGGCTGGACCCCCAAATAATATTCCTTTACGTGCTAAGGGGTATCTAGAGAGTGGGATAGGTTTACTAACTACCCTAACCCTAACGCGTACCCTAACCCTAACCCCTACCCTAAACCTAACACGTACCCTAATCCTAACCGTACCCTAAACCGAGCCCTAACACTAACACTAACCCTAACCCTAACCCTAACCCATACCCTACGCCGTACCCGAAACCCTCCCCGAACCCGTACCCTAAGCCGTACCCTAAGCCTAACCCTAAGCCTAACCCTAACCCTAGGCTACCCTTGACTGCTTCTGCCTCCAATAGATTTCCTAAGCACTAGTGTTTTAAGGAACAGCTTAAAAAGAGAATCCTAATGTGATTTCTTTATAATGGGTGTGTTCCTTATCTTATCCTAGTGTCTAAACTCTTCTCCATGGCTGGACCCTCAAATAATATTCCTTTACGTGCTAAGGGGTATCTAGAGAGTGGGATAGGTTTAATAACTACCCTAACCCTAACGCGTACCCTAACCCTAACCCCTACCCTAACCCTAACACGTACCCTAATCCTAACCCGTACCCTAAACCGAGCCCTAACCCTAACACTAACCCTAACCCTAACCCATACCCTACGCCGTACCCGAACCCCTCCCTGAACCCATACCGCAAGCCGTACCCTAACCCTAACCCTAAGCCTAACCCTAACCCTAGGCTACCCTTGACTGCTTCTGCCTCCAATAGATTTCCTAAGCACTAGTGTTTTAAGGAACAGCTTAAAAAGAGAATCCTAAAGTGATTTCTTTATAATGGGTGTGTTCTTTATCTTATCCTAGTGTCTAAACTCTTCTCCATGGCTGGACCCACAAATAATATTCCTTTACGTGCTAAGGGGTATCTAGAGAGTGGGATAGGTTTAATAACTACCCTAACCCTAACGCGTACCCTAACCCTAACCCCTACCCTAACCCTAACACGTACCCTAATCCTAACCCGTACCCTAAACCGAGCCCTAACCCTAACACTAACCCAAACCCTAACCCTAACCCATACCCTACGCCGTACACGAACACCTCCCCGAACCCATACCCCAAGCCGTACCCTAACCCTAACCCTAAGCCTAACCCTAACCCTAGGCTACCCTTGACTGCTTCTGCCTCCAATTGATTTCCTAAGCACTAGTGTTTTAAGAACAGCTTAAAAAGAGAATCCTAAAGTGATTTCTTTATAATGGCTGTGTTCCTTATCTTATCCTAGTGTCTAAACTCTTCTCCATGGCTGGACCCCCAAATAATATTCCTTTACGTGCTAAGGGGTATCTAGAGAGTGGGATAGGTTTAATAACTACCCTAACCCTAACGCGTACCCTAACCCTAACCCCTACCCTAACCCTAACACGTACCCTAATCCTAACCCGTACCCTAAACCGAGCCCTAACCCTAACACTAACCCTAACCCTAACCCTAACCCATACCCTACGCCGTACCCGAAACCCTCCCCGAACCCGTACCCTAAGCCGTACCCTAAGCCTAACCCTAAGCCTAACACTAACCCTAGGCTACCCTTTACTGCTTCTGCCTCCAATAGATTTCCTAAGCAGTAGTGTTTTAAGCAACAGCTTAAAAAGAGAATCCTAATGTGATTTCTTTATAATGGGTGTGTTCCTTATCTTATCCTAGTGTCTAAACTCTTCTCCATGGCTGGACCCCCAAATAATATTCCTTTACGTGCTAAGGGGTATCTAGAGAGTGGGATAGGTTTACTAACGACCCTAACCCTAATGCGTACCCTAACCCTAACCCCTACCCTAAACCTAACACGTACCCTAATCCTAACCGTACCCTAAACCGAGCCCTAACCCTAACACAAACCCTAACCCTAACCCTAACCCATACCCTACGCCGTACCCGAAACCCTCCCCGAACCCGTACCCTAAGCCGTACCCTAACCCTAACCCTAAGCCTCACCCTAACCCTAGGCTACCCTTGACTGCTTCTGCCTCCAATAGATTTCCTAAGCACTAGTGTTTTAAGCAACAGCTTAAAAAGAGAATCCTAATGTGATTTCTTTATAATGGGTGTGTTCCTTATCTTATCCTAGTGTCTAAACTCTTCTCCATGGCTGGACCCCCAAATAATATTCCTTTACGTGCTAAGGGGTATCTAGAGAGTGGGATAGGTTTAATAACTACCCTAACCCTAATGCGTACCCTAACCCTAACCCCTACCCTAACCCTAACACGTACCCTAATCCTAACCCGTACCCTAAACCGAGCCCTAACCCTAACCCTAACCCTAACCCATACGCTACGCCGTACCCGAAACCCTCCCCGAACCCGTACCCTAAGCCGTACCCTAAGCCTAACCCTAAGCCTAACCTTACCCTAGGCTACCCTTGACTGCTTCTGCCTCCAATAGATTTCCTAAGCACTAGTGTTTTAAGGAACAGCTTAAAAAGAGAATCCTAATGTGATTTCTTTATAATGGGTGTGTTCCTTATCTTATCCTAGTGTCTAAACTCTTCTACATGGCTGCACCCCCAAATAATATTGCCTTACGTGCTAAGGGGTATCTAGAGAGTGGGATAGGTTTAATAACTACCCTAACCCTAACGCGTACCCTAACCCTAACCCCTACCCTAAACCTAACACGTACCCTAATCCTAACCGTACCCTAAACCGAGCCCTAACACTAACACTAACCCTAACCCTAACCCTAACCCATACCCTACGCCGTACCCGAAACCCTCCCCGAACCCGTACCCTAAGCCGTACCCTAAGCCTAACCCTAAGCCTAACCCTAACCCTAGGCTACCCTTGACTGCTTCTGCCTCCAATAGATTTCCTAAGCACTAGTGTTTTAAGGAACAGCTTAAAAAGAGAATCCTAATGTGATTTCTTTATAATGGGTGTGTTCCTTATCTTATCCTAGTGTCTAAACTCTTCTCCATGGCTGGACCCTCAAATAATATTCCTTTACGTGCTAAGGGGTATCTAGAGAGTGGGATAGGTTTAATAACTACCCTAACCCTAACGCGTACCCTAACCCTAACCCCTACCCTAACCCTAACACGTACCCTAATCCTAACCCGTACCCTAAACCGAGCCCTAACCCTAACACTAACCCTAACCCTAACCCTAACCCATACCCTACGCCGTACCCGCACCCCTCACCGAACCCGTACCCTAAGCCGTACCCTAAGCCTAACCCTAAGCCTAACCCTAACCCTAGGCTACCCTTGACTGCTTCTGCCTCCAATAGATTTCCTAAGCACTAGTGTTTTAAGGAACAGCTTAAAAAGAGAATCCTAATGTGATTTCTTTATAATGGGTGTGTTCCTTATCTTATCCTAGTGTCTAAACTCTTCTCCATGGCTGGACCACCAAATAATATTCCTTTACGTGCTAAGGGGGAGCTAGAGAGTGGGATAGGTTTAATAACTACCCTAGCCCTAACGCGTAACCTAACCCTAACCCCTACCCTAACCCTAACACGTACCCTAATCCTAACCCGTACCCTAAACCGAGCCCTAACCCTAACACTAACCCAAACCCTAACCCTAACCCATACCCTACGCCGTACACGAACACCTCCCCGAACCCATACCCCAAGCCGTACCCTAACCCTAACCCTAAGCCTAACCCTAACCCTAGGCTACCCTTGACTGCTTCTGCCTCCAATTGATTTCCTAAGCACTAGTGTTTTAAGAACAGCTTAAAAAGAGAATCCTAAAGTGATTTCTTTATAATGGGTGTGTTCCTTATCTTATCCTAGTGTCTAAACTCTTCTCCATGGCTGGACCCCCAAATAATATTCCTTTACGTGCTAAGGGGTATCTAGAGAGTGGGATAGGTTTAATAACTACCCTAACCCTAACGCGTACCCTAACCCTAACCCCTACCCTAACCCTAACACGTACCCTAATCCTAACCCGTACCCTAAACCGAGCCCTAACCCTAACACTAACCCTAACCCTAACCCTAACCCATACCCTACGCCGTACCCGAAACCCTCCCCGAACCCGTACCCTAAGCCATACCCTAAGCCTAACCCTAAGCCTAACACTAACCCTAGGCTACCCTTTACTGCTTCTGCCTCCAATAGATTTCCTAAGCACTAGTGTTTTAAGCAACAGCTTAAAAAGAGAATCCTAATGTGATTTCTTTAAAATGGGTGTGTTCCTTATCTTATCCTAGTGTCTAAACTCTTCTCCATGGCTGGACCCCCAAATAATATTCCTTTACGTGCTAAGGGGTATCTAGAGAGTGGGATAGGTTTACTAACGACCCTAACCCTAATGCGTACCCTAACCCTAACCCCTACCCTAAACCTTACACGTACCCTAATCCTAACCGTACCCTAAACCGAGCCCTAACCCTAACACAAACCCTAACCCTAACCCTAACCCATACCCTACGCCGTACCCGAAACCCTCCCCGAACCCGTACCCTAAGCCGTACCCTAAGCCTAACCCTAAGCCTAACCCTAACCCTAGGCTACCCTTGACTGCTTCTGCCTCCAATAGATTTCCTAAGCACTAGTGTTTTAAGGAACAGCTTAAAAAGAGAATCCTAAAGTGATTTCTTTATAATGGGTGTGTTCCTTATCTTATCCTAGCATCTAAACTCTTCTCCATGGCTGGACCCCCAAATAATATTCCTTTACGTGCTAAGGGGTATCTAGAGAGTGGGATACGTTTAACAACTACCCTAACCCTAACGCGTACCCTAAACCTAACCCCTACCCTAACCCTAACACGTACCCTAATCCTAAACCGTACCCTAAACCGAGCCCTAACCCTAACACTAACCCTAACCCTAACCCTAACCCATACCCTACGCCGTACCCGCACCCCTCCCCGAACCCGTACCCTAAGCCGTACCCTCAGCCGAACCCTAAGCCTAACCCTAACCCTAGGCTACCCTTGACTGCTTCTGCCTCCAATAGATTTCCTAAGCACTAGTGTTTTAAGGAACAGCTTAAAAAGAGAATCCTAATGTGATTTCTTTATAATGGGTGTGTTCCCTATCTTATCCTAGTGTCTAAACTCTTCTCCATGGCTGCACCCCCAAATAATTTTGCCTTACCTGCTAAGGGGTATCTAGAGAGTGGGATAGGTTTAATAACTACCCTAACCCTAATGCGTACTCTAACCCTAACCCCTACCCTAACACTAACACGTACCCTAATCCTAACCCGTACCCTAAACCGAGCCCTAACCCTAACACTAACACTAACCCTAACCCTAACCCATACCCTACGCCGTACCCGAACCCCTCCCCAAACCCGTACCCTAAGCCATACCCTAAGCCTAACCCTAAGCCTAACACTAACCCTAGGCTACCCTTGAGTGCTTCTGCCTCCAATAGATTTCCTAAGCACTAGTGTTTTAAGCAACAGCTTAAAAAGAGAATCCTAATGTGATTTCTTTATAATGGGTGTGTTCCTTATCTTATCCTAGTGTCTAAATTTTTCTCCATGGCTGGACCCCCAAATAATATTCCTTTACGTGCTAAGGGGTATCTAGAGAGTGGGATAGGTTTACTAACTACCCTAACCCTAACGCGTACCCTAACCCTAACCCCTACCCTAAACCTAACACGTACCCTAATCCTAACCGTACCCTAAACCGAGCCCTAACACTAACACTAACCCTAACCCTAACCCTAACCCATACCCTACGCCGTACCCGAAACCCTCCCCGAACCCGTACCCTAAGCCGTACCCTAAGCCTAACCCTAAGCCTAACCCTAACCCTAGGCTACCCTTGACTGCTTCTGCCTCCAATAGATTTCCTAAGCACTAGTGTTTTAAGGAACAGCTTAAAAAGAGAATCCTAATGTGATTTCTTTATAATGGGTGTGTTCCTTATCTTATCCTAGTGTCTAAACTCTTCTCCATGGCTGGACCCTCAAATAATATTCCTTTACGTGCTAAGGGGTATCTAGAGAGTGGGATAGGTTTAATAACTACCCTAACCCTAACGCGTACCCTAACCCTAACCCCTACCCTAACCCTAACACGTACCCTAATCCTAACCCGTACCCTAAACCGAGCCCTAACCCTAACACTAACCCTAACCCTAACCCTAACCCATACCCTACGCCGTACCCGCACCCCTCCCCGAACCTGTACCCTAAGACGTACCCTAAGCCTAACCCTAAGCCTAACCCTAACCCTAGGCTACCCTTGACTGCTTCTGCCTCCAATAGATTTCCTAAGCACTAGTGTTTTAAGGAACAGCTTAAAAAGAGAATCCTAATGTGATTTCTTTATAATGGGTGTGTTCCTTATCTTATCCTAGTGTCTAAACTCTTCTCCATGGCTGGACCACCAAATAATATTCCTTTACGTGCTAAGGGGGAGCTAGAGAGTGGGATAGGTTTACTAACTACCCTAGCCCTAACGCGTAACCTAACCCTAACCCCTACCCTAACCCTAACACGTACCCTAATCCTAACCCGTACCCTAAACCGAGCCCTAACCTTAACACTAACCCTAACCCTAACCCTAACCCATACCCTACGCCGTACCCGAACCCCTCCCTGAACCCATACCGCAAGCCGTACCCTAACCCTAACCCTAAGCCTAACCCTAACCCTAGGCTACCCTTGACTGCTTCTGCCTCCAATAGATTTCCTAAGCACTAGTGTTTTAAGGAACAGCTTAAAAAGAGAATCCTAAAGTGATTTCTTTATAATGGGTGTGTTCCTTATCTTATCCTAGTGTCTAAACTCTTCTCCATGGCTGGACCCCCAAATAATATTCCTTTACGTGCTAAGGGGTATCTAGAGAGTGGGATAGGTTTAATAACTACCCTAACCCTAACGCGTACCCTAACCCTAACCCCTACCCTAACCCTAACACGTACCCTAATCCTAACCCGTACCCTAAACCGAGCCCTAACCCTAACACTAACCCAAACCCTAACCCTAACCCATACCCTACGCCGTACACGAACACCTCCCCGAACCCATACCCCAAGCCGTACCCTAACCCTAACCCTAAGCCTAACCCTAACCCTAGGCTACCCTTGACTGCTTCTGCCTCCAATTGATTTCCTAAGCACTAGTGTTTTAAGAACAGCTTAAAAAGAGAATCCTAAAGTGATTTCTTTATAATGGCTGTGTTCCTTATCTTATCCTAGTGTCTAAACTCTTCTCCATGGCTGGACCCCCAAATAATATTCCTTTACGTGCTAAGGGGTATCTAGAGAGTGGGATAGGTTTAATAACTACCCTAACCCTAACGCGTACCCTAACCCTAACCCCTACCCTAACCCTAACACGTACCCTAATCCTAACCCGTACCCTAAACCGAGCCCTAACCCTAACACTAACCCTAACCCTAACCCTAACCCATACCCTACGCCGTACCCGAAACCCTCCCCGAACCCGTACCCTAAGCCGTACCCTAAGCCTAACCCTAAGCCTAACACTAACCCTAGGCTACCCTTTACTGCTTCTGCCTCCAATAGATTTCCTAAGCAGTAGTGTTTTAAGCAACAGCTTAAAAAGAGAATCCTAATGTGATTTCTTTATAATGGGTGTGTTCCTTATCTTATCCTAGTGTCTAAACTCTTCTCCATGGCTGGACCCCCAAATAATATTCCTTTACGTGCTAAGGGGTATCTAGAGAGTGGGATAGGTTTACTAACGACCCTAACCCTAATGCGTACCCTAACCCTAACCCCTACCCTAAACCTAACACGTACCCTAATCCTAACCGTACCCTAAACCGAGCCCTAACCCTAACACAAACCCTAACCCTAACCCTAACCCATACCCTACGCCGTACCCGAAACCCTCCCCGAACCCGTACCCTAAGCCGTACCCTAACCCTAACCCTAAGCCTCACCCTAACCCTAGGCTACCCTTGACTGCTTCTGCCTCCAATAGATTTCCTAAGCACTAGTGTTTTAAGCAACAGCTTAAAAAGAGAATCCTAATGTGATTTCTTTATAATGGGTGTGTTCCTTATCTTATCCTAGTGTCTAAACTCTTCTCCATGGCTGAACCCCCAAATAATATTCCTTTACGTGCTAAGGGGTATCTAGAGAGTGGGATAGGTTTAATAACTACCCTAACCCTAATGCGTACCCTAACCCTAACCCCTACCCTAACCCTAACACGTACCCTAATCCTAACCCGTACCCTAAACCGAGCCCTAACCCTAACCCTAACCCTAACCCATACGCTACGCCGTACCCGAAACCCTCCCCGAACCCGTACCCTAAGCCGTACCCTAAGCCTAACCCTAAGCCTAACCTTACCCTAGGCTACCCTTGACTGCTTCTGCCTCCAATAGATTTCCTAAGCACTAGTGTTTTAAGGAACAGCTTAAAAAGAGAATCCTAATGTGATTTCTTTATAATGGGTGTGTTCCTTATCTTATCCTAGTGTCTAAACTCTTCTACATGGCTGCACCCCCAAATAATATTGCCTTACGTGCTAAGGGGTATCTAGAGAGTGGGATAGGTTTAATAACTACCCTAACCCTAACGCGTACCCTAACCCTAACCCCTACCCTAAACCTAACACGTACCCTAATCCTAACCGTACCCTAAACCGAGCCCTAACACTAACACTAACCCTAACCCTAACCCTAACCCATACCCTACGCCGTACCCGAAACCCTCCCCGAACCCGTACCCTAAGCCGTACCCTAAGCCTAACCCTAAGCCTAACCCTAACCCTAGGCTACCCTTGACTGCTTCTGCCTCCAATAGATTTCCTAAGCACTAGTGTTTTAAGGAACAGCTTAAAAAGAGAATCCTAATGTGATTTCTTTATAATGGGTGTGTTCCTTATCTTATCCTAGTGTCTAAACTCTTCTCCATGGCTGGACCCTCAAATAATATTCCTTTACGTGCTAAGGGGTATCTAGAGAGTGGGATAGGTTTAATAACTACCCTAACCCTAACGCGTACCCTAACCCTAACCCCTACCCTAACCCTAACACGTACCCTAATCCTAACCCGTACCCTAAACCGAGCCCTAACCCTAACACTAACCCTAACCCTAACCCTAACCCATACCCTATGCCGTACCCGCACCCCTCCCCGAACCCGTACCCTAAGCCGTACCCTAAGCCTAACCCTAAGCCTAACCCTAACCCTAGGCTACCCTTGACTGCTTCTGCCTCCAATAGATTTCCTAAGCACTAGTGTTTTAAGGAACAGCTTAAAAAGAGAATCCTAATGTGATTTCTTTATAATGGGTGTGTTCCTTATCTTATCCTAGTGTCTAAACTCTTCTCCATGGCTGGACCACCAAATAATATTCCTTTACGTGCTAAGGGGGAGCTAGAGAGTGGGATAGGTTTACTAACTACCCTAGCCCTAACGCGTAACCTAACCCTAACCCCTACCCTAACCCTAACACGTACCCTAATCCTAACCCGTACCCTAAACCGAGCCCTAACCTTAACACTAACCCTAAACCTAACCCTAACCCATACCCTACGCCGTACCCGAACCCCTCCCTGAACCCATACCGCAAGCCGTACCGTAACCCTAACCCTAAGCCTAACCCTAACCCTAGGCTACCCTTGACTGCTTCTGCCTCCAATAGATTTCCTAAGCACTAGTGTTTTAAGGAACAGCTTAAAAAGAGAATCCTAAAGTGATTTCTTTATAATGGGTGTGTTCCTCATCTTATCCTAGTGTCTAAACTCTTCTCCATGGCTGGACCCACAAATAATATTCCTTTACGTGCTAAGGGGTATCTAGAGAGTGGGATAGGTTTAATAACTACCCTAACCCTAACGCGTACCCTAACCCTAACCCCTACCCTAACCCTAACACGTACCCTAATCCTAACCCGTACCCTAAACCGAGCCCTAACCCTAACACTAACCCAAACCCTAACACTAACCCATACCCTACGCCGTACACGAACACCTCCCCGAACCCATACCCCAAGCCGTACCCTAACCCTAACCCTAAGCCTAACCCTAACCCTAGGCTACCCTTGACTGCTTCTGCCTCCAATTGATTTCCTAAGCACTAGTGTTTTAAGAACAGCTTAAAAAGAGAATCCTAAAGTGATTTCTTTATAATGGCTGTGTTCCTTATCTTATCCTAGTGTCTAAACTCTTCTCCATGGCTGGACCCCCAAACAATATTCCTTTACGTGCTAAGGGGTATCTAGAGAGTGGGATAGGTTTAATAACTACCCTAACCCTAACGCGTACCCTAACCCTAACCCCTACCCTAACCCTAACACGTACCCTAATCCTAACCCGTACCCTAAACCGAGCCCTAACCCTAACACTAACCCTAACCCTAACCCTAACCCATACCCTACCCCGTACCCGAAACCCTCCCCGAACCCGTACCCTAAGCCATACCCTAAGCCTAACCCTAAGCCTAACACTAACCCTAGGCTACCCTTTACTGCTTCTGCCTCCAATAGATTTCCTAAGCAGTAGTGTTTTAAGCAACAGCTTAAAAAGAGAATCCTAATGTGATTTCTTTATAATGGGTGTGTTCCTTATCTTATCCTAGTGTCTAAACTCTTCTCCATGGCTGGACCCCCAAATAATATTCCTTTACGTGCTAAGGGGTATCTAGAGAGTGGGATAGGTTTACTAACGACCCTAACCCTAATGCGTACCCTAACCCTAACCCCTACCCTAAACCTAACACGTACCCTAATCCTAACCGTACCCTAAACCGAGCCCTAACCCTAACACAAACCCTAACCCTAACCCTAACCCATACCCTACGCCGTACCCGAAACCCTCCCCGAACCCGTACCCTAAGCCGTACCCTAAGCCTAACCCTAAGCCTAACCCTAACCCTAGGCTACCCTTGACTGCTTCTGCCTCCAATAGATTTCCTAAGCACTAGTGTTTTAAGGAACAGCTTAAAAAGAGAATCCTAAAGTGATTTCTTTATAATGGGTGTGTTCCTTATCTTATCCTAGCGTCTAAACTCTTCTCCATGGCTGGACCCCCAAATAATATTCCTTTACGTGCTAAGGGGTATCTAGAGAGTGGGATAGGTTTAACAACTACCCTAACCCTAACGCGTACCCTAAACCTAACCCCTACCCTAACCCTAACACGTACCCTAATCCTAACCCGTAACCTAAACCGAGCCCTAACCCTAACACTAACCCTAACCCTAACCCTAACCCATACCCTACGCCGTACCCGCACCCCTCCCCGAACCCGTACCCTAAGCCGTACCCTCAGCCGAACCCTAAGCCTAACCCTAACCCTAGGCTACCCTTGACTGCTTCTGCCTCCAATAGATTTCCTAAGCACTAGTGTTTTAAGGAACAGCTTAAAAAGAGAATCCTAATGTGATTTCTTTATAATGGGTGTGTTCCTTATCTTATCCTAGTGTCTAAACTCTTCTCCATGGCTGGACCCCCAAATAATATTGCCTTACGTGCTAAGGGGTATCTAGAGAGTGGGATAGTTTTAATAACTACCCTAACCCTAATGCGTACTCTAACCCTAACCCCTACCCTAACACTAACACGTACCCTAATCCTAACCCGTACCCTAAACCGAGCCCTAACCCTAACACTAACACTAACCCTAACCCTAACCCATACCCTACGCCGTACCCGAACCCCTCCCCAAACCCGTACCCTAAGCCGTACCCTAAGCCTAACCCTAAGCCTAACACTAACCCTAGGCTACCCTTGACTGCTTCTGCCTCCAATAGATTTCCTAAGCACTAGTGTTTTAAGCAACAGCTTAAAAAGAGAATCCTAATGTGATTTCTTTATAATGGGTGTGTTCCTTATCTTATCCTAGTGTCTAAACTCTTCTCCATGGCTGCACCCCCAAATAATATTCCCTTACGTGCTAAGGGGTATCTAGAGAGTGGGATAGGTTTAATAACTACCCTAACCCTAACACGTACCCTAACCCTAACCCCTACCCTAAACCTAACACGTACCCTAATCCTAACCTGTACCCTAAACCGAGCCCTAACCCTAACACTAACCCTAACCCTAACCCTAACCCATACCCTACGCCGTACCCGCACCCCTCCCCGAACCCGTACCCTAAGACATACCCTAAACCTAACCCTAAGCCTAACCCTAACCCTAGGCTACCCTTGACTGCTTCTGCCTCCAATTGATTTCCTAAGCAGTAGTGTTTTAAGGAACAGCTTAAAAAGAGAATCCTAATGTGATTTCTTTATAATGGGTGTGTTCCTTATCTTATCCTAGTGTCTAAACTCTTCTCCATGGCTGGACCCCCAAATAATATTCCTTTACGTGCTAAGGGGGAGCTAGAGAGTGGGATAGGTTTACTAACTACCCTAGCCCTAACGCGTAACCTAACCCTAACCCGTACCCTAACCCTAACACGTACCCTAATCCTAACCCGTACCCTAAACCGAGCCCTAACCCTAACACTAACCCAAACCCTAACCCTAACCCATACCCTACGCCGTACACGAACACCTCCCCGAACCCATACCCCAAGCCGTACCCTAACCCTAACCCTAAGCCTAACCCTAACCCTAGGCTACCCTTGACTGCTTCTGCCTCCAATAGATTTCCTAAGCACTAGTGTTTTAAGCAGCAGCTTAAAAAGAGAATCCTAATGTGATTTCTTTATAATGGGTGTGTTCCTTATCTTATCCTAGTGTCTAAACTCTTCTCCATGGCTGGACCCCCAAATAATATTCCTTTACGTGCTAAGGGGTATCTAGAGAGTGGGATAGGTTTAATAACTACCCTAACCCTAATGCGTACCCTAACCCTAACCCCTACCCTAACCCTAACACGTACCCTAATCCTAACCCGTACCCTAAACCGAGCCCTAACCCTAACCCTAACCCTAACCCATACCCTACGCCGTACCCGAAACCCTCCCCGAACCCGTACCCTAAGCCGTAACCTAAGCCTAACCCTAAGCCTAACCTTACCCTAGGCTACCCTTGACTGCTTCTGCCTCCAATAGATTTCCTAAGCACTAGTGTTTTAAGGAACAGCTTAAAAAGAGAATCCTAATGTGATTTCTTTATAATGGGTGTGTTCCTTATCTTATCCTAGTGTCTAAACTCCTCTACATGGCTGCACCCCCAAATAATATTGCCTTACGTGCTAAGGGGTATCTAGAGAGTGGGATAGGTTTAATAACTACCCTAACCCTAATGCGTACTCTAACCCTAACCCCTACCCTAACACTAACACGTACCCTAATCCTAACCCGTACCCTAAACCGAGCCCTAACCCTAACACTAACACTAACCCTAACCCTAACCCATACCCTATGCCGTACCTGAACCCCTCCCCAAACCCGTACCCTAAGCCGTACCCTAAGCCTAACCCTAAGCCTAACACTACCACAAGGCTACCCTTGACAGCTTCTGCCTCCAATAGATTTCCTAAGCACTAGTGTTTTAAGCAACAGCTTAAAAAGAGAATCCTAATGTGATTTCTTTATAATGGATGTGTTCCTTATCTTATCCTAGTGTCTAAATTCTTCTCCATTGCTGGAACCCCAAATAATATTCCTTTACGTGCTAAGGAGTATCTAGAGAGTGGGATAGGTTTACTAACTACCCTAACCCTAACGCGTACCCTAACCCTAACCCCTACCCTAAACCTAACACGTACCCTAATCCTAACCGTACCCTAAACCGAGCCCTAACCCTAACACTAACCCTAACCCTAACCCTAACCCATACCCTACGCCGTACCCGAAACCCTCCCCGAACCCGTACCCTAAGCCGTACCCTAAGCCTAACCCTAAGCCTAACCCTAACCCTAGGCTACCCTTGACTGCTTCTGCCTCTTATAGATTTCCTAAGCACTAGTGTTTTAAGGAACAGCTTAAAAAGAGAATCCTAATGTGATTTCTTTATAATGGGTGTGTTCCTTATCTTATCCTAGTGTCTAAACTCTTCTCCATGGCTGGGCCCTCAAGTAATATTCCTTTACGTGCTAAGGGGTATCTAGAGAGTGGGATAGGTTTAATAACTACCCTAACCCTAACGCGTACCCTAACCCTAACCCCTACCCTAACCCTAACACGTACCCTAATCCTAACCCGTACCCTAAACTGAGCCCTAACCCTAACACTAACCCAAACCCTAACCCTAACCCATACCCTACGCCGTACCCGAAACCCTCCCCGAACCCGTACCCTAAGCCGTACCCTAAGCCTAACCCTAAGCCTAACCCTAACCCTAGGCTACCCTTGACTGCTTCTGCCTCCAATAGATTTCCTAAGCACTAGTGTTTTAAGGAACAGCTTAAAAAGAGAATCCTAAAGTGATTTCTTTATAATGGGTGTGTTCCTTATCTTATCCTAGCGTCTAAACTCTTCTCCATGGCTGGACCCCCAAATAATATTCCTTTACGTGCTAAGGGGTATCTAGAGAGTGGGATAGGTTTAACAACTACCCTAACCCTAACGCGTACCGTAAACCTAACCCCTACCCTAACCCTAACACGTACCCTAATCCTAAACCGTACCCTAAACCGAGCCCTAACCCTAACACTAACCCTAACCCTAACCCTAACCCATACCCTACGCCGTACCCGCACCCCTCCCCGAACCCGTACCCTAAGCCGTACCCTCAGCCGAACCCTAAGCCTAACCCTAACCCTAGGCTACCCTTGACTGCTTCTGCCTCCAATAGATTTCCTAAGCACTAGTGTTTTAAGGAACAGCTTAAAAAGAGAATCCTAATGTGATTTCTTTATAATGGGTGTGTTCCTTATCTTATCCTAGTGTCTAAACTCTTCTCCATGGCTGCACCCCCAAATAATATTGCCTTACGTGCTAAGGGGTATCTAGAGAGTGGGATAGGTTTAATAACTACCCTAACCCTAATGCGTACTCTAACCCTAACCCCTACCCTAACACTAACACGTACCCTAATCCTAACCCGTACCCTAAACCGAGCCCTAACCCTAACACTAACCCTAACCCTAACCCTAACCCATACCCTACGCCGTACCCGCACCCCTCCCCGAACCCGTAACCTAAGCCGTACCCTAAGCCTAACCCTAAGCCTAACCCTAACCCTAGGCTACCCTTGACTGCTTCTGCCTCCAATAGATTTCCTAAGCACTAGTGTTTTAAGGAACAGCTTAAAAAGAGAATCCTAACGTGATTTCTTTATAATGGGTGTGTTCCTTATCTTATCCTAGTGTCTAAACTCTTCTCCATGGCTGCACCCCCAAATAATATTCCCTTACGTGCTAAGGGGTATCTAGAGAGTGGGATAGGTTTAATAACTACCCTAACCCTAACGCGTACCCTAAACCTAACCCCTACCCTAACCCTAACACGTACCCTAATCCTAACCTGTACCCTAAACCGAGCCCTAACCCTAACACTAACCCTAACCCTAACCCTAACCCATACCCTACGCCGTACCCGCACCCCTCCCCGAACCCGTACCCTAAGCCATACCCTAAACCTAACCCTAAGCCTAACCCTAACCCTAGGCTACCCTTGACTGCTTCTGCCTCCAATTGATTTCCTAAGCAGTAGTGTTTTAAGGAACAGCTTAAAAAGAGAATCCTAATGTGATTTCTTTATAATGGGTGTGTTCCTTATCTTATCCTAGTGTCTAAACTCTTCTCCATGGCTGGACCCCCAAATAATATTCCTTTACGTGCTAAGGGGGAGCTAGAGAGTGGGATAGGTTTAATAACTACCCTAGCCCTAACGCGTAACCTAACCCTAACCCCTACCCTAACCCTAACACGTACCCTAATCCTAACCCGTACCCTAAACTGAGCCCTAACCCTAACACTAACCCAAACCCTAACCCTAACCCATACCCTACGCCGTACACGAACACCTCCCCGAACCCATACCCCAAGCCGTACCCTAACCCTAACCCTAAGCCTAACCCTAACCCTAGGCTACCCTTGACTGCTTCTGCCTCCAATTGATTTCCTAAGCACTAGTGTTTTAAGAACAGCTTAAAAAGAGAATCCTAAAGTGATTTCTTTATAATGGGTGTGTTCCTTATCTTATCCTAGTGTCTAAACTCTTCTCCATGGCTGGACCCCCAAATAATATTCCTTTACGTGCTAAGGGGTATCTAGAGAGTGGGATAGGTTTAATAACTACCCTAACCCTAACGCGTACCCTAACCCTAACCCCTACCCTAACCCTAACACGTACCCTAATCCTAACCCGTATCCTAAACCGAGCCCTAACCCTAACACTAACCCTAACCCTAACCCTAACCCATACCCTACGCCGTACCCGAAACCCTCCCCGAACCCGTACCCTAAGCCATACCCTAAGCCTAACCCTAAGCCTAACACTAACCCTAGGCTACCCTTTACTGCTTCTGCCTCCAATAGATTTCCTAAGCACTAGTGTTTTAAGCAACAGCTTAAAAAGAGAATCCTAATGTGATTTCTTTATAATGGGTGTGTTCCTTATCTTATCCTAGTGTCTAAACTCTTCTCCATGGCTGGACCCCCAAATAATATTCCTTACGTGCTAAGGGGTATCTAGAGAGTGGGATAGGTTTACTAACGACCCTAACCCTAATGCGTACCCTAACCCTAAGCCCTACCCTAAACCTAACACGTACCCTAATCCTAACCGTACCCTAAACCGAGCCCTAACCCTAACACAAACCCTAACCCTAAGCCTAACACATACCCTACGCCGTACCCGAAACCCTCCCCGAACCCGTACCCTAAGCCGTACCCTAAGCCTAACCCTAAGCCTAACCCTAACCCTAGGCTACCCTTGACTGCTTCTGCCTCCAATAGATTTCCTAAGCACTAGTGTTTTAAGGAACAGCTTAAAAAGAGAATCCTAAAGTGATTTCTTTATAATGGGTTTGTTCCTTATCTTATCCTAGCGTCTAAACTCTTCTCCATGGCTGGACCCCCAAATAATATTCCTTTACGTGCTAAGGGGTATCTAGAGAGTGGGATAGGTTTAACAACTACCCTAACCCTAACGCCTACCCTAAACCTAACCCCTACCCTAACCCTAACACGTACCCTAATCCTAAACCGTACCCTAAACCGAGCCCTAACCCTAACACTAACCCTAACCCTAACCCTAACCCATACCCTACGCCGTACCCGCACCCCTCCCCGAACCCGTACCCTAAGCCGTACCCTCAGCCGAACCCTAAGCCTAACCCTAACCCTAGGCTACCCTTGACTGCTTCTGCCTCCAATAGATTTCCTAAGCACTAGTGTTTTAAGGAACAGCTTAAAAAGAGAATCCTAATGTGATTTCTTTATAATGGGTGTGTTCCTTATCTTATCCTAGTGTCTAAACTCTTCTCCATGGCTGCACCCCCAAATAATATTGCCTTACGTGCTAAGGGGTATCTAGAGAGTGGGATAGGTTTAATAACTACCCTAACCCTAATGCGTACTCTAACCCTAACCCCTACCCTAACACTAACACGTATCCTAATCCTAACCCGTACCCTAAACCGAGCCCTAACCCTAACACTAACCCTAACCCTAACCCTAACCCATACCCTACGCCGTACCCGCACCCCTCCCCGAACCCGTACCCTAAGCCGTACCCTAAGCCTAACCCTAAGCCTAACCCTAACCCTAGGCTACCCTTGACTGCTTCTGCCTCCAATAGATTTCCTAAGCACTAGTGTTTTAAGGAACAGCTGAAAAAGAGAATCCTAATGTGATTTCTTTATAATGGGTGTGTTCCTTATCTTATCCTAGTGTCTAAACTCTTCTCCATGGCTGCACCCCCAAATAATATTCCCTTACGTGCTAAGGGGTATCTAGAGAGTGGGATAGGTTTAATAACTACCCTAACCCTAACGCGTACCCTAACCCTAACCCCTACCCTAACCCTAACACGTACCCTAATCCTAACCTGTACCCTAAACCGAGCCCTAACCCTAACACTAACCCTAACCCTAACCCTAACCCATACCCTACGCCGTACCCGCACCCCTCCCCGAACCCGTACCCTAAGCCATACCCTAAACCTAACCCTAAGCCTAACCCTAACCCTAGGCTACCCTTGACTGCTTCTGCCTCCAATTGATTTCCTAAGCAGTAGTGTTTTAAGGAACAGCTTAAAAAGAGAATCCTAATGTGATTTCTTTATAATGGGTGTGTTCCTTATCTTATCCTAGTGTCTAAACTCTTCTCCATGGCTGGACCCCCAAATAATATTCCTTTACGTGCTAAGGGGGAGCTAGAGAGTGGGATAGGTTTAATAACTACCCTAGCCCTAACGCGTAACCTAACCCTAACCCCTACCCTAACCCTAACACGTACCCTAATCCTAACCCGTACCCTAAACTGAGCCCTAACCCTAACACTAACCCAAACCCTAACCCTAACCCATACCCTACGCCGTACCCGAAACCCTCCCCGAACCCGTACCCTAAGCCGTACCCTAAGCCTAACCCTAAGCCTAACCCTAACCCTAGGCTACCCTTGACTGCTTCTGCCTCCAATAGATTTCCTAAGCACTAGTGTTTTAAGGAACAGCTTAAAAAGAGAATCCTAAAGTGATTTCTTTATAATGGGTGTGTTCCTTATCTTATCCTAGCGTCTAAACTCTTCTCCATGGCTGGACCCCCAAATAATATTCCTTTACGTGCTAAGGGGTATCTAGAGAGTGGGATAGGTTTAACAACTACCCTAACCCTAACGCGTACCCTAAACCTAACCCCTACCCTAACCCTAACACGTACCCTAATCCTAAACCGTACCCTAAACCGAGCCCTAACCCTAACACTAACCCTAACCCTAACCCTAACCCATACCCTACGCCGTACCCGCACCCCTCCCCGAACCCGTACCCTAAGCCGTACCCTCAGCCGAACCCTAAGCCTAACCCTAACCCTAGGCTACCCTTGACTGCTTCTGCCTCCAATAGATTTCCTAAGCACTAGTGTTTTAAGGAACAGCTTAAAAAGAGAATCCTAATGTGATTTCTTTATAATGGGTGTGTTCCTTATCTTATCCTAGTGTCTAAACTCTTCTCCATGGCTGCACCCCCAAATAATATTGCCTTACGTGCTAAGGGGTATCTAGAGAGTGGGATAGGTTTAATAACTACCCTAACCCTAATGCGTACTCTAACCCTAACCCCTACCCTAACACTAACACGTACCCTAATCCTAACCCGTACCCTAAACCGAGCCCTAACCCTAACACTAACCCTAACCCTAACCCTAACCCATACCCTACGCCGTACCCGCACCCCTCCCCGAACCCGTAACCTAAGCCGTACCCTAAGCCTAACCCTAAGCCTAACCCTAACCCTAGGCTACCCTTGACTGCTTCTGCCTCCAATAGATTTCCTAAGCACTAGTGTTTTAAGGAACATCTTAAAAAGAGAATCCTAACGTGATTTCTTTATAATGGGTGTGTTCCTTATCTTATCCTAGTGTCTAAACTCTTCTCCATGGCTGCACCCCCAAATAATATTCCCTTACGTGCTAAGGGGTATCTAGAGAGTGGGATAGGTTTAATAACTACCCTAACCCTAACGCGTACCCTAACCCTAACCCCTACCCTAACCCTAACACGTACCCTAATCCTAACCTGTACCCTAAACCGAGCCCTAACCCTAACACTAACCCTAACCCTAACCCTAACCCATACCCTACGCCGTACCCGCACCCCTCCCCGAACCCGTACCCTAAGCCATACCCTAAACCTAACCCTAAGCCTAACCCTAACCCTAGGCTACCCTTGACTGCTTCTGCCTCCAATTGATTTCCTAAGCAGTAGTGTTTTAAGGAACAGCTTAAAAAGAGAATCCTAATGTGATTTCTTTATAATGGGTGTGTTCCTTATCTTATCCTAGTGTCTAAACTCTTCTCCATGGCTGGACCCCCAAATAATATTCCTTTACGTGCTAAGGGGGAGCTAGAGAGTGGGATAGGTTTAATAACTACCCTAGCCCTAACGCGTAACCTAACCCTAACCCCTACCCTAACCCTAACACGTACCCTAATCCTAACCCGTACCCTAAACTGAGCCCTAACCCTAACACTAACCCAAACCCTAACCCTAACCCATACCCTACGCCGTACACGAACACCTCCCCGAACCCATACCCCAAGCCGTACCCTAACCCTAACCCTAAGCCTAACCCTAACCCTAGGCTACCCTTGACTGCTTCTGCCTCCAATTGATTTCCTAAGCACTAGTGTTTTAAGAACAGCTTAAAAAGAGAATCCTAAAGTGATTTCTTTATAATGGGTGTGTTCCTTATCTTATCCTAGTGTCTAAACTCTTCTCCATGGCTGGACCCCCAAATAATATTCCTTTACGTGCTAAGGGGTATCTAGAGAGTGGGATAGGTTTAATAACTACCCTAACCCTAACGCGTACCCTAACCCTAACCCCTACCCTAACCCTAACACGTACCCTAATCCTAACCCGTATCCTAAACCGAGCCCTAACCCTAACACTAACCCTAACCCTAACCCTAACCCATACCCTACGCCGTACCCGAAACCCTCCCCGAACCCGTACCCTAAGCCATACCCTAAGCCTAACCCTAAGCCTAACACTAACCCTAGGCTACCCTTTACTGCTTCTGCCTCCAATAGATTTCCTAAGCACTAGTGTTTTAAGCAACAGCTTAAAAAGAGAATCCTAATGTGATTTCTTTATAATGGGTGTGTTCCTTATCTTATCCTAGTGTCTAAACTCTTCTCCATGGCTGGACCCCCAAATAATATTCCTTACGTGCTAAGGGGTATCTAGAGAGTGGGATAGGTTTACTAACGACCCTAACCCTAATGCGTACCCTAACCCTAACCCCTACCCTAAACCTAACACGTACCCTAATCCTAACCGTACCCTAAACCGAGCCCTAACCCTAACACAAACCCTAACCCTAACCCTAACCCATACCCTACGCCGTACCCGAAACCCTCCCCGAACCCGTACCCTAAGCCGTACCCTAAGCCTAACCCTAAGCCTAACCCTAACCCTAGGCTACCCTTGACTGCTTCTGCCTCCAATAGATTTCCTAAGCACTAGTGTTTTAAGGAACAGCTTAAAAAGAGAATCCTAAAGTGATTTCTTTATAATGGGTGTGTTCCTTATCTTATCCTAGCGTCTAAACTCTTCTCCATGGCTGGACCCCCAAATAATATTCCTTTACGTGCTAAGGGGTATCTAGAGAGTGGGATAGGTTTAACAACTACCCTAACCCTAACGCCTACCCTAAACCTAACCCCTACCCTAACCCTAACACGTACCCTAATCCTAAACCGTACCCTAAACCGAGCCCTAACCCTAACACTAACCCTAACCCTAACCCTAACCCATACCCTACGCCGTACCCGCACCCCTCCCCGAACCCGTACCCTAAGCCGTACCCTCAGCCGAACCCTAAGCCTAACCCTAACCCTAGGCTACCCTTGACTGCTTCTGCCTCCAATAGATTTCCTAAGCACTAGTGTTTTAAGGAACAGCTTAAAAAGAGAATCCTAATGTGATTTCTTTATAATGGGTGTGTTCCTTATCTTATCCTAGTGTCTAAACTCTTCTCCATGGCTGCACCCCCAAATAATATTGCCTTACGTGCTAAGGGGTATCTAGAGAGTGGGATAGGTTTAATAACTACCCTAACCCTAATGCGTACTCTAACCCTAACCCCTACCCTAACACTAACACGTACCCTAATCCTAACCCGTACCCTAAACCGAGCCCTAACCCTAACACTAACCCTAACCCTAACCCATACCCTACGCCGTACCCGAACCCCTCCCCAAACCCGTACCCTAAGCCGTACCCTAAGCCTAACCCTAAGCCTAACACTAACCCTAGGCTACCCTTGACTGCTTCTGCCTCCAATAGATTTCCTAAGCACTAGTGTTTTAAGCAACAGCTTAAAAAGAGAATCCTAATGTGATTTCTTTATAATGGGTGTGTTCCTTATCTTATCCTAGTGTCTAAATTCTTCTCCATGGCTGGACCCCCAAATAATATTCCTTTACGTGCTAAGGGGTATCTAGAGAGTGGGATAGGTTTACTAACGACCCTAACCCTAATGCGTACCCTAACCCTAACCCCTACCCTAAACCTAACACGTACCCTAATCCTAACCGTACCCTAAACCGAGCCCTAACACTAACACTAACCCTAACCCTAACCCTAACCCATACCCTACGCCGTACCCGAAACCCTCCCCGAACCCGTACCCTAAGCCGTACCCTAAGCCTAACCCTAAGCCTAACCCTAACCCTAGGCTACCCTTGACTGCTTCTGCCTCCAATAGATTTCCTAAGCACTAGTGTTTTAAGGAACAGCTGAAAAAGAGAATCCTAATGTGATTTCTTTATAATGGGTGTGTTCCTTATCTTATCCTAGTGTCTAAACTCTTCTCCATGGCTGCACCCCCAAATAATATTCCCTTACGTGCTAAGGGGTATCTAGAGAGTGGGATAGGTTTAATAACTACCCTAACCCTAACGCGTACCCTAACCCTAACCCCTACCCTAACCCTAACACGTACCCTAATCCTAACCTGTACCCTAAACCGAGCCCTAACCCTAACCCTAACCCTAACCCTAACCCTAACCCTAACCCTAACCCTAACCCTAACCCTAACCCTAACACGTACCCTAATCCTAAAACGTTCCCTTAACCGAGCCCTAACCCTAACACTAAACCTAACCCTAACCCTAACCCATACCCTATGCCGTACCCGAACCCCTCCCCGAACCCGTACCCTAAGCCGTACCGTAACCCTAACCCTAAGCCTAACCCTATCCCTAGGCTACCCTTGACTGTTTCTGCCTCCAATAGATTTCCTAAGCACTAGAGTTTTAAGGAACAGCTTAAAAAGAGAATCCTTATGTGATTTCTTTATATTGGGTGTGTTCCTTATCTTATCCTAGTGTCTAAACTCTTCTCCATGGCTGGACCCCCAAATAATATTCCTTTACGTGCTAAGGGGTATCTAGAGAGTGGGATAGGTTTAATAACTACCCTAACCCTAACGCGTACCCTAACCCTAAACCCTACCCTAACCCTAACACGTACCCTAATCCTAATCTGTACCCTAAACCGAGCCCTAACCCTAACACTAACCCTAACCCTAACCCTAACACATACCCTACGCCGTACCCGAACCCCTCCCCGAACCCGTACCCTAAGCCGTACCCTAAGCCTAACCCTAAGCCTAACCCTAAACCTAGGCTACCCTTGACTGCTTCTGCCTCCAATAGATTTCCTAAGCACTAGTGTTTTAAGGAACAGCTTAAAAATAGAATCCTAATGTGATTTCTTTATAATGGGTGTGTTCCTTATCTTATCCTAGTGTCTAAACTCTTTTCCATGGCTGGACCCCCAAATAAATTCCTTTACGTGCTAAGGGGTATCTAGAGAGTGGGATAGGTTTACTAACTACCCTAACCCTAACGCGTACCCTAACCCTAACCCCTACCCTAACCCTAACACGTACCCTAATCCTAACCCGTACCCTTAACCGAGCCCTAATCCTAACACTAACCCTAACCCTAAGCCTAACACATACCCTACGCCATACCCGAACCCCTCCCCGAACCCGTACCCTAAGCCTAACACTAAGCCTAACCCTATCCCTAGGCTACCCTTGACTGCTTCTGCCTCCAATAGATTTCCTAAGCACTAGTGTTTTAAGGAACAGCTTAAAAAGAGAATCCTAATGTGATTTCTTTATAATGGGTGTGTTCCTTATCTTATCCTAGTGTCTAAACTCTTCTCCATGGCTGGACCCCCAAATAATATTCCTTTACGTGCTAAGGGGTATCTAGAGAGTGGGATAGGTTTAATAACTACCCTAACCCTAACGCGTACCCTAACCCTAACCCCTACCCTAACCCTAACACGTACCCTAATCCTAACCCGTTCCCTTAACCGAGCCCTAACCCTAACACTAAACCTAACCCTAACCCTAACCCATACCCTATGCCGTACCCGAACCCCTCCCCGAACCCGTACCCTAAGCCGTACCGTAACCCTAACCCTAAGCCTAACCCTATCCCTAGGCTACCCTTGACTGTTTCTGCCTCCAATAGATTTCCTAAGCACTAGAGTTTTTAGGAACAGCTTAAAAAGAGAATCCTTATGTGATTTCTTTATAATGGGTGTGTTCCTTATCTTATCCTAGTGTCTAAACTCTTCTCCATGGCTGGACCCTCAAATAATATTCCTTTACGTGCTAAGGGGTATCTAGAGAGTGGGATAGGTTTAATAACTACCCTAACCCTAACGCGTACCCTAACCCTAACCCCTACCCTAACCCTAACACGTACCCTAATCCTAACCCGTACCCTAAACCGAGCCCTAACCCTAACACTAACCCTAACCCTAACCCTAACCCATACCCTATGCCGTACCCGCACCCCTCCCCGAACCCGTAACCTAAGCCGTACCCTAAGCCTAACCCTAAGCCTAACCCTAACCCTAGGCTACCCTTGACTGCTTCTGCCTCCAATAGATTTCCTAAGCACTACTGTTTTAAGGAACAGCTTAAAAAGAGAATCCTAATGTGATTTCTTTATAATGGGTGTGTTCCTTATCTTATCCTAGTGTCTAAACTCTTCTCCATGGCTGCACCCCCAAATAATATTCCCTTACGTGCTAAGGGGTGTCTAGAGAGTGGGATAGGTTTAATAACTACCCTAACCCTAACGCGTAACCTAACCCTAACCCCTACCCTAACCCTAACACGTACCCTAATCCTAACCCGTACCCTAAACCGAGCCCTAACCCTAACACTAACCCTAACCCTAACCCATACCCTACGCCGTACCCGAAACCCTCCCCGAAACCGTACCCTAAGCCGTACCCTAAGCCTAACCCTAAGCCTAATCTTACCCTAGGCTACCCTTGACTGCTTCTGCCTCCAATAGATTTCCTAAGCACTAGTGTTTTAAGGAACAGCTTAAAAAGAGAATCCTAATGTGATTTCTTTATAATGGGTGTGTTCCTTATCTTATCCTAGTGTCTAAACTCTTCTACATGGCTGCACCCCCAAATAATATTGCCTTACGTGCTAAGGGGTATCTAGAGAGTGGGATAGGTTTAATAACTACCATAACCCTAATGCGTACTCTAACCCTAACCCCTACCCTAACACTAACACGTACCCTAATCCTAACCCGTACCCTAAACCGAGCCCTAACCCTAACACTAACACTAACCCTAACCCTAACCCATACCCTACGCCGTACCTGAACCCCTCCCCAAACCCGTACCCTAAGCCGTACCCTAAGCCTAACCCTAAGCCAAACACTAACCCTAGGCTACCCTTGACTGCTTCTGCCTCCAATAGATTTCCTAAGCACTAGTGTTTTAAGCAACAGCTTAAAAAGAGAATCCTAATGTGATTTCTTTATAATGGGTGTGTTCCTTATCTTATCCTAGTGTCTAAATTCTTCTCCATGGCTGGAACCCCAAATAATATTCCTTTACGTGCTAAGGGGTATCTAGAGAGTGGGATAGGTTTACTAACTACCCTAACCCTAACGCGTACCCTAACCCTAACCCCTACCCTAAACCTAACACGTACCCTAATCCTAACTGTACCCTAAACCGAGCCCTAACCCTAACACTAACCCTAACCCTAACCCTAACCCATACCCTACGCCGTACCCGAAACCCTCCCCGAACCCGTACCCTAAGCCATACCCTAAGCCTAACCCTAAGCCTAACACTAACCCTAGGCTACCCTTGACTGCTTCTGCCTCCAACAGATTTCCTAAGCACTAGTGTTTTAAGCAACAGCTTAAAAAGAGAATCCTAATGTGATTTCTTTATAATGGGTGTGTTCCTTATCTTATCCTAGTGTCTAAACTCTTCTCCATGGCTGGACCCCCAAATAATATTCCTTTACGTGCTAAGGGGTATCAAGAGAGTGGGATAGGTTTACTAACGACCCTAACCCTAATGCGTACCCTAACCCTAACCCCTACCCTAAACCTAACACGTACCCTAATCCTAACCGTACCCTAAACCGAGCCCTAACCCTAACCCTAACCCTAACCCTAACCCTAACCCTAACCCTAACCCTAACCCTAACCCTAACCCTAACCCTAACCCTAACCCTAACCCTAACCCTAACCCTAACCCTAACCCTAACCCTAACCCTAACCCTAATCCTAACCTGTACCCTAAACCGAGCCCTAACCCTAACACTAACCCTAACCCTAACCCTAACCCATACCCTACGCCGTACCCGCACCCCTCCGCGAACCCGTACCCTAAGCCATACCCTAAACCTAACCCTAAGCCTAACCCTAACCCTAGGCTACCCTTGACTGCTTCTGCCTCCTATAGATTTCCTAAGCACTAGTGTTTTAAGGAACAGCTTAAAAAGAGAATCCTAATGTGATTTCTTTATAATGGGTGTGTTCCTTATCTTATCCTAGTGTCTAAACTCTTCTCCATGGCTGGACCCTCAAATAATATTCCTTTACGTGCTAAGGGGTATCTAGAGAGTGGGATAGGTATAATAACTACCCTAACCCTAACGCGTACCCTAACCCTAACCCCTACCCTAACCCTAACACGTACCCTAATCCTAACCCGTACCCTAAACCGAGCCCTAACCCTAACACTAACCCTAACCCTAACCCTAACCCATACCCTACGCCGTACCCGCACCCCTCCCCGAACCTGTAACCTAAGCCGTACCCTAAGCCTAACCCTAAGCCTAACCCTAACCCTAGGCTACCCTTGACTGCTTCTGCCTCCAATAGATTTCCTAAGCACTACTGTTTTAAGGAACAGCTTAAAAAGAGAATCCTAATGTGATTTCTTTATAATGGGTGTGTTCCTTATCTTATCCTAGTGTCTAAACTCTTCTCCATGGCTGCACCCCCAAATAATATTCCCTTACGTGCTAAGGGGTATCTAGAGAGTGGGATAGGTTTAATAACTACCCTAACCCTAACGCGTACCCTAACCCTAACCCCTACCCTAACCCTAACACGTACCCTAATCCTAACCTGTACCCTAAACCGAGCCCTAACCCTAACACTAACCCTAACCCTAACCCTAACCCATACCCTACGCCGTACCCGCACCCCTCCCCGAACCTGTACCCTAAGCCATACCCTAAACCTAACCCTAAGCCTAACCCTAACCCTAGGCTACCCTTGACTGCTTCTGCCTCCAATTGATTTCCTAAGCAGTAGTGTTTTAAGGAACAGCTTAAAAAGAGAATCCTAATGTGATTTCTTTATAATGGGTGTGTTCCTTATTTTATCCTAGTGTCTAAACTCTTCTCCATGGCTGGACCCCCAAATAATATTCCTTTACGTGCTAAGGGGGAGCTAGAGAGTGGGATAGGTTTACTAACTACCCTAGCCCTAACGCGTAACCTAACCCTAACCCCTACCCTATCCCTAACACGTACCCTAATCCTAACCCGTACCCTAAACCGAGCCCTAACCCTAACACTAACCCAAACCCTAACCCTAACCCATACCCTACGCCGTACACGAACACCTCCCCGAACCCATACCCCAAGCCGTACCCTAACCCTAACCCTAAGCCTAACCCTAACCCTAGGCTACCCTTGACTGCTTCTGCCTCCAATAGATTTCCTAAGCACTAGTGTTTTAAGAACAGCTTAAAAAGAGAATCCTAAAGTGATTTCTTTATAATGGGTGTGTTCCTTATCTTATCCTAGTGTCTAAACTCTTCTCCATGGCTGGACCACCAAATAATATTCCTTTACGTGCTAAGGGGTATCTAGAGAGTGGGATAGGTTTAATAACTACCCTAACCCTAACGCGTACCCTAACCCTAACCCCTACCCTAACCCTAACACGTACCCTAATCCTAACCCGTACCCTAAACCGAGCCCTAACCCTAACACTAACCCTAACCCTAACCCTAACACATACCCTACGCCGTACCCGCACCCCTCCCCGAACCCGTAACCTAAGCCGTACCCTAAGCCTAACCCTAAGCCTAACCCTAAACCTAGGCTACCCTTGACTGCTTCTGCCTCCAATAGATTTCCTAAGCACTACTGTTTTAAGGAACAGCTTAAAAAGAGAATCCTAATGTGATTTCTTTATAATGGGTGTGTTCCTTATCTTATCCTAGTGTCTAAACTCTTCTCCATGGCTGCACCCCCAAATAATATTCCCTTACGTGCTAAGGGGTATCTAGAGAGTGGGTTAGGTTTAATAACTACCCTAACCCTAACGCGTACCCTAACCCTAACCCCTACCCTAACCCTAACACGTACCCTAATCCTAACCCATACCCTAAACCGAGCCCTAACCCTAACACTAACCCTAACCCTAACCCTAACCCTAACCCTAACCCTAACCCCTACCCTAAACCTAACACGTACCCTAATCCTAACCGTACCCTAAACCGAGCCCTAACCCTAACACAAACCCTAACCCTAACCCTAACCCATACCCTACGCCGTACCCGAAACCCTCCCCGAACCCGTACCCTAAGCCGTACCCTAAGCCTAACCCTAAGCCTAACCCTAACCCTAGGCTACCCTTGACTGCTTCTGCCTCCAATAGATTTCCTAAGCACTAGTGTTTTAAGGAACAGCTTAAAAAGAGAATCCTAAAGTGATTTCTTTATAATGGGTGTGTTCCTTATCTTATCCTAGCGTCTAAACTCTTCTCCATGGCTGGACCCCCAAATAATATTCCTTTACGTGCTAAGGGGTATCTAGAGAGTGGGATAGGTTTAACAACTACCCTAACCCTAACGCGTACCCTAAACCTAACCCCTACCCTAACCCTAACACGTACCCTAATCCTAACCCGTAACCTAAACCGAGCCCTAACCCTAACACTAACCCTAACCCTAACCCTAACCCATACCCTACGCCGTACCCGCACCCCTCCCCGAACCCGTACCCTAAGCCGTACCCTCAGCCGAACCCTAAGCCTAACCCTAACCCTAGGCTACCCTTGACTGCTTCTGCCTCCAATAGATTTCCTAAGCACTAGTGTTTTAAGGAACAGCTTAAAAAGAGAATCCTAATGTGATTTCTTTATAATGGGTGTGTTCCTTATCTTATCCTAGTGTCTAAACTCTTCTCCATGGCTGGACCCCCAAATAATATTGCCTTACGTGCTAAGGGGTATCTAGAGAGTGGGATAGTTTTAATAACTACCCTAACCCTAATGCGTACTCTAACCCTAACCCCTACCCTAACACTAACACGTACCCTAATCCTAACCCGTACCCTAAACCGAGCCCTAACCCTAACACTAACACTAACCCTAACCCTAACCCATACCCTACGCCGTACCCGAACCCCTCCCCAAACCCGTACCCTAAGCCGTACCCTAAGCCTAACCCTAAGCCTAACACTAACCCTAGGCTACCCTTGACTGCTTCTGCCTCCAATAGATTTCCTAAGCACTAGTGTTTTAAGCAACAGCTTAAAAAGAGAATCCTAATGTGATTTCTTTATAATGGGTGTGTTCCTTATCTTATCCTAGTGTCTAAACTCTTCTCCATGGCTGCACCCCCAAATAATATTCCCTTACGTGCTAAGGGGTATCTAGAGAGTGGGATAGGTTTAATAACTACCCTAACCCTAACACGTACCCTAACCCTAACCCCTACCCTAAACCTAACACGTACCCTAATCCTAACCTGTACCCTAAACCGAGCCCTAACCCTAACACTAACCCTAACCCTAACCCTAACCCATACCCTACGCCGTACCCGCACCCCTCCCCGAACCCGTACCCTAAGACATACCCTAAACCTAACCCTAAGCCTAACCCTAACCCTAGGCTACCCTTGACTGCTTCTGCCTCCAATTGATTTCCTAAGCAGTAGTGTTTTAAGGAACAGCTTAAAAAGAGAATCCTAATGTGATTTCTTTATAATGGGTGTGTTCCTTATCTTATCCTAGTGTCTAAACTCTTCTCCATGGCTGGACCCCCAAATAATATTCCTTTACGTGCTAAGGGGGAGCTAGAGAGTGGGATAGGTTTACTAACTACCCTAGCCCTAACGCGTAACCTAACCCTAACCCGTACCCTAACCCTAACACGTACCCTAATCCTAACCCGTACCCTAAACCGAGCCCTAACCCTAACACTAACCCAAACCCTAACCCTAACCCATACCCTACGCCGTACACGAACACCTCCCCGAACCCATACCCCAAGCCGTACCCTAACCCTAACCCTAAGCCTAACCCTAACCCTAGGCTACCCTTGACTGCTTCTGCCTCCAATAGATTTCCTAAGCACTAGTGTTTTAAGCAGCAGCTTAAAAAGAGAATCCTAATGTGATTTCTTTATAATGGGTGTGTTCCTTATCTTATCCTAGTGTCTAAACTCTTCTCCATGGCTGGACCCCCAAATAATATTCCTTTACGTGCTAAGGGGTATCTAGAGAGTGGGATAGGTTTAATAACTACCCTAACCCTAATGCGTACCCTAACCCTAACCCCTACCCTAACCCTAACACGTACCCTAATCCTAACCCGTACCCTAAACCGAGCCCTAACCCTAACCCTAACCCTAACCCATACCCTACGCCGTACCCGAAACCCTCCCCGAACCCGTACCCTAAGCCGTAACCTAAGCCTAACCCTAAGCCTAACCTTACCCTAGGCTACCCTTGACTGCTTCTGCCTCCAATAGATTTCCTAAGCACTAGTGTTTTAAGGAACAGCTTAAAAAGAGAATCCTAATGTGATTTCTTTATAATGGGTGTGTTCCTTATCTTATCCTAGTGTCTAAACTCCTCTACATGGCTGCACCCCCAAATAATATTGCCTTACGTGCTAAGGGGTATCTAGAGAGTGGGATAGGTTTAATAACTACCCTAACCCTAATGCGTACTCTAACCCTAACCCCTACCCTAACACTAACACGTACCCTAATCCTAACCCGTACCCTAAACCGAGCCCTAACCCTAACACTAACACTAACCCTAACCCTAACCCATACCCTATGCCGTACCTGAACCCCTCCCCAAACCCGTACCCTAAGCCGTACCCTAAGCCTAACCCTAAGCCTAACACTACCACAAGGCTACCCTTGACAGCTTCTGCCTCCAATAGATTTCCTAAGCACTAGTGTTTTAAGCAACAGCTTAAAAAGAGAATCCTAATGTGATTTCTTTATAATGGATGTGTTCCTTATCTTATCCTAGTGTCTAAATTCTTCTCCATTGCTGGAACCCCAAATAATATTCCTTTACGTGCTAAGGAGTATCTAGAGAGTGGGATAGGTTTACTAACTACCCTAACCCTAACGCGTACCCTAACCCTAACCCCTACCCTAAACCTAACACGTACCCTAATCCTAACCGTACCCTAAACCGAGCCCTAACCCTAACACTAACCCTAACCCTAACCCTAACCCATACCCTACGCCGTACCCGAAACCCTCCCCGAACCCGTACCCTAAGCCGTACCCTAAGCCTAACCCTAAGCCTAACCCTAACCCTAGGCTACCCTTGACTGCTTCTGCCTCTTATAGATTTCCTAAGCACTAGTGTTTTAAGGAACAGCTTAAAAAGAGAATCCTAATGTGATTTCTTTATAATGGGTGTGTTCCTTATCTTATCCTAGTGTCTAAACTCTTCTCCATGGCTGGGCCCTCAAGTAATATTCCTTTACGTGCTAAGGGGTATCTAGAGAGTGGGATAGGTTTAATAACTACCCTAACCCTAACGCGTACCCTAACCCTAACCCCTACCCTAACCCTAACACGTACCCTAATCCTAACCCGTACCCTAAACTGAGCCCTAACCCTAACACTAACCCAAACCCTAACCCTAACCCATACCCTACGCCGTACCCGAAACCCTCCCCGAACCCGTACCCTAAGCCGTACCCTAAGCCTAACCCTAAGCCTAACCCTAACCCTAGGCTACCCTTGACTGCTTCTGCCTCCAATAGATTTCCTAAGCACTAGTGTTTTAAGGAACAGCTTAAAAAGAGAATCCTAAAGTGATTTCTTTATAATGGGTGTGTTCCTTATCTTATCCTAGCGTCTAAACTCTTCTCCATGGCTGGACCCCCAAATAATATTCCTTTACGTGCTAAGGGGTATCTAGAGAGTGGGATAGGTTTAACAACTACCCTAACCCTAACGCGTACCGTAAACCTAACCCCTACCCTAACCCTAACACGTACCCTAATCCTAAACCGTACCCTAAACCGAGCCCTAACCCTAACACTAACCCTAACCCTAACCCTAACCCATACCCTACGCCGTACCCGCACCCCTCCCCGAACCCGTACCCTAAGCCGTACCCTCAGCCGAACCCTAAGCCTAACCCTAACCCTAGGCTACCCTTGACTGCTTCTGCCTCCAATAGATTTCCTAAGCACTAGTGTTTTAAGGAACAGCTTAAAAAGAGAATCCTAATGTGATTTCTTTATAATGGGTGTGTTCCTTATCTTATCCTAGTGTCTAAACTCTTCTCCATGGCTGCACCCCCAAATAATATTGCCTTACGTGCTAAGGGGTATCTAGAGAGTGGGATAGGTTTAATAACTACCCTAACCCTAATGCGTACTCTAACCCTAACCCCTACCCTAACACTAACACGTACCCTAATCCTAACCCGTACCCTAAACCGAGCCCTAACCCTAACACTAACCCTAACCCTAACCCTAACCCATACCCTACGCCGTACCCGCACCCCTCCCCGAACCCGTAACCTAAGCCGTACCCTAAGCCTAACCCTAAGCCTAACCCTAACCCTAGGCTACCCTTGACTGCTTCTGCCTCCAATAGATTTCCTAAGCACTAGTGTTTTAAGGAACAGCTTAAAAAGAGAATCCTAACGTGATTTCTTTATAATGGGTGTGTTCCTTATCTTATCCTAGTGTCTAAACTCTTCTCCATGGCTGCACCCCCAAATAATATTCCCTTACGTGCTAAGGGGTATCTAGAGAGTGGGATAGGTTTAATAACTACCCTAACCCTAACGCGTACCCTAAACCTAACCCCTACCCTAACCCTAACACGTACCCTAATCCTAACCTGTACCCTAAACCGAGCCCTAACCCTAACACTAACCCTAACCCTAACCCTAACCCATACCCTACGCCGTACCCGCACCCCTCCCCGAACCCGTACCCTAAGCCATACCCTAAACCTAACCCTAAGCCTAACCCTAACCCTAGGCTACCCTTGACTGCTTCTGCCTCCAATTGATTTCCTAAGCAGTAGTGTTTTAAGGAACAGCTTAAAAAGAGAATCCTAATGTGATTTCTTTATAATGGGTGTGTTCCTTATCTTATCCTAGTGTCTAAACTCTTCTCCATGGCTGGACCCCCAAATAATATTCCTTTACGTGCTAAGGGGGAGCTAGAGAGTGGGATAGGTTTAATAACTACCCTAGCCCTAACGCGTAACCTAACCCTAACCCCTACCCTAACCCTAACACGTACCCTAATCCTAACCCGTACCCTAAACTGAGCCCTAACCCTAACACTAACCCAAACCCTAACCCTAACCCATACCCTACGCCGTACACGAACACCTCCCCGAACCCATACCCCAAGCCGTACCCTAACCCTAACCCTAAGCCTAACCCTAACCCTAGGCTACCCTTGACTGCTTCTGCCTCCAATTGATTTCCTAAGCACTAGTGTTTTAAGAACAGCTTAAAAAGAGAATCCTAAAGTGATTTCTTTATAATGGGTGTGTTCCTTATCTTATCCTAGTGTCTAAACTCTTCTCCATGGCTGGACCCCCAAATAATATTCCTTTACGTGCTAAGGGGTATCTAGAGAGTGGGATAGGTTTAATAACTACCCTAACCCTAACGCGTACCCTAACCCTAACCCCTACCCTAACCCTAACACGTACCCTAATCCTAACCCGTATCCTAAACCGAGCCCTAACCCTAACACTAACCCTAACCCTAACCCTAACCCATACCCTACGCCGTACCCGAAACCCTCCCCGAACCCGTACCCTAAGCCATACCCTAAGCCTAACCCTAAGCCTAACACTAACCCTAGGCTACCCTTTACTGCTTCTGCCTCCAATAGATTTCCTAAGCACTAGTGTTTTAAGCAACAGCTTAAAAAGAGAATCCTAATGTGATTTCTTTATAATGGGTGTGTTCCTTATCTTATCCTAGTGTCTAAACTCTTCTCCATGGCTGGACCCCCAAATAATATTCCTTACGTGCTAAGGGGTATCTAGAGAGTGGGATAGGTTTACTAACGACCCTAACCCTAATGCGTACCCTAACCCTAAGCCCTACCCTAAACCTAACACGTACCCTAATCCTAACCGTACCCTAAACCGAGCCCTAACCCTAACACAAACCCTAACCCTAACCCTAACCCATACCCTACGCCGTACCCGAAACCCTCCCCGAACCCGTACCCTAAGCCGTACCCTAAGCCTAACCCTAAGCCTAACCCTAACCCTAGGCTACCCTTGACTGCTTCTGCCTCCAATAGATTTCCTAAGCACTAGTGTTTTAAGGAACAGCTTAAAAAGAGAATCCTAAAGTGATTTCTTTATAATGGGTTTGTTCCTTATCTTATCCTAGCGTCTAAACTCTTCTCCATGGCTGGACCCCCAAATAATATTCCTTTACGTGCTAAGGGGTATCTAGAGAGTGGGATAGGTTTAACAACTACCCTAACCCTAACGCCTACCCTAAACCTAACCCCTACCCTAACCCTAACACGTACCCTAATCCTAAACCGTACCCTAAACCGAGCCCTAACCCTAACACTAACCCTAACCCTAACCCTAACCCATACCCTACGCCGTACCCGCACCCCTCCCCGAACCCGTACCCTAAGCCGTACCCTCAGCCGAACCCTAAGCCTAACCCTAACCCTAGGCTACCCTTGACTGCTTCTGCCTCCAATAGATTTCCTAAGCACTAGTGTTTTAAGGAACAGCTTAAAAAGAGAATCCTAATGTGATTTCTTTATAATGGGTGTGTTCCTTATCTTATCCTAGTGTCTAAACTCTTCTCCATGGCTGCACCCCCAAATAATATTGCCTTACGTGCTAAGGGGTATCTAGAGAGTGGGATAGGTTTAATAACTACCCTAACCCTAATGCGTACTCTAACCCTAACCCCTACCCTAACACTAACACGTATCCTAATCCTAACCCGTACCCTAAACCGAGCCCTAACCCTAACACTAACCCTAACCCTAACCCTAACCCATACCCTACGCCGTACCCGCACCCCTCCCCGAACCCGTACCCTAAGCCGTACCCTAAGCCTAACCCTAAGCCTAACCCTAACCCTAGGCTACCCTTGACTGCTTCTGCCTCCAATAGATTTCCTAAGCACTAGTGTTTTAAGGAACAGCTGAAAAAGAGAATCCTAATGTGATTTCTTTATAATGGGTGTGTTCCTTATCTTATCCTAGTGTCTAAACTCTTCTCCATGGCTGCACCCCCAAATAATATTCCCTTACGTGCTAAGGGGTATCTAGAGAGTGGGATAGGTTTAATAACTACCCTAACCCTAACGCGTACCCTAACCCTAACCCCTACCCTAACCCTAACACGTACCCTAATCCTAACCTGTACCCTAAACCGAGCCCTAACCCTAACACTAACCCTAACCCTAACCCTAACCCATACCCTACGCCGTACCCGCACCCCTCCCCGAACCCGTACCCTAAGCCATACCCTAAACCTAACCCTAAGCCTAACCCTAACCCTAGGCTACCCTTGACTGCTTCTGCCTCCAATTGATTTCCTAAGCAGTAGTGTTTTAAGGAACAGCTTAAAAAGAGAATCCTAATGTGATTTCTTTATAATGGGTGTGTTCCTTATCTTATCCTAGTGTCTAAACTCTTCTCCATGGCTGGACCCCCAAATAATATTCCTTTACGTGCTAAGGGGGAGCTAGAGAGTGGGATAGGTTTAATAACTACCCTAGCCCTAACGCGTAACCTAACCCTAACCCCTACCCTAACCCTAACACGTACCCTAATCCTAACCCGTACCCTAAACTGAGCCCTAACCCTAACACTAACCCAAACCCTAACCCTAACCCATACCCTACGCCGTACCCGAAACCCTCCCCGAACCCGTACCCTAAGCCGTACCCTAAGCCTAACCCTAAGCCTAACCCTAACCCTAGGCTACCCTTGACTGCTTCTGCCTCCAATAGATTTCCTAAGCACTAGTGTTTTAAGGAACAGCTTAAAAAGAGAATCCTAAAGTGATTTCTTTATAATGGGTGTGTTCCTTATCTTATCCTAGCGTCTAAACTCTTCTCCATGGCTGGACCCCCAAATAATATTCCTTTACGTGCTAAGGGGTATCTAGAGAGTGGGATAGGTTTAACAACTACCCTAACCCTAACGCGTACCCTAAACCTAACCCCTACCCTAACCCTAACACGTACCCTAATCCTAAACCGTACCCTAAACCGAGCCCTAACCCTAACACTAACCCTAACCCTAACCCTAACCCATACCCTACGCCGTACCCGCACCCCTCCCCGAACCCGTACCCTAAGCCGTACCCTCAGCCGAACCCTAAGCCTAACCCTAACCCTAGGCTACCCTTGACTGCTTCTGCCTCCAATAGATTTCCTAAGCACTAGTGTTTTAAGGAACAGCTTAAAAAGAGAATCCTAATGTGATTTCTTTATAATGGGTGTGTTCCTTATCTTATCCTAGTGTCTAAACTCTTCTCCATGGCTGCACCCCCAAATAATATTGCCTTACGTGCTAAGGGGTATCTAGAGAGTGGGATAGGTTTAATAACTACCCTAACCCTAATGCGTACTCTAACCCTAACCCCTACCCTAACACTAACACGTACCCTAATCCTAACCCGTACCCTAAACCGAGCCCTAACCCTAACACTAACCCTAACCCTAACCCTAACCCATACCCTACGCCGTACCCGCACCCCTCCCCGAACCCGTAACCTAAGCCGTACCCTAAGCCTAACCCTAAGCCTAACCCTAACCCTAGGCTACCCTTGACTGCTTCTGCCTCCAATAGATTTCCTAAGCACTAGTGTTTTAAGGAACATCTTAAAAAGAGAATCCTAACGTGATTTCTTTATAATGGGTGTGTTCCTTATCTTATCCTAGTGTCTAAACTCTTCTCCATGGCTGCACCCCCAAATAATATTCCCTTACGTGCTAAGGGGTATCTAGAGAGTGGGATAGGTTTAATAACTACCCTAACCCTAACGCGTACCCTAACCCTAACCCCTACCCTAACCCTAACACGTACCCTAATCCTAACCTGTACCCTAAACCGAGCCCTAACCCTAACACTAACCCTAACCCTAACCCTAACCCATACCCTACGCCGTACCCGCACCCCTCCCCGAACCCGTACCCTAAGCCATACCCTAAACCTAACCCTAAGCCTAACCCTAACCCTAGGCTACCCTTGACTGCTTCTGCCTCCAATTGATTTCCTAAGCAGTAGTGTTTTAAGGAACAGCTTAAAAAGAGAATCCTAATGTGATTTCTTTATAATGGGTGTGTTCCTTATCTTATCCTAGTGTCTAAACTCTTCTCCATGGCTGGACCCCCAAATAATATTCCTTTACGTGCTAAGGGGGAGCTAGAGAGTGGGATAGGTTTAATAACTACCCTAGCCCTAACGCGTAACCTAACCCTAACCCCTACCCTAACCCTAACACGTACCCTAATCCTAACCCGTACCCTAAACTGAGCCCTAACCCTAACACTAACCCAAACCCTAACCCTAACCCATACCCTACGCCGTACACGAACACCTCCCCGAACCCATACCCCAAGCCGTACCCTAACCCTAACCCTAAGCCTAACCCTAACCCTAGGCTACCCTTGACTGCTTCTGCCTCCAATTGATTTCCTAAGCACTAGTGTTTTAAGAACAGCTTAAAAAGAGAATCCTAAAGTGATTTCTTTATAATGGGTGTGTTCCTTATCTTATCCTAGTGTCTAAACTCTTCTCCATGGCTGGACCCCCAAATAATATTCCTTTACGTGCTAAGGGGTATCTAGAGAGTGGGATAGGTTTAATAACTACCCTAACCCTAACGCGTACCCTAACCCTAACCCCTACCCTAACCCTAACACGTACCCTAATCCTAACCCGTATCCTAAACCGAGCCCTAACCCTAACACTAACCCTAACCCTAACCCTAACCCATACCCTACGCCGTACCCGAAACCCTCCCCGAACCCGTACCCTAAGCCATACCCTAAGCCTAACCCTAAGCCTAACACTAACCCTAGGCTACCCTTTACTGCTTCTGCCTCCAATAGATTTCCTAAGCACTAGTGTTTTAAGCAACAGCTTAAAAAGAGAATCCTAATGTGATTTCTTTATAATGGGTGTGTTCCTTATCTTATCCTAGTGTCTAAACTCTTCTCCATGGCTGGACCCCCAAATAATATTCCTTACGTGCTAAGGGGTATCTAGAGAGTGGGATAGGTTTACTAACGACCCTAACCCTAATGCGTACCCTAACCCTAACCCCTACCCTAAACCTAACACGTACCCTAATCCTAACCGTACCCTAAACCGAGCCCTAACCCTAACACAAACCCTAACCCTAACCCTAACCCATACCCTACGCCGTACCCGAAACCCTCCCCGAACCCGTACCCTAAGCCGTACCCTAAGCCTAACCCTAAGCCTAACCCTAACCCTAGGCTACCCTTGACTGCTTCTGCCTCCAATAGATTTCCTAAGCACTAGTGTTTTAAGGAACAGCTTAAAAAGAGAATCCTAAAGTGATTTCTTTATAATGGGTGTGTTCCTTATCTTATCCTAGCGTCTAAACTCTTCTCCATGGCTGGACCCCCAAATAATATTCCTTTACGTGCTAAGGGGTATCTAGAGAGTGGGATAGGTTTAACAACTACCCTAACCCTAACGCCTACCCTAAACCTAACCCCTACCCTAACCCTAACACGTACCCTAATCCTAAACCGTACCCTAAACCGAGCCCTAACCCTAACACTAACCCTAACCCTAACCCTAACCCATACCCTACGCCGTACCCGCACCCCTCCCCGAACCCGTACCCTAAGCCGTACCCTCAGCCGAACCCTAAGCCTAACCCTAACCCTAGGCTACCCTTGACTGCTTCTGCCTCCAATAGATTTCCTAAGCACTAGTGTTTTAAGGAACAGCTTAAAAAGAGAATCCTAATGTGATTTCTTTATAATGGGTGTGTTCCTTATCTTATCCTAGTGTCTAAACTCTTCTCCATGGCTGCACCCCCAAATAATATTGCCTTACGTGCTAAGGGGTATCTAGAGAGTGGGATAGGTTTAATAACTACCCTAACCCTAATGCGTACTCTAACCCTAACCCCTACCCTAACACTAACACGTACCCTAATCCTAACCCGTACCCTAAACCGAGCCCTAACCCTAACACTAACCCTAACCCTAACCCATACCCTACGCCGTACCCGAACCCCTCCCCAAACCCGTACCCTAAGCCGTACCCTAAGCCTAACCCTAAGCCTAACACTAACCCTAGGCTACCCTTGACTGCTTCTGCCTCCAATAGATTTCCTAAGCACTAGTGTTTTAAGCAACAGCTTAAAAAGAGAATCCTAATGTGATTTCTTTATAATGGGTGTGTTCCTTATCTTATCCTAGTGTCTAAATTCTTCTCCATGGCTGGACCCCCAAATAATATTCCTTTACGTGCTAAGGGGTATCTAGAGAGTGGGATAGGTTTACTAACGACCCTAACCCTAATGCGTACCCTAACCCTAACCCCTACCCTAAACCTAACACGTACCCTAATCCTAACCGTACCCTAAACCGAGCCCTAACACTAACACTAACCCTAACCCTAACCCTAACCCATACCCTACGCCGTACCCGAAACCCTCCCCGAACCCGTACCCTAAGCCATACCCTAAGCCTAACCCTAAGCCTAACCCTAACCCTAGGCTACCCTTGACTGCTTCTGCCTCCAATAGATTTCCTAAGCACTAGTGTTTTAAGGAACAGCTGAAAAAGAGAATCCTAATGTGATTTCTTTATAATGGGTGTGTTCCTTATCTTATCCTAGTGTCTAAACTCTTCTCCATGGCTGCACCCCCAAATAATATTCCCTTACGTGCTAAGGGGTATCTAGAGAGTGGGATAGGTTTAATAACTACCCTAACCCTAACGCGTACCCTAACCCTAACCCCTACCCTAACCCTAACACGTACCCTAATCCTAACCTGTACCCTAAACCGAGCCCTAACCCTAACCCTAACCCTAACCCTAACCCTAACCCTAACCCTAACCCTAACCCTAACCCTAACCCTAACCCTAACCCTAACACGTACCCTAATCCTAAAACGTTCCCTTAACCGAGCCCTAACCCTAACACTAAACCTAACCCTAACCCTAACCCATACCCTATGCCGTACCCGAACCCCTCCCCGAACCCGTACCCTAAGCCGTACCGTAACCCTAACCCTAAGCCTAACCCTATCCCTAGGCTACCCTTGACTGTTTCTGCCTCCAATAGATTTCCTAAGCACTAGAGTTTTAAGGAACAGCTTAAAAAGAGAATCCTTATGTGATTTCTTTATATTGGGTGTGTTCCTTATCTTATCCTAGTGTCTAAACTCTTCTCCATGGCTGGACCCCCAAATAATATTCCTTTACGTGCTAAGGGGTATCTAGAGAGTGGGATAGGTTTAATAACTACCCTAACCCTAACGCGTACCCTAACCCTAAACCCTACCCTAACCCTAACACGTACCCTAATCCTAATCTGTACCCTAAACCGAGCCCTAACCCTAACACTAACCCTAACCCTAACCCTAACACATACCCTACGCCGTACCCGAACCCCTCCCCGAACCCGTACCCTAAGCCGTACCCTAAGCCTAACCCTAAGCCTAACCCTAAACCTAGGCTACCCTTGACTGCTTCTGCCTCCAATAGATTTCCTAAGCACTAGTGTTTTAAGGAACAGCTTAAAAATAGAATCCTAATGTGATTTCTTTATAATGGGTGTGTTCCTTATCTTATCCTAGTGTCTAAACTCTTCTCCATGGCTGGACCCCCAAATAAATTCCTTTACGTGCTAAGGGGTATCTAGAGAGTGGGATAGGTTTACTAACTACCCTAACCCTAACGCGTACCCTAACCCTAACCCCTACCCTAACCCTAACACGTACCCTAATCCTAACCCGTACCCTTAACCGAGCCCTAATCCTAACACTAACCCTAACCCTAAGCCTAACACATACCCTACGCCATACCCGAACCCCTCCCCGAACCCGTACCCTAAGCCTAACCCTAAGCCTAACCCTATCCCTAGGCTACCCTTGACTGCTTCTGCCTCCAATAGATTTCCTAAGCACTAGTGTTTTAAGGAACAGCTTAAAAAGAGAATCCTAATGTGATTTCTTTATAATGGGTGTGTTCCTTATCTTATCCTAGTGTCTAAACTCTTCTCCATGGCTGGACCCCCAAATAATATTCCTTTACGTGCTAAGGGGTATCTAGAGAGTGGGATAGGTTTAATAACTACCCTAACCCTAACGCGTACCCTAACCCTAACCCCTACCCTAACCCTAACACGTACCCTAATCCTAACCCGTTCCCTTAACCGAGCCCTAACCCTAACACTAAACCTAACCCTAACCCTAACCCATACCCTATGCCGTACCCGAACCCCTCCCCGAACCCGTACCCTAAGCCGTACCGTAACCCTAACCCTAAGCCTAACCCTATCCCTAGGCTACCCTTGACTGTTTCTGCCTCCAATAGATTTCCTAAGCACTAGAGTTTTTAGGAACAGCTTAAAAAGAGAATCCTTATGTGATTTCTTTATAATGGGTGTGTTCCTTATCTTATCCTAGTGTCTAAACTCTTCTCCATGGCTGGACCCTCAAATAATATTCCTTTACGTGCTAAGGGGTATCTAGAGAGTGGGATAGGTTTAATAACTACCCTAACCCTAACGCGTACCCTAACCCTAACCCCTACCCTAACCCTAACACGTACCCTAATCCTAACCCGTACCCTAAACCGAGCCCTAACCCTAACACTAACCCTAACCCTAACCCTAACCCATACCCTATGCCGTACCCGCACCCCTCCCCGAACCCGTAACCTAAGCCGTACCCTAAGCCTAACCCTAAGCCTAACCCTAACCCTAGGCTACCCTTGACTGCTTCTGCCTCCAATAGATTTCCTAAGCACTACTGTTTTAAGGAACAGCTTAAAAAGAGAATCCTAATGTGATTTCTTTATAATGGGTGTGTTCCTTATCTTATCCTAGTGTCTAAACTCTTCTCCATGGCTGCACCCCCAAATAATATTCCCTTACGTGCTAAGGGGTGTCTAGAGAGTGGGATAGGTTTAATAACTACCCTAACCCTAACGCGTAACCTAACCCTAACCCCTACCCTAACCCTAACACGTACCCTAATCCTAACCCGTACCCTAAACCGAGCCCTAACCCTAACACTAACCCTAACCCTAACCCATACCCTACGCCGTACCCGAAACCCTCCCCGAAACCGTACCCTAAGCCGTACCCTAAGCCTAACCCTAAGCCTAATCTTACCCTAGGCTACCCTTGACTGCTTCTGCCTCCAATAGATTTCCTAAGCACTAGTGTTTTAAGGAACAGCTTAAAAAGAGAATCCTAATGTGATTTCTTTATAATGGGTGTGTTCCTTATCTTATCCTAGTGTCTAAACTCTTCTACATGGCTGCACCCCCAAATAATATTGCCTTACGTGCTAAGGGGTATCTAGAGAGTGGGATAGGTTTAATAACTACCATAACCCTAATGCGTACTCTAACCCTAACCCCTACCCTAACACTAACACGTACCCTAATCCTAACCCGTACCCTAAACCGAGCCCTAACCCTAACACTAACACTAACCCTAACCCTAACCCATACCCTACGCCGTACCTGAACCCCTCCCCAAACCCGTACCCTAAGCCGTACCCTAAGCCTAACCCTAAGCCAAACACTAACCCTAGGCTACCCTTGACTGCTTCTGCCTCCAATAGATTTCCTAAGCACTAGTGTTTTAAGCAACAGCTTAAAAAGAGAATCCTAATGTGATTTCTTTATAATGGGTGTGTTCCTTATCTTATCCTAGTGTCTAAATTCTTCTCCATGGCTGGAACCCCAAATAATATTCCTTTACGTGCTAAGGGGTATCTAGAGAGTGGGATAGGTTTACTAACTACCCTAACCCTAACGCGTACCCTAACCCTAACCCCTACCCTAAACCTAACACGTACCCTAATCCTAACTGTACCCTAAACCGAGCCCTAACCCTAACACTAACCCTAACCCTAACCCTAACCCATACCCTACGCCGTACCCGAAACCCTCCCCGAACCCGTACCCTAAGCCATACCCTAAGCCTAACCCTAAGCCTAACACTAACCCTAGGCTACCCTTGACTGCTTCTGCCTCCAACAGATTTCCTAAGCACTAGTGTTTTAAGCAACAGCTTAAAAAGAGAATCCTAATGTGATTTCTTTATAATGGGTGTGTTCCTTATCTTATCCTAGTGTCTAAACTCTTCTCCATGGCTGGACCCCCAAATAATATTCCTTTACGTGCTAAGGGGTATCAAGAGAGTGGGATAGGTTTACTAACGACCCTAACCCTAATGCGTACCCTAACCCTAACCCCTACCCTAAACCTAACACGTACCCTAATCCTAACCGTACCCTAAACCGAGCCCTAACCCTAACCCTAACCCTAACCCTAACCCTAACCCTAACCCTAACCCTAACCCTAACCCTAACCCTAACCCTAACCCTAACCCTAACCCTAACCCTAACCCTAACCCTAACCCTAATCCTAACCTGTACCCTAAACCGAGCCCTAACCCTAACACTAACCCTAACCCTAACCCTAACCCATACCCTACGCCGTACCCGCACCCCTCCGCGAACCCGTACCCTAAGCCATACCCTAAACCTAACCCTAAGCCTAACCCTAACCCTAGGCTACCCTTGACTGCTTCTGCCTCCTATAGATTTCCTAAGCACTAGTGTTTTAAGGAACAGCTTAAAAAGAGAATCCTAATGTGATTTCTTTATAATGGGTGTGTTCCTTATCTTATCCTAGTGTCTAAACTCTTCTCCATGGCTGGACCCTCAAATAATATTCCTTTACGTGCTAAGGGGTATCTAGAGAGTGGGATAGGTATAATAACTACCCTAACCCTAACGCGTACCCTAACCCTAACCCCTACCCTAACCCTAACACGTACCCTAATCCTAACCCGTACCCTAAACCGAGCCCTAACCCTAACACTAACCCTAACCCTAACCCTAACCCATACCCTACGCCGTACCCGCACCCCTCCCCGAACCTGTAACCTAAGCCGTACCCTAAGCCTAACCCTAAGCCTAACCCTAACCCTAGGCTACCCTTGACTGCTTCTGCCTCCAATAGATTTCCTAAGCACTACTGTTTTAAGGAACAGCTTAAAAAGAGAATCCTAATGTGATTTCTTTATAATGGGTGTGTTCCTTATCTTATCCTAGTGTCTAAACTCTTCTCCATGGCTGCACCCCCAAATAATATTCCCTTACGTGCTAAGGGGTATCTAGAGAGTGGGATAGGTTTAATAACTACCCTAACCCTAACGCGTACCCTAACCCTAACCCCTACCCTAACCCTAACACGTACCCTAATCCTAACCTGTACCCTAAACCGAGCCCTAACCCTAACACTAACCCTAACCCTAACCCTAACCCATACCCTACGCCGTACCCGCACCCCTCCCCGAACCTGTACCCTAAGCCATACCCTAAACCTAACCCTAAGCCTAACCCTAACCCTAGGCTACCCTTGACTGCTTCTGCCTCCAATTGATTTCCTAAGCAGTAGTGTTTTAAGGAACAGCTTAAAAAGAGAATCCTAATGTGATTTCTTTATAATGGGTGTGTTCCTTATTTTATCCTAGTGTCTAAACTCTTCTCCATGGCTGGACCCCCAAATAATATTCCTTTACGTGCTAAGGGGGAGCTAGAGAGTGGGATAGGTTTACTAACTACCCTAGCCCTAACGCGTAACCTAACCCTAACCCCTACCCTATCCCTAACACGTACCCTAATCCTAACCCGTACCCTAAACCGAGCCCTAACCCTAACACTAACCCAAACCCTAACCCTAACCCATACCCTACGCCGTACACGAACACCTCCCCGAACCCATACCCCAAGCCGTACCCTAACCCTAACCCTAAGCCTAACCCTAACCCTAGGCTACCCTTGACTGCTTCTGCCTCCAATAGATTTCCTAAGCACTAGTGTTTTAAGAACAGCTTAAAAAGAGAATCCTAAAGTGATTTCTTTATAATGGGTGTGTTCCTTATCTTATCCTAGTGTCTAAACTCTTCTCCATGGCTGGACCACCAAATAATATTCCTTTACGTGCTAAGGGGTATCTAGAGAGTGGGATAGGTTTAATAACTACCCTAACCCTAACGCGTACCCTAACCCTAACCCCTACCCTAACCCTAACACGTACCCTAATCCTAACCCGTACCCTAAACCGAGCCCTAACCCTAACACTAACCCTAACCCTAACCCTAACACATACCCTACGCCGTACCCGCACCCCTCCCCGAACCCGTAACCTAAGCCGTACCCTAAGCCTAACCCTAAGCCTAACCCTAAACCTAGGCTACCCTTGACTGCTTCTGCCTCCAATAGATTTCCTAAGCACTACTGTTTTAAGGAACAGCTTAAAAAGAGAATCCTAATGTGATTTCTTTATAATGGGTGTGTTCCTTATCTTATCCTAGTGTCTAAACTCTTCTCCATGGCTGCACCCCCAAATAATATTCCCTTACGTGCTAAGGGGTATCTAGAGAGTGGGATAGGTTTAATAACTACCCTAACCCTAACGCGTACCCTAACCCTAACCCCTACCCTAACCCTAACACGTACCCTAATCCTAACCCATACCCTAAACCGAGCCCTAACCCTAACACTAACCCTAACCCTAACCCTAACCCATACCCTACGCCGTACCCGAAACCCTCCCCGAACCCGTACCCTAAGCCATACCCTAAGCCTAACCCTAAGCCTAACACTAACCCTAGGCTACCCTTGACTGCTTCTGCCTCCAATAGATTTCCTAAGCACTAGTGTTTTAAGCAACAGCTTAAAAAGAGACTCCTAATGTGATTTCTTTATAATGGGTGTGTTCCTTATCTTATCCTAGCGTCTAAACTCTTCTCCATGGCTGGACCCCCAAATAATATTCCTTTACGTGCTAAGGGGTATCTAGAGAGTGGGATAGGTTTAACAACTACCCTAACCCTAACGCGTACCCTAAACCTAACCCCTACCCTAACCCTAACACGTACCCTAATCCTAACCCGTACCCTAAACCGAGCCCTAACCCTAACACTAACCCTAACACTAACCCTAACCCATACCCTACGCCGTACCCGAACCCCTCCCCGAACCCGTACCCTAAGCCGTACCCTAAGCCTAACCCTAAGCCTAACACTAACCATAGGCTACCCTTGACTGCTTCTGCCTCCAATAGATTTCCTAAGCACTAGTGTTTTAAGCAACAGCTTAAAAAGAGAATCCTAATGTGATTTCTTTATAATGGGTGTGTTCCTTATCTTATCCTAGTGTCTAAACTCTTCTCCATGGCTGGACCCCCAAATAATATTCCTTACGTGCTAAGGGGTATCTAGAGAGTGGGATAGGTTTACTAACGACCCTAACCCTAATGCGTACCCTAACCCTAACCCCTACCCTAAACCTAACACGTACCCTAATCCTAACCGTACCCTAAACCGAGCCCTAACCCTAACACAAACCCTAACCCTAACCCTAACCCATACCCTACGCCGTACCCGAAACCCTCCCCGAACCCGTACCCTAAGCCGTACCCTAAGCCTAACCCTAAGCCTAACCTTAACCCTAGGCTACCCTTGACTGCTTCTGCCTCCAATAGATTTCCTAAGCACTAGTGTTTTAAGGAACAGCTTAAAAAGAGAATCCTAAAGTGATTTCTTTATAATGGGTGTGTTCCTTATCTTATCCTAGCGTCTAAACTCTTCTCCATGGCTGGACCCCCAAATAATATTCCTTTACGTGCTAAGGGGTATCTAGAGAGTGGGATAGGTTTAACAACTACCCTAACCCTAACGCCTACCCTAAACCTAACCCCTACCCTAACCCTAACACGTACCCTAATCCTAAACCGTACCCTAAACCGAGCCCTAACCCTAACACTAACCCTAACCCTAACCCTAACCCATACCCTACGCCGTACCCGCACCCCTCCCCGAACCCGTACCCTAAGCCGTACCCTCAGCCGAACCCTAAGCCTAACCCTAACCCTAGGCTACCCTTGACTGCTTCTGCCTCCAATAGATTTCCTAAGCACTAGTGTTTTAAGGAACAGCTTAAAAAGAGAATCCTAATGTGATTTCTTTATAATGGGTGTGTTCCTTATCTTATCCTAGTGTCTAAACTCTTCTCCATGGCTGCACCCCCAAATAATATTGCCTTACGTGCTAAGGGGTATCTAGAGAGTGGGATAGGTTTAATAACTACCCTAACCCTAATGCGTACTCTAACCCTAACCCCTACCCTAACACTAACACGTACCCTAATCCTAACCCGTACCCTAAACCGAGCCCTAACCCTAACACTAACCCTAACCCTAACCCATACCCTACGCCGTACCCGAACCCCTCCCCAAACCCGTACCCTAAGCCGTACCCTAAGCCTAACCCTAAGCCTAACACTAACCCTAGGCTACCCTTGACTGCTTCTGCCTCCAATAGATTTCCTAAGCACTAGTGTTTTAAGCAACAGCTTAAAAAGAGAATCCTAATGTGATTTCTTTATAATGGGTGTGTTCCTTATCTTATCCTAGTGTCTAAATTCTTCTCCATGGCTGGACCCCCAAATAATATTCCTTTACGTGCTAAGGGGTATCTAGAGAGTGGGATAGGTTTACTAACGACCCTAACCCTAATGCGTACCCTAACCCTAACCCCTACCCTAAACCTAACACGTACCCTAATCCTAACCGTACCCTAAACCGAGCCCTAACACTAACACTAACCCTAACCCTAACCCTAACCCATACCCTACGCCGTACCCGAAACCCTCCCCGAACCCGTACCCTAAGCCGTACCCTAAGCCTAACCCTAAGCCTAACCCTAACCCTAGGCTACCCTTGACTGCTTCTGCCTCCAATAGATTTCCTAAGCACTAGTGTTTTAAGGAACAGCTGAAAAAGAGAATCCTAATGTGATTTCTTTATAATGGGTGTGTTCCTTATCTTATCCTAGTGTCTAAACTCTTCTCCATGGCTGCACCCCCAAATAATATTCCCTTACGTGCTAAGGGGTATCTAGAGAGTGGGATAGGTTTAATAACTACCCTAACCCTAACGCGTACCCTAACCCTAACCCCTACCCTAACCCTAACACGTACCCTAATCCTAACCTGTACCCTAAACCGAGCCCTAACCCTAACCCTAACCCTAACCCTAACCCTAACCCTAACCCTAACCCTAACCCTAACCCTAACCCTAACACGTACCCTAATCCTAACACGTTCCCTTAACCGAGCCCTAACCCTAACACTAAACCTAACCCTAACCCTAACCCATACCCTATGCCGTACCCGAACCCCTCCCCGAACCCGTACCCTAAGCCGTACCGTAACCCTAACCCTAAGCCTAACCCTATCCCTAGGCTACCCTTGACTGTTTCTGCCTCCAATAGATTTCCTAAGCACTAGAGTTTTAAGGAACAGCTTAAAAAGAGAATCCTTATGTGATTTCTTTATATTGGGTGTGTTCCTTATCTTATCCTAGTGTCTAAACTCTTCTCCATGGCTGGACCCCCAAATAATATTCCTTTACGTGCTAAGGGGTATCTAGAGAGTGGGATAGGTTTAATAACTACCCTAACCCTAACGCGTACCCTAACCCTAAACCCTACCCTAACCCTAACATGTACCCTAATCCTAATCTGTACCCTAAACCGAGCCCTAACCCTAACACTAACCCTAAACCTAACCCTAACACATACCCTACGCCGTACCCGAACCCCTCCCCGAACCCGTACCCTAAGCCGTACCCTAAGCCTAACCCTAAGCCTAACCCTAAACCTAGGCTACCCTTGACTGCTTCTGCCTCCAATAGATTTCCTAAGCACTAGTGTTTTAAGGAACAGCTTAAAAATAGAATCCTAATGTGATTTCTTTATAATGGGTGTGTTCCTTATCTTATCCTAGTGTCTAAACTCTTCTCCATGGCTGGACCCCCAAATAAATTCCTTTACGTGCTAAGGGGTATCTAGAGAGTGGGATAGGTTTACTAACTACCCTAACCCTAACGCGTACCCTAACCCTAACCCCTACCCTAACCCTAACACGTACCCTAATCCTAACCCGTACCCTTAACCGAGCCCTAATCCTAACACTAACCCTAACCCTAAGCCTAACACATACCCTACGCCATACCCGAACCCCTCCCCGAACCCATACCCTAAGCCTAACCCTAAGCCTAACCCTATCCCTAGGCTACCCTTGACTGCTTCTGCCTCCAATAGATTTCCTAAGCACTAGTGTTTTAAGGAACAGCTTAAAAAGAGAATCCTAATGTGATTTCTTTATAATGGGTGTGTTCCTTATCTTATCCTAGTGTCTAAACTCTTCTCCATGGCTGGACCCCCAAATAATATTCCTTTACGTGCTAAGGGGTATCTAGAGAGTGGGATAGGTTTAATAACTACCCTAACCCTAACGCGTACCCTAACCCTAACCCCTACCCTAACCCTAACACGTACCCTAATCCTAACCCGTTCCCTTAACCGAGCCCTAACCCTAACACTAAACCTAACCCTAACCCTAACCCATACCCTATGCCGTACCCGAACCCCTCCCCGAACCCGTACCCTAAGCCGTACCGTAACCCTAACCCTAAGCCTAACCCTATCCCTAGGCTACCCTTGACTGTTTCTGCCTCCAATAGATTTCCTAAGCACTAGAGTTTTTAGGAACAGCTTAAAAAGAGAATCCTTATGTGATTTCTTTATAATGGGTGTGTTCCTTATCTTATCCTAGTGTCTAAACTCTTCTCCATGGCTGGACCCTCAAATAATATTCCTTTACGTGCTAAGGGGTATCTAGAGAGTGGGATAGGTTTAATAACTACCCTAACCCTAACGCGTACCCTAACCCTAACCCCTACCCTAACCCTAACACGTACCCTAATCCTAACCCGTACCCTAAACCGAGCCCTAACCCTAACACTAACCCTAACCCTAACCCTAACCCATACCCTATGCCGTACCCGCACCCCTCCCCGAACCCGTAACCTAAGCCGTACCCTAAGCCTAACCCTAAGCCTAACCCTAACCCTAGGCTACCCTTGACTGCTTCTGCCTCCAATAGATTTCCTAAGCACTACTGTTTTAAGGAACAGCTTAAAAAGAGAATCCTAATGTGATTTCTTTATAATGGGTGTGTTCCTTATCTTATCCTAGTGTCTAAACTCTTCTCCATGGCTGCACCCCCAAATAATATTCCCTTACGTGCTAAGGGGTGTCTAGAGAGTGGGATAGGTTTAATAACTACCCTAACCCTAACGCGTACCCTAACCCTAACCCCTATCCTAACCCTAACACGTACCCTAATCCTAACCCGTACCCTAAACCGAGCCCTAACCCTAACACTAACCCTAACCCTAACCCATACCCTACGCCGTACCCGAAACCCTCCCCGAAACCGTACCCTAAGCCGTACCCTAAGCCTAACCCTAAGCCTAATCTTACCCTAGGCTACCCTTGACTGCTTCTGCCTCCAATAGATTTCCTAAGCACTAGTGTTTTAAGGAACAGCTTAAAAAGAGAATCCTAATGTGATTTCTTTATAATGGGTGTGTTCCTTATCTTATCCTAGTGTCTAAACTCTTCTACATGGCTGCACCCCCAAATAATATTGCCTTACGTGCTAAGGGGTATCTAGAGAGTGGGATAGGTTTAATAACTACCATAACCCTAATGCGTACTCTAACCCTAACCCCTACCCTAACACTAACACGTACCCTAATCCTAACCCGTACCCTAAACCGAGCCCTAACCCTAACACTAACACTAACCCTAACCCTAACCCATACCCTACGCCGTACCTGAACCCCTCCCCAAACCCGTACCCTAAGCCGTACCCTAAGCCTAACCCTAAGCCAAACACTAACCCTAGGCTACCCTTGACTGCTTCTGCCTCCAATAGATTTCCTAAGCACTAGTGTTTTAAGCAACAGCTTAAAAAGAGAATCCTAATGTGATTTCTTTATAATGGGTGTGTTCCTTATCTTATCCTAGTGTCTAAACTCTTCTCCATGGCTGCACCCCCAAATAATATTCCCTTACGTGCTAAGGGGTATCTAGAGAGTGGGATAGGTTTAATAACTACCCTAACCCTAACACGTACCCTAACCCTAACCCCTACCCTAACCCTAACACGTACCCTAATCCTAACCTGTACCCTAAACCGAGCCCTAACCCTAACACTAACCCTAACCCTAACCCTAACCCATACCCTACGCCGTACCCGCACCCCTCCCCGAACCCGTACCCTAAGCCATACCCTAAACCTAACCCTAAGCCTAACCCTAACCCTAGGCTACCCTTGACTGCTTCTGCCTCCTATAGATTTCCTAAGCACTAGTGTTTTAAGGAACAGCTTAAAAAGAGAATCCTAATGTGATTTCTTTATAATGGGTGTGTTCCTTATCTTATCCTAGTGTCTAAACTCTTCTCCATGGCTGGACCCTCAAATAATATTCCTTTACGTGCTAAGGGGTATCTAGAGAGTGGGATAGGTATAATAACTACCCTAACCCTAACGCGTACCCTAACCCTAACCCCTACCCTAACCCTAACACGTACCCTAATCCTAACCCGTACCCTAAACCGAGCCCTAACCCTAACACTAACCCTAACCCTAACCCTAACCCATACCCTACGCCGTACCCGCACCCCTCCCCGAACCTGTAACCTAAGCCGTACCCTAAGCCTAACCCTAAGCCTAACCCTAACCCTAGGCTACCCTTGACTGCTTCTGCCTCCAATAGATTTCCTAAGCACTACTGTTTTAAGGAACAGCTTAAAAAGAGAATCCTAATGTGATTTCTTTATAATGGGTGTGTTCCTTATCTTATCCTAGTGTCTAAACTCTTCTCCATGGCTGCACCCCCAAATAATATTCCCTTACGTGCTAAGGGGTATCTAGAGAGTGGGATAGGTTTAATAACTACCCTAACCCTAACGCGTACCCTAACCCTAACCCCTACCCTAACCCTAACACGTACCCTAATCCTAACCTGTACCCTAAACCGAGCCCTAACCCTAACACTAACCCTAACCCTAACCCTAACCCATACCCTACGCCGTACCCGCACCCCTCCCCGAACCCGTACCCTAAGCCATACCCTAAACCTAACCCTAAGCCTAACCCTAACCCTAGGCTACCCTTGACTGCTTCTGCCTCCAATTGATTTCCTAAGCAGTAGTGTTTTAAGGAACAGCTTAAAAAGAGAATCCTAATGTGATTTCTTTATAATGGGTGTGTTCCTTATCTTATCCTAGTGTCTAAACTCTTCTCCATGGCTGGACCCCCAAATAATATTCCTTTACGTGCTAAGGGGGAGCTAGAGAGTGGGATAGGTTTACTAACTACCCTAGCCCTAACGCGTAACCTAACCCTAACCCCTACCCTAACCCTAACACGTACCCTAATCCTAACCCGTACCCTAAACCGAGCCCTAACCCTAACACTAACCCAAACCCTAACCCTAAACCATACCCTACGCCGTACCCGAACCCCTCCCCAAACCCGTACCCTAAGCCGTACCCTAAGCCTAACCCTAAGCCTAACACTAACCCTAGGCTACCCTTGACTGCTTCTGCCTCCAATAGATTTCCTAAGCACTAGTGTTTTAAGCAACAGCTTAAAAAGAGAATCCTAATGTGATTTCTTTATAATGGGTGTGTTCCTTATCTTATCCTAGTGTCTAAATTCTTCTCCATGGCTGGACCCCCAAATAATATTCCTTTACGTGCTAAGGGGTATCTAGAGAGTGGGATAGGTTTAATAACTACCCTAACCCTAACGCGTACCCTAACCCTAACCCCTACCCTAACCCTAACACGTACCCTAATCCTAACCCGTACCCTAAACCGAGCCCTAACCCTAACACTAACCCTAACCCTAACCCTAACACATACCCTACGCCGTACCCGCACTCCTCCCCGAACCCGTAACCTAAGCCGTACCCTAAGCCTAACCCTAAGCCTAACCCTAAACCTAGGCTACCCTTGACTGCTTCTGCCTCCAATAGATTTCCTAAGCACTACTGTTTTAAGGAACAGCTTAAAAAGAGAATCCTAATGTGATTTCTTTATAATGGGTGTGTTCCTTATCTTATCCTAGTGTCTAAACTCTTCTCCATGGCTACACCCCCAAATAATATTCCCTTACGTGCTAAGGGGTATCTAGAGAGTGGGATAGGTTTAATAACTACCCTAACCCTAACGCGTACCCTAACCCTAACCCCTACCCTAACCCTAACACGTACCCTAATCCTAACCCGTACCCTAAACCGAGCCCTAACCCTAACACTAACCCTAACCCTAACCCTAACCCATACCCTACGCCGTACCCGAAACCCTCCCCGAACCCGTACCCTAAGCCATACCCTAAGCCTAACCCTAAGCCTAACACTAACCCTAGGCTACCCTTGACTGCTTCTGCCTCCAATAGATTTCCTAAGCACTAGTGTTTTAAGCAACAGCTTAAAAAGAGAATCCTAATGTGATTTCTTTATAATGGGTGTGTTCCTTATCTTATCCTAGCGTCTAAACTCTTCTCCATGGCTGGACCCCCAAATAATATTCCTTTACGTGCTAAGGGGTATCTAGAGAGTGGGATAGGTTTAACAACTACCCTAACCCTAACGCGTACCCTAAACCTAACCCCTACCCTAACCCTAACACGTACCCTAATCCTAACCCGTACCCTAAACCGAGCCCTAACCCTAACACTAACCCTAACACTAACCCTAACCCATACCGTACGCCGTACCCGAACCCCTCCCCGAACCCGTACCCTAAGCCGTACCCTAAGCCTAACCCTAAGCCTAACACTAACCATAGGCTACCCTTGACTGCTTCTGCCTCCAATAGATTTCCTAAGCACTAGTGTTTTAAGCAACAGCTTAAAAAGAGAATCCTAATGTGATTTCTTTATAATGGGTGTGTTCCTTATCTTATCCTAGTGTCTAAACTCTTCTCCATGGCTGGACTGCCAAATAATATTCCTTTACGTGCTAAGGGGTATCTAGAGAGTGGGATAGGTTTACTAACTACCCTAACCCTAACGCGTACCCTAACCCTAACCCCTACCCTAACCCTAACACGTACCCTAATCCTAACCCGTACCCTAAACCGATCCCTAACCCTAACACTAACCCTAACCCAAACCCTAACCCATACCCTACGCCATACCCGAAACCCTCCCCGAACCCGTACCCTAAGCCGTACCCTAAGCCTAACCCTAAGCCTAACCCTAACCCTAGGCTACCCTTGACTGCTTCTGCCTCCAATAGATTTCCTAAGCACTAGTGTTTTAAGGAACAGCTGAAAAAGAGAATCCTAATGTGATTTCTTTATAATGGGTGTGTTCCTTATCTTATCCTAGTGTCTAAACTCTTCTCCATGGTTGGACCCCCAAATAATATTCCTTTACGTGCTAAGGGGTATCTAGAGAGTGGGATAGGTTTAATAACTACCCTAACCCTAACGCGTACCCTAACCCTAACCCCTACCCTAACCCTAACACGTACCCTAAACCGAGCCCTAACCCTAACACTAACCCTAACCCTAACCCTAACCCATACCCTACGCCGTACCCGAACCCCTCCCTGAACCCGTACCCTAAGCCGTACCCTAAACCTAACCCTAAGCCTAACCCTAACCCTAGGCTACCCTTGACTGCTTCTGCCTCCAATAGATTTCCTAAGCACTAGTGTTTTAAGGAACAGCTTAAAAAGAGAATCCTAATGTGATTTCTTTATAATGGGTGTGTTCCTTATCTTATCCTAGTGTCTAAACTCTTCTACATGGCTGCACCCCCAAATAATATTGCCTTACGTGCTAAGGGGTATCTAGAGAGTGGGATAGGTTTAATAACTACCATAACCCTAATGCGTACTCTAACCCTAACCCCTACCCTAACACTAACACGTACCCTAATCCTAACCCGTACCCTAAACCGAGCCCTAACCCTAACACTAACACTAACCCTAACCCTAACCCATACCCTACGCCGTACCTGAACCCCTCCCCAAACCCGTACCCTAAGCCGTACCCTAAGCCTAACCCTAAGCCAAACACTAACCCTAGGCTACCCTTGACTGCTTCTGCCTCCAATAGATTTCCTAAGCACTAGTGTTTTAAGCAACAGCTTAAAAAGAGAATCCTAATGTGATTTCTTTATAATGGGTGTGTTCCTTATCTTATCCTAGTGTCTAAACTCTTCTCCATGGCTGCACCCCCAAATAATATTCCCTTACGTGCTAAGGGGTATCTAGAGAGTGGGATAGGTTTAATAACTACCCTAACCCTAACACGTACCCTAACCCTAACCCCTACCCTAACCCTAACACGTACCCTAATCCTAACCTGTACCCTAAACCGAGCCCTAACCCTAACACTAACCCTAACCCTAACCCTAACCCATACCCTACGCCGTACCCGCACCCCTCCCCGAACCCGTACCCTAAGCCATACCCTAAACCTAACCCTAAGCCTAACCCTAACCCTAGGCTACCCTTGACTGCTTCTGCCTCCTATAGATTTCCTAAGCACTAGTGTTTTAAGGAACAGCTTAAAAAGAGAATCCTAATGTGATTTCTTTATAATGGGTGTGTTCCTTATCTTATCCTAGTGTCTAAACTCTTCTCCATGGCTGGACCCTCAAATAATATTCCTTTACGTGCTAAGGGGTATCTAGAGAGTGGGATAGGTATAATAACTACCCTAACCCTAACGCGTACCCTAACCCTAACCCCTACCCTAACCCTAACACGTACCCTAATCCTAACCCGTACCCTAAACCGAGCCCTAACCCTAACACTAACCCTAACCCTAACCCTAACCCATACCCTACGCCGTACCCGCACCCCTCCCCGAACCTGTAACCTAAGCCGTACCCTAAGCCTAACCCTAAGCCTAACCCTAACCCTAGGCTACCCTTGACTGCTTCTGCCTCCAATAGATTTCCTAAGCACTACTGTTTTAAGGAACAGCTTAAAAAGAGAATCCTAATGTGATTTCTTTATAATGGGTGTGTTCCTTATCTTATCCTAGTGTCTAAACTCTTCTCCATGGCTGCACCCCCAAATAATATTCCCTTACGTGCTAAGGGGTATCTAGAGAGTGGGATAGGTTTAATAACTACCCTAACCCTAACGCGTACCCTAACCCTAACCCCTACCCTAACCCTAACACGTACCCTAATCCTAACCTGTACCCTAAACCGAGCCCTAACCCTAACACTAACCCTAACCCTAACCCTAACCCATACCCTACGCCGTACCCGCACCCCTCCCCGAACCCGTACCCTAAGCCATACCCTAAACCTAACCCTAAGCCTAACCCTAACCCTAGGCTACCCTTGATTGCTTCTGCCTCCAATTGATTTCCTAAGCAGTAGTGTTTTAAGGAACAGCTTAAAAAGAGAATCCTAATGTGATTTCTTTATAATGGGTGTGTTCCTTATCTTATCCTAGTGTCTAAACTCTTCTCCATGGCTGGACCCCCAAATAATATTCCTTTACGTGCTAAGGGGGAGCTAGAGAGTGGGATAGGTTTACTAACTACCCTAGCCCTAACGCGTAACCTAACCCTAACCCCTACCCTAACCCTAACACGTACCCTAATCCTAACCCGTACCCTAAACCGAGCCCTAACCCTAACACTAACCCAAACCCTAACCCTAAACCATACCCTACGCCGTACCCGAACCCCTCCCCAAACCCGTACCCTAAGCCGTACCCTAAGCCTAACCCTAAGCCTAACACTAACCCTAGGCTACCCTTGACTGCTTCTGCCTCCAATAGATTTCCTAAGCACTAGTGTTTTAAGCAACAGCTTAAAAAGAGAATCCTAATGTGATTTCTTTATAATGGGTGTGTTCCTTATCTTATCCTAGTGTCTAAATTCTTCTCCATGGCTGGACCCCCAAATAATATTCCTTTACGTGCTAAGGGGTATCTAGAGAGTGGGATAGGTTTAATAACTACCCTAACCCTAACGCGTACCCTAACCCTAACCCCTACCCTAACCCTAACACGTACCCTAATCCTAACCCGTACCCTAAACCGAGCCCTAACCCTAACACTAACCCTAACCCTAACCCTAACACATACCCTACGCCGTACCCGCACCCCTCCCCGAACCCGTAACCTAAGCCGTACCCTAAGCCTAACCCTAAGCCTAACCCTAAACCTAGGCTACCCTTGACTGCTTCTGCCTCCAATAGATTTCCTAAGCACTACTGTTTTAAGGAACAGCTTAAAAAGAGAATCCTAATGTGATTTCTTTATAATGGGTGTGTTCCTTATCTTATCCTAGTGTCTAAACTCTTCTCCATGGCTACACCCCCAAATAATATTCCCTTACGTGCTAAGGGGTATCTAGAGAGTGGGATAGGTTTAATAACTACCCTAACCCTAACGCGTACCCTAACCCTAACCCCTACCCTAACCCTAACACGTACCCTAATCCTAACCCGTACCCTAAACCGAGCCCTAACCCTAACACTAACCCTAACCCTAACCCTAACCCATACCCTACGCCGTACCCGAAACCCTCCCCGAACCCGTACCCTAAGCCATACCCTAAGCCTAACCCTAAGCCTAACACTAACCCTAGGCTACCCTTGACTGCTTCTGCCTCCAATAGATTTCCTAAGCACTAGTGTTTTAAGCAACAGCTTAAAAAGAGAATCCTAATGTGATTTCTTTATAATGGGTGTGTTCCTTATCTTATCCTAGCGTCTAAACTCTTCTCCATGGCTGGACCCCCAAATAATATTCCTTTACGTGCTAAGGGGTATCTAGAGAGTGGGATAGGTTTAACAACTACCCTAACCCTAACGCGTACCCTAAACCTAACCCCTACCCTAACCCTAACACGTACCCTAATCCTAACCCGTACCCTAAACCGAGCCCTAACCCTAACACTAACCCTAACACTAACCCTAACCCATACCGTACGCCGTACCCGAACCCCTCCCCGAACCCGTACCCTAAGCCGTACCCTAAGCCTAACCCTAAGCCTAACACTAACCATAGGCTACCCTTGACTGCTTCTGCCTCCAATAGATTTCCTAAGCACTAGTGTTTTAAGCAACAGCTTAAAAAGAGAATCCTAATGTGATTTCTTTATAATGGGTGTGTTCCTTATCTTATCCTAGTGTCTAAACTCTTCTCCATGGCTGGACTGCCAAATAATATTCCTTTACGTGCTAAGGGGTATCTAGAGAGTGGGATAGGTTTACTAACTACCCTAACCCTAACGCGTACCCTAACCCTAACCCCTACCCTAACCCTAACACGTACCCTAATCCTAACCCGTACCGTAAACCGATCCCTAACCCTAACACTAACCCTAACCCAAACCCTAACCCATACCCTACGCCATACCCGAAACCCTCCCCGAACCCGTACCCTAAGCCGTACCCTAAGCCTAACCCTAAGCCTAACCCTAACCCTAGGCTACCCTTGACTGCTTCTGCCTCCAATAGATTTCCTAAGCACTAGTGTTTTAAGGAACAGCTGAAAAAGAGAATCCTAATGTGATTTCTTTATAATGGGTGTGTTCCTTATCTTATCCTAGTGTCTAAACTCTTCTCCATGGTTGGACCCCCAAATAATATTCCTTTACGTGCTAAGGGGTATCTAGAGAGTGGGATAGGTTTAATAACTACCCTAACCCTAACGCGTACCCTAACCCTAACCCCTACCCTAACCCTAACACGTACCCTAAACCGAGCCCTAACCCTAACACTAACCCTAACCCTAACCCTAACCCATACCCTACGCCGTACCCGAACCCCTCCCTGAACCCGTACCCTAAGCCGTACCCTAAACCTAACCCTAAGCCTAACCCTAACCCTAGGCTACCCTTGACTGCTTCTGCCTCCAATAGATTTCCTAAGCACTAGTGTTTTAAGGAACAGCTTAAAAAGAGAATCCTAATGTGATTTCTTTATAATGGGTGTGTTCCTTATCTTATCCTAGTGTCTAAACTCTTCTCCATGGCTGCACCCCCAAATAATATTGCCTTACGTGCTAAGGGGTATCTAGAGAGTGGGATAGGTTTAATAACTACCCTAACCCTAATGCGTACTCTAACCCTAACCCCTACCCTAACACTAACACGTACCCTAATCCTAACCCGTACCCTAAACCGAGCCCTAACCCTAACACTAACCCAAACCCTAACCCTAAACCATACACTACGCCGTACCCGAACCCCTCCCCAAACCCGTACCCTAAGCCGTACCCTAAGCCTAACCCTAAGCCTAACACTAACCCTAGGCTACCCTTGACTGCTTCTGCCTCCAATAGATTTCCTAAGCACTAGTGTTTTAAGCAACAGCTTAAAAAGAGAATCCTAATGTGATTTCTTTATAATGGGTGTGTTCCTTATCTTATCCTAGTGTCTAAATTCTTCTCCATGGCTGGACCCCCAAATAATATTCCTTTACGTGCTAAGGGGTATCTAGAGAGTGGGATAGGTTTAATAACTACCCTAACCCTAACGCGTACCCTAACCCTAACCCCTACCCTAACCCTAACACGTACCCTAATCCTAACCCGTAACCTAAACCGAGCCCTAACCCTAACACTAACCCTAACCCTAACCCTAACCCATACCCTACGCCGTACCCGCACCCCTCCCCGAACCTGTAACCTAAGCCGTACCCTAAGCCTAACCCTAAGCCTAACCCTAACCCTAGGCTACCCTTGACTGCTTCTGCCTCCAATAGATTTCCTAAGCACTACTGTTTTAAGGAACAGCTTAAAAAGAGAATCCTAATGTGATTTCTTTATAATGGGTGTGTTCCTTATCTTATCCTAGTGTCTAAACTCTTCTCCATGGCTGCACCCCCAAATAATATTGCCTTACGTGCTAAGGGGTATCTAGAGAGTGGGATAGGTTTAATAACTACCCTAACCCTAATGCGTACTCTAACCCTAACCCCTACCCTAACACTAACACGTACCCTAATCCTAACCCGTACCCTAAACCGAGCCCTAACCCTAACACTAACACTAACCCTAACCCTAACCCATACCCTACGCCGTACCTGAACCCCTCCCCAAACCCGTACCCTAAGCCGTACCCTAAGCCTAACCCTAAGCCTAACACTAACCCTAGGCTACCCTTGACTGCTTCTGCCTCCAATAGATTTCCTAAGCACTAGTGTTTTAAGCAACAGCTTAAAAAGAGAATCCTAATGTGATTTCTTTATAATGGGTGTGTTCCTTATCTTATCCTAGTGTCTAAATTCTTCTCCATGGCTGGAACCCCAAATAATATTCCTTTACGTGCTAAGGGGTATCTAGAGAGTGGGATAGGTTTACTAACTACCCTAACCCTAACGCGTACCCTAACCCTAACCCCTACCCTAAACCTAACACGTACCCTAATCCTAACCGTACCCTAAACCGAGCCCAAACCCTAACACTAACCCTAACCCTAACCCTAACCCATACCCTACGCCGTACCCGAAACCCTCCCCGAACCCGTACCCTAAGCCGTACCCTAAGCCTAACCCTAAGACTAACCCTAACCCTAGGCTACCCTTGACTGCTTCTGCCTCCTATAGATTTCCTAAGCACTAGTGTTTTAAGGAACAGCTTAAAAAGAGAATCCTAATGTGATTTCTTTATAATGGGTGTGTTCCTTATCTTATCCTAGTGTCTAAACTCTTCTCCATGGCTGGACCCTCAAATAATATTCCTTTACGTGCTAAGGGGTATCTAGAGAGTGGGATAGGTATAATAACTACCCTAACCCTAACGCGTACCCTAACCCTAACCCCTACCCTAACCCTAACACGTACCCTAATCCTAACCCGTACCCTAAACCGAGCCCTAACCCTAACACTAACCCTAACCCTAACCCTAACACATACCCTACGCCGTACCCGCACCCCTCCCCGAACCCGTACCCTAAGCCGTACCCTAAGCCTAACCCTAAGCCTAACCCTAACCCTAGGCTACCCTTTACTGCTTCTGCCTCCAATAGATTTCCTAAGCACTACTGTTTTAAGGAACAGCTTAAAAAGAGAATCCTAATGTGATTTCTTTATAATGGGTGTGTTCCTTATCTTATCCTAGTGTCTAAACTCTTCTCCATGGCTGCACCCCCAAATAATATTGCCTTACGTGCTAAGGGGTATCTAGAGAGTGGGATAGGTTTAATAACTACCCTAACCCTAATGCGTACTCTAACCCTAACCCCTACCCTAACACTAACACGTACCCTAATCCTAACCCGTACCCTAAACCGAGCCCTAACCCTAACACTAACACTAACCCTAACCCATACCCTACGCCGTACCTGAACCCCTCGCCAAACCCGTACCCTAAGCCGTACCCTAAGCCTAACCCTAAGCCTAACACTAACCCTAGGCTACCCTTGACTGCTTCTGCCTCCAATAGATTTCCTAAGCACTAGTGTTTTAAGCAACAGCTTAAAAAGAGAATCCTAATGTGATTTCTTTATAATGGGTGTGTTCCTTGTCTTATCCTAGTGTCTAAATTCTTCTCCATGGCTGGAACCCCAAATAATATTCCTTTACGTGCTAAGGGGTATCTAGAGAGTGGGATAGGTTTACTAACTACCCTAACCCTAACGCGTACCCTAACCCTAACCCCTACCCTAACCCTAACACGTACCCTAATCCTAACCGTACCCTAAACCGAGCCCTAACCCTAACACTAACCCTAACCCTAACCCTAACCCATACCCTACGCCGTACCCGCACCCCTCCCCGAACCTGTAACCTAAGCCGTACCCTAAGCCTAACCCTAAGCCTAACCCTAACCCTAGGCTACCCTTGACTGCTTCTGCCTCCAATAGATTTCCTAAGCACTACTGTTTTAAGGAACAGCTTAAAAAGAGAATCCTAATGTGATTTCTTTATAATGGGTGTGTTCCTTATCTTATCCTAGTGTCTAAACTCTTCTCCATGGCTGCACCCCCAAATAATATTCCCTTACGTGCTAAGGGGTATCTAGAGAGTGGGATAGGTTTAATAACTACCCTAACCCTAACGCGTACCCTAACCCTAACCCCTACCCTAACCCTAACACGTACCCTAATCCTAACCTGTACCCTAAACCGAGCCCTAACCCTAACACTAACCCTAACCCTAACCCTAACCCATACCCTACGCCGTACCCGCACCCCTCCCCGAACCCGTACCCTAAGCCATACCCTAAACCTAACCCTAAGCCTAACCCTAACCCTAGGCTACCCTTGACTGCTTCTGCCTCCAATTGATTTCCTAAGCAGTAGTGTTTTAAGGAACAGCTTAAAAAGAGAATCCTAATGTGATTTCTTTATAATGGGTGTGTTCCTTATCTTATCCTAGTGTCTAAACTCTTCTCCATGGCTGGACCCCCAAATAATATTCCTTTACGTGCTAAGGGGGAGCTAGAGAGTGGGATAGGTTTACTAACTACCCTAGCCCTAACGCGTAAACTAACCCTAACCCCTACCCTAACCCTAACACGTACCCTAATCCTAACCCGTACCCTAAACCGAGCCCTAACCCTAACACTAACCCAAACCCTAACCCTAAACCATACCCTACGCCGTACCCGAACCCCTCCCCAAACCCGTACCCTAAGCCGTACCCTAAGCCTAACCCTAAGCCTAACACTAACCCTAGGCTACCCTTGACTGCTTCTGCCTCCAATAGATTTCCTAAGCACTAGTGTTTTAAGCAACAGCTTAAAAAGAGAATCCTAATGTGATTTCTTTATAATGGGTGTGTTCCTTATCTTATCCTAGTGTCTAAATTCTTCTCCATGGCTGGACCCCCAAATAATATTCCTTTTCGTGCTAAGGGGTATCTAGAGAGTGGGATAGGTTTAATAACTACCCTAACCCTAACGCGTACCCTAACCCTAACCCCTACCCTAACCCTAACACGTACCCTAATCCTAACCCGTACCCTAAACCGAGCCCTAACCCTAACACTAACCCTAACCCTAACCCTAACACATACCCTACGCCGTACCCGCACCCCTCCCCGAACCCGTAACCTAAGCCGTACCCTAAGCCTAACCCTAAGCCTAACCCTAAACCTAGGCTACCCTTGACTGCTTCTGCCTCCAATAGATTTCCTAAGCACTACTGTTTTAAGGAACAGCTTAAAAAGAGAATCCTAATGTGATTTCTTTATAATGGGTGTGTTCCTTATCTTATCCTAGTGTCTAAACTCTTCTCCATGGCTACACCCCCAAATAATATTCCCTTACGTGCTAAGGGGTATCTAGAGAGTGGGATAGGTTTAATAACTACCCTAACCCTAACGCGTACCCTAACCCTAACCCCTACCCTAACCCTAACACGTACCCTAATCCTAACCCGTACCCTAAACCGAGCCCTAACCCTAACACTAACCCTAACCCTAACCCTAACCCATACCCTACGCCGTACCCGAAACCCTCCCCGAACCCGTACCCTAAGCCATACCCTAAGCCTAACCCTAAGCCTAACACTAACCCTAGGCTACCCTTGACTGCTTCTGCCTCCAATAGATTTCCTAAGCACTAGTGTTTTAAGCAACAGCTTAAAAAGAGAATCCTAATGTGATTTCTTTATAATGGGTGTGTTCCTTATCTTATCCTAGCGTCTAAACTCTTCTCCATGGCTGGACCCCCAAATAATATTCCTTTACGTGCTAAGGGGTATCTAGAGAGTGGGATAGGTTTAACAACTACCCTAACCCTAACGCGTACCCTAAACCTAACCCCTACCCTAACCCTAACACGTACCCTAATCCTAACCCGTACCCTAAACCGAGCCCTAACCCTAACACTAACCCTAACACTAACCCTAACCCATACCGTACGCCGTACCCGAACCCCTCCCCGAACCCGTACCCTAAGCCGTACCCTAAGCCTAACCCTAAGCCTAACACTAACCATAGGCTACCCTTGACTGCTTCTGCCTCCAATAGATTTCCTAAGCACTAGTGTTTTAAGCAACAGCTTAAAAAGAGAATCCTAATGTGATTTCTTTATAATGGGTGTGTTCCTTATCTTATCCTAGTGTCTAAACTCTTCTCCATGGCTGGACTGCCAAATAATATTCCTTTACGTGCTAAGGGGTATCTAGAGAGTGGGATAGGTTTACTAACTACCCTAACCCTAACGCGTACCCTAACCCTAACCCCTACCCTAACCCTAACACGTACCCTAATCCTAACCCGTACCCTAAACCGATCCCTAACCCTAACACTAACCCTAACCCAAACCCTAACCCATACCCTACGCCATACCCGAAACCCTCCCCGAACCCGTACCCTAAGCCGTACCCTAAGCCTAACCCTAAGCCTAACCCTAACCCTAGGCTACCCTTGACTGCTTCTGCCTCCAATAGATTTCCTAAGCACTAGTGTTTTAAGGAACAGCTGAAAAAGAGAATCCTAATGTGATTTCTTTATAATGGGTGTGTTCCTTATCTTATCCTAGTGTCTAAACTCTTCTCCATGGTTGGACCCCCAAATAATATTCCTTTACGTGCTAAGGGGTATCTAGAGAGTGGGATAGGTTTAATAACTACCCTAACCCTAACGCGTACCCTAACCCTAACCCCTACCCTAACCCTAACACGTACCCTAAACCGAGCCCTAACCCTAACACTAACCCTAACCCTAACCCTAACCCATACCCTACGCCGTACCCGAACCCCTCCCTGAACCCGTACCCTAAGCCGTACCCTAAACCTAACCCTAAGCCTAACCCTAACCCTAGGCTACCCTTGACTGCTTCTGCCTCCAATAGATTTCCTAAGCACTAGTGTTTTAAGGAACAGCTTAAAAAGAGAATCCTAATGTGATTTCTTTATAATGGGTGTGTTCCTTATCTTATCCTAGTGTCTAAACTCTTCTACATGGCTGCACCCCCAAATAATATTGCCTTACGTGCTAAGGGGTATCTAGAGAGTGGGATAGGTTTAATAACTACCATAACCCTAATGCGTACTCTAACCCTAACCCCTACCCTAACACTAACACGTACCCTAATCCTAACCCGTACCCTAAACCGAGCCCTAACCCTAACACTAACACTAACCCTAACCCTAACCCATACCCTACGCCGTACCTGAACCCCTCCCCAAACCCGTACCCTAAGCCGTACCCTAAGCCTAACCCTAAGCCAAACACTAACCCTAGGCTACCCTTGACTGCTTCTGCCTCCAATAGATTTCCTAAGCACTAGTGTTTTAAGCAACAGCTTAAAAAGAGAATCCTAATGTGATTTCTTTATAATGGGTGTGTTCCTTATCTTATCCTAGTGTCTAAACTCTTCTCCATGGCTGCACCCCCAAATAATATTCCCTTACGTGCTAAGGGGTATCTAGAGAGTGGGATAGGTTTAATAACTACCCTAACCCTAACACGTACCCTAACCCTAACCCCTACCCTAACCCTAACACGTACCCTAATCCTAACCTGTACCCTAAACCGAGCCCTAACCCTAACACTAACCCTAACCCTAACCCTAACCCATACCCTACGCCGTACCTGAACCCCTCCCCAAACCCGTACCCTAAGCCGTACCCTAAGCCTAACCCTAAGCCTAACACTAACCCTAGGCTACCCTTGACTGCTTCTGCCTCCAATAGATTTCCTAAGCACTAGTGTTTTAAGCAACAGCTTAAAAAGAGAATCCTAATGTGATTTCTTTATAATGGGTGTGTTCCTTATCTTATCCTAGTGTCTAAATTCTTCTCCATGGCTGGAACCCCAAATAATATTCCTTTACGTGCTAAGGGGTATCTAGAGAGTGGGATAGGTTTACTAACTACCCTAACCCTAACGCGTACCCTAACCCTAACCCCTACCCTAAACCTAACACGTACCCTAATCCTAACCGTACCCTAAACCGAGCCCAAACCCTAACACTAACCCTAACCCTAACCCTAACCCATACCCTACGCCGTACCCGAAACCCTCCCCGAACCCGTACCCTAAGCCGTACCCTAAGCCTAACCCTAAGACTAACCCTAACCCTAGGCTACCCTTGACTGCTTCTGCCTCCTATAGATTTCCTAAGCACTAGTGTTTTAAGGAACAGCTTAAAAAGAGAATCCTAATGTGATTTCTTTATAATGGGTGTGTTCCTTATCTTATCCTAGTGTCTAAACTCTTCTCCATGGCTGGACCCTCAAATAATATTCCTTTACGTGCTAAGGGGTATCTAGAGAGTGGGATAGGTATAATAACTACCCTAACCCTAACGCGTACCCTAACCCTAACCCCTACCCTAACCCTAACACGTACCCTAATCCTAACCCGTACCCTAAACCGAGCCCTAACCCTAACACTAACCCTAACCCTAACCCTAACACATACCCTACGCCGTACCCGCACCCCTCCCCGAACCCGTACCCTAAGCCGTACCCTAAGCCTAACCCTAAGCCTAACCCTAACCCTAGGCTACCCTTTACTGCTTCTGCCTCCAATAGATTTCCTAAGCACTACTGTTTTAAGGAACAGCTTAAAAAGAGAATCCTAATGTGATTTCTTTATAATGGGTGTGTTCCTTATCTTATCCTAGTGTCTAAACTCTTCTCCATGGCTGCACCCCCAAATAATATTGCCTTACGTGCTAAGGGGTATCTACAGAGTGGGATAGGTTTAATAACTACCCTAACCCTAATGCGTACTCTAACCCTAACCCCTACCCTAACACTAACACGTACCCTAATCCTAACCCGTACCCTAAACCGAGCCCTAACCCTAACACTAACACTAACCCTAACCCATACCCTACGCCGTACCTGAACCCCTCCCCAAACCCGTACCCTAAGCCGTACCCTAAGCCTAACCCTAAGCCTAACACTAACCCTAGGCTACCCTTGACTGCTTCTGCCTCCAATAGATTTCCTAAGCACTAGTGTTTTAAGCAACAGCTTAAAAAGAGAATCCTAATGTGATTTCTTTATAATGGGTGTGTTCCTTGTCTTATCCTAGTGTCTAAATTCTTCTCCATGGCTGGAACCCCAAATAATATTCCTTTACGTGCTAAGGGGTATCTAGAGAGTGGGATAGGTTTACTAACTACCCTAACCCTAACGCGTACCCTAACCCTAACCCCTACCCTAACCCTAACACGTACCCTAATCCTAACCGTACCCTAAACCGAGCCCTAACCCTAACACTAACCCTAACCCTAACCCTAACCCATACCCTACGCCGTACCCGAAACCCTCCCCGAACCCGTACCCTAAGCCGTACCCTAAGCCTAACCCTAAGCCTAACCCTAACCCTACGCTACCCTTGACTGCTTCTGCCTCCAATAGATTTCCTAAGCACTAGTGTTTTAAGGAACAGCTTAAAAAGAGAATCCTAATGTGATTTCTTTATAATGGGTGTGTTCCTTATCTTATCCTAGTGTCTAAACTCTTCTCCATGGCTGGACCCTCAAATAATATTCCTTTACGTGCTAAGGGGTATCTAGAGAGTGGGATAGGTTTAATAACTACCCTAACCCTAACGCGTACCCTAACCCTAACCCCTACCCTAACCCTAACACGTACCCTAATCCTAACCCGTAACCTAAACCGAGCCCTAACCCTAACACTAACCCTAACCCTAACCCTAACCCATACCCTACGCCGTACCCGCACCCCTCCCCGAACCTGTAACCTAAGCCGTACCCTAAGCCTAACCCTAAGCGTAACCCTAACCCTAGGCTACCCTTGACTGCTTCTGCCTCCAATAGATTTCCTAAGCACTACTGTTTTAAGGAACAGCTTAAAAAGAGAATCCTAATGTGATTTCTTTATAATGGGTGTGTTCCTTATCTTATCCTAGTGTCTAAACTCTTCTCCATGGCTGCACCCCCAAATAATATTCCCTTACGTGCTAAGGGGTATCTAGAGAGTGGGATAGGTTTAATAACTACCCTAACCCTAACGCGTACCCTAACCCTAACCCCTACCCTAACCCTAACACGTACCCTAATCCTAACCTGTACCCTAAACCGAGCCCTAACCCTAACACTAACCCTAACCCTAACCCTAACCCATACCCTACGCCGTACCCGCACCCCTCCCCGAACCCGTACCCTAAGCCATACCCTAAACCTAACCCTAAGCCTAACCCTAACCCTAGGCTACCCTTGACTGCTTCTGCCTCCAATTGATTTCCTAAGCAGTAGTGTTTTAAGGAAAAGCTTAAAAAGAGAATCCTAATGTGATTTCTTTATAATGGGTGTGTTCCTTATCTTATCCTAGTGTCTAAACTCTTCTCCATGGCTGGACCCCCAAATAATATTCCTTTACGTGCTAAGGGGGAGATAGAGAGTGGGATAGGTTTACTAACTACCCTAGCCCTAACGCGTAACCTAACCCTAACCCCTACCCTAACCCTAACACGTACCCTAATCCTAACCCGTACCCTAAACCGAGCCCTAACCCTAACACTAACCCAAACCCTAACCCTAACCCATACCCTACGCCGTACACGAACACCTCCCCGAACCCATACCCCAAGCCGTACCCTAACCCTAACCCTAAGCCTAACCCTAACCCTAGGCTACCCTTGACTGCTTCTGCCTCCAATAGATTTCCTAAGCACTAGTGTTTTAAGAACAGCTTAAAAAGAGAATCCTAAAGTGATTTCTTTATAATGGGTGTGTTCCTTATCTTATCCTAGTGTCTAAACTCTTCTCCATGGCTGGACCACCAAATAATATTCCTTTACGTGCTAAGGGGTATCTAGAGAGTGGGATAGGTTTAATAACTACCCTAACCCTAACGCGTACCCTAACCATAACCCCTACCCTAACCCTAACACGTACCCTAATCCTAACCCGTACCCTAAACCGAGCCCTAACCCTAACACTAACCCTAACCCTAACCCTAACCCATACCCTACGCCGTACCCGCACCCCTCCCCGAACCCGTAACCTAAGCCGTACCCTAAGCCTAACCCTAAGCCTAACCCTAAACCTAGGCTACCCTTGACTGCTTCTGCCTCCAATAGATTTCCTAAGCACTACTGTTTTAAGGAACAGCTTAAAAAGAGAATCCTAATGTGATTTCTTTATAATGGGTGTGTTCCTTATCTTATCCTAGTGTCTAAACTCTTCTCCATGGCTGCACCCCCAAATAATATTCCCTTACGTGCTAAGGGGTATCTAGAGAGTGGGATAGGTTTAATAACTACCCTAACCCTAACGCGTACCCTAACCCTAACCCCTACCCTAACCCGAACACGTACCCTAATCCTAACCCGTACCCTAAACCGAGCCCTATCCCTAACACTAACACTAACCCTGACCCTAACCCATACCCTACGCCGTACCCGAACCCCTCACCAAACCCGTACCCTAAGCCGTACCCTAAGCCTAACCCTAAGCCTAACACTAACCATAGGCTACCCTTGACTGCTTCTGCCTCCAATAGATTTCCTAAGCACTAGTGTTTTAAGCAACAGCTTAAAAAGAGAATCCTAATGTGATTTCTTTATAATGGGTGTGTTCCTTATCTTATCCTAGTGTCTAAACTCTTCTCCATGGCTGGACTGCCAAATAATATTCCTTTACGTGCTAAGGGGTATCTAGAGAGTGGGATAGGTTTACTAACTACCCTAACCCTAACGCGTACCCTAACCCTAACCCCTACCCTAACCCTAACACGTACCCTAAACCTAACCCGTACCCTAAACCGATCCCTAACCCTAACACTAACCCTAACCCAAACCCTAACCCATACCCTACGCCATACCCGAAACCCTCCCCGAACCCGTACCCTAAGCCGTACCCTAAGCCTAACCCTAAGCCTAACCCTAACCCTAGGCTACCCTTGACTGCTTCTGCCTCCAATAGATTTCCTAAGCACTAGTGTTTTAAGGAACAGCTGAAAAAGAGAATCCTAATGTGATTTCTTTATAATGGGTGTGTTCCTTATCTTATCCTAGTGTCTAAACTCTTCTCCATGGTTGGACCCCCAAATAATATTCCTTTACGTGCTAAGGGGTATCTAGAGAGTGGGATAGGTTTAATAACTACCCTAACCCTAACGCGTACCCTAACCCTAACCCCTACCCTAACCCTAACACGTACCCTAAACCGAGCCCTAACCGTAACACTAACCCTAACCCTAACCCTAACCCATACCCTACGCCGTACCCGAACCCCTCCCTGAACCCGTACCCTAAGCCGTACCCTAAACCTAACCCTAAGCCTAACCCTAACCCTAGGCTACCCTTGAGTGCTTCTGCCTCCAATAGATTTCCTAAGCACTAGTGTTTTAAGGAACAGCTTAAAAAGAGAATCCTAATGTGATTTCTTTATAATGGGTGTGTTCCTTATCTTATCCTAGTGTCTAAACTCTTCTCCATGGCTGCACCCCCAAATAATATTGCCTTACGTGCTAAGGGGTATCTAGAGAGTGGGATAGGTTTAATAACTACCCTAACCCTAATGCGTACTCTAACCCTAACCCCTACCCTAACACTAACACGTACCCTAATCCTAACCCGTACCCTAAACCGAGCCCTAACCCTAACACTAACCCTAACCCTAACCCTAACCCATACCCTACGCCGTACCCGAACCCCTCCCCAAACCCGTACCCTAAGCCGTACCCTAAGCCTAACCCTAAGCCTAACACTAACCCTAGGCTACCCTTGACTGCTTCTGCCTCCAATAGATTTCCTAAGCACTAGTGTTTTAAGCAACAGCTTAAAAAGAGAATCCTAATGTGATTTCTTTATAATGGGTGTGTTCCTTATCTTATCCTAGTGTCTAAATTCTTCTCCATGGCTGGACCCCCAAATAATATTCCTTTACGTGCTAAGGGGTATCTAGATAGTGGGATAGGTTTAATAACTACCCTAACCCTAACGCGTACCCTAACCCTAACCCCTACCCTAACCCTAACACGTACCCTAATCCTAACCCGTAACCTAAACCGAGCCCTAACCCTAACACTAACCCTAACCCTAACCCTAACCCATACCCTACACCGTACCCGCAACCCTCCCCGAACCTGTAACCTAAGCCGTACCCTAAGCCTAACCCTAAGCCTAACCCTAACCCTAGGCTACCCTTGACTGCTTCTGCCTCCAATAGATTTCCTAAGCACTACTGTTTTAAGGAACAGCTTAAAAAGAGAATCCTAATGTGATTTCTTTATAATGGGTGTGTTCCTTATCTTATCCTAGTGTCTAAACTCTTCTCCATGGCTGCACCCCCAAATAATATTCCCTTACGTGCTAAGGGGTATCTAGAGAGTGGGATAGGTTTAATAACTACCCTAACCCTAACGCGTACCCTAACCCTAACCCCTACCCTAACCCTAACACGTACCCTAATCCTAACCTGTACCCTAAACCGAGCCCTAACCCTAACACTAACCCTAACCCTAACCCTAACCCATACCCTACGCCGTACCCGCACCCCTCCCCGAACCCGTACCCTAAGCCATACCCTAAACCTAACCCTAAGCCTAACCCTAACCCTAGGCTACCCTTGACTGCTTCTGCCTCCAATTGATTTCCTAAGCAGTAGTGTTTTAAGGAACAGCTTAAAAAGAGAATCCTAATGTGATTTCTTTATAATGGGTGTGTTCCTTATCTTATCCTAGTGTCTAAACTCTTCTCCATGGCTGGACCCCCAAATAATATTCCTTTACGTGCTAAGGGGGAGCTAGAGAGTGGGATAGGTTTACTAACTACCCTAGCCCTAACGCGTAACCTAACCCTAACCCCTACCCTAACCCTAACACGTACCCAAATCCTAACCCGTACCCTAAACCGAGCCCTAACCCTAACACTAACCCAAACCCTAACCCTAACCCATACCCTACGCCGTACACGAACACCTCCCCGAACCCATACCCCAAGCCGTACCCTAACCCTAACCCTAAGCCTAACCCTAACCCTAGGCTACCCTTGACTGCTTCTGCCTCCAATAGATTTCCTAAGCACTAGTGTTTTAAGAACAGCTTAAAAAAAGAATCCTAAAGTGATTTCTTTATAATGGGTGTGTTCCTTATCTTATCCTAGTGTCTAAACTCTTCTCCATGGCTGGACCCCCAAATAATATTCCTTTACGTGCTAAGGGGTATCTAGAGAGTGGGATAGGTTTAATAACTACCCTAACCCTAACGCGTACCCTAACCCTAACCCCTACCCTAACCCTAACACGTACCCTAATCCTAACCCGTACCCTAAACCGAGCCCTAACCCTAACACTAACCCTAACCCTAACCCTAACACATACCCTACGCCGTACCGGCACCCCTCCCCGAACCCGTAACCTAAGCCGTACCCTAAGCCTAACCCTAAGCCTAACCCTAAACCTAGGCTACCCTTGACTGCTTCTGCCTCCAATAGATTTCCTAAGCACTAGTGTTTTAAGGAACAGCTTAAAAAGAGAATCCTAATGTGATTTCTTTATAATGGGTGTGTTCCTTATCTTATCCTAGTGTCTAAACTCTTCTCCATGGCTGCACCCCCAAATAATATTCCCTTACGTGCTAAGGGGTATCTAGAGAGTGGGATAGGTTTAATAACTACCCTAACCCTAACGCGTACCCTAACCCTAACCCCTACCCTAACCCTAACACGTACCCTAATCCTAACCCGTACCCTAAACCGAGCCCTAACCCTAACACTAACCCTAACCCTAACCCTAACCCATACCCTACGCCGTACCCGAAACCCTCCCCGAACCCGTACCCTAAGCCATACCCTAAGCCTAACCCTAAGCCTAACACTAACCCTAGGCTACCCTTGACTGCTTCTGCCTCCAATAGATTTCCTAAGCACTAGTGTTTTAAGCAACAGCTTAAAAAGAGAATCCTAATGTGATTTCTTTATAATGGGTGTGTTCCTTATCTTATCCTAGCGTCTAAACTCTTCTCCATGGCTGGACCCCCAAATAATATTCCTTTACGTGCTAAGGGGTATCTAGAGAGTGGGATAGGTTTAACAACTACCCTAACCCTAACGCGTACCCTAAACCTAACCCCTACCCTAACCCTAACACGTACCCTAATCCTAACCCGTACCCTAAACCGAGCCCTAACCCTAACACTAACCCTAACACTAACCCTAACCCATACCGTACGCCGTACCCGAACCCCTCCCCGAACCCGTACCCTAAGCCGTACCCTAAGCCTAACCCTAAGCCTAACACTAACCATAGGCTACCCTTGACAGCTTCTGCCTCCAATAGATTTCCTAAGCACTAGTGTTTTAAGCAACAGCTTAAAAAGAGAATCCTAATGTGATTTCTTTATAATGGGTGTGTTCCTTATCTTATCCTAGTGTCTAAACTCTTCTCCATGGCTGGACTGCCAAATAATATTCCTTTACGTGCTAAGGGGTATCTAGAGAGTGGGATAGGTTTACTAACTACCCTAACCCTAACGCGTACCCTAACCCTAACCCCTACCCTAACCCTAACACGTACCCTAATCCTAACCCGTACCCTAAACCGATCCCTAACCCTAACACTAACCCTAACCCAAACCCTAACCCATACCCTACGCCATACCCGAAACCCTCCCCGAACCCGTACCCTAAGCCGTACCCTAAGCCTAACCCTAAGCCTAACCCTAACCCTAGGCTACCCTTGACTGCTTCTGCCTCCAATAGATTTCCTAAGCACTAGTGTTTTAAGGAACAGCTGAAAAAGAGAATCCTAATGTGATTTCTTTATAATGGGTGTGTTCCTTATCTTATCCTAGTGTCTAAACTCTTCTCCATGGTTGGACCCCCAAATAATATTCCTTTACGTGCTAAGGGGTATCTAGAGAGTGGGATAGGTTTAATAACTACCCTAACCCTAACGCGTACCCTAACCCTAACCCCTACCCTAACCCTAACACGTACCCTAAACCGAGGCCTAACCCTAACACTAACCCTAACCCTAACCCTAACCCATACCCTACGCCGTACCCGAACCCCTCCCTGAACCCGTACCCTAAGCCGTACCCTAAACCTAACCCTAAGCCTAACCCTAACCCTAGGCTACCCTTGACTGCTTCTGCCTCCAATAGATTTCCTAAGCACTAGTGTTTTAAGGAACAGCTTAAAAAGAGAATCCTAATGTGATTTCTTTATAATGGGTGTGTTCCTTATCTTATCCTAGTGTCTAAACTCTTCTCCATGGCTGCACCCCCAAATAATATTGCCTTACGTGCTAAGGGGTATCTAGAGAGTGGGATTGGTTTAATAACTACCCTAACCCTAATGCGTACTCTAACCCTAACCCCTACCCTAACACTAACACGTACCCTAATCCTAACCCGTACCCTAAACCGAGCCCTAACCCTAACACTAACCCAAACCCTAACCCTAAACCATACACTACGCCGTACCCGAACCCCTCCCCAAACCCGTACCCTAAGCCGTACCCTAAGCCTAACCCTAAGCCTAACACTAACCCTAGGCTACCCTTGACTGCTTCTGCCTCCAATAGATTTCCTAAGCACTAGTGTTTTAAGCAACAGCTTAAAAAGAGAATCCTAATGTGATTTCTTTATAATGGGTGTGTTCCTTATCTTATCCTAGTGTCTAAATTCTTCTCCATGGCTGGACCCCCAAATAATATTCCTTTACGTGCTAAGGGGTATCTAGAGAGTGGGATAGGTTTAATAACTACCCTAACCCTAACGCGTACCCTAACCCTAACCCCTACCCTAACCCTAACACGTACCCTAATCCTAACCCGTAACCTAAACCGAGCCCTAACCCTAACACTAACCCTAACCCTAACCCTAACCCATACCCTACGCCGTACCCGCACCCCTCCCCGAACCTGTAACCTAAGCCGTACCCTAAGCCTAACCCTAAGCCTAACCCTAACCCTAGGCTACCCTTGACTGCTTCTGCCTCCAATAGATTTCCTAAGCACTACTGTTTTAAGGAACAGCTTAAAAAGAGAATCCTAATGTGATTTCTTTATAATGGGTGTGTTCCTTATCTTATCCTAGTGTCTAAACTCTTCTCCATGGCTGCACCCCCAAATAATATTGCCTTACGTGCTAAGGGGTATCTAGAGAGTGGGATAGGTTTAATAACTACCCTAACCCTAATGCGTACTCTAACCCTAACCCCTACCCTAACACTAACACGTACCCTAATCCTAACCCGTACCCTAAACCGAGCCCTAACCCTAACACTAACACTAACCCTAACCCTAACCCATACCCTACGCCGTACCTGAACCCCTCCCCAAACCCGTACCCTAAGCCGTACCCTAAGCCTAACCCTAAGCCTAACACTAACCCTAGGCTACCCTTGACTGCTTCTGCCTCCAATAGATTTCCTAAGCACTAGTGTTTTAAGCAACAGCTTAAAAAGAGAATCCTAATGTGATTTCTTTATAATGGGTGTGTTCCTTATCTTATCCTAGTGTCTAAATTCTTCTCCATGGCTGGAACCCCAAATAATATTCCTTTACGTGCTAAGGGGTATCTAGAGAGTGGGATAGGTTTACTAACTACCCTAACCCTAACGCGTACCCTAACCCTAACCCCTACCCTAAACCTAACACGTACCCTAATCCTAACCGTACCCTAAACCGAGCCCAAACCCTAACACTAACCCTAACCCTAACCCTAACCCATACCCTACGCCGTACCCGAAACCCTCCCCGAACCCGTACCCTAAGCCGTACCCTAAGCCTAACCCTAAGACTAACCCTAACCCTAGGCTACCCTTGACTGCTTCTGCCTCCTATAGATTTCCTAAGCACTAGTGTTTTAAGGAACAGCTTAAAAAGAGAATCGTAATGTGATTTCTTTATAATGGGTGTGTTCCTTATCTTATCCTAGTGTCTAAACTCTTCTCCATGGCTGGACCCTCAAATAATATTCCTTTACGTGCTAAGGGGTATCTAGAGAGTGGGATAGGTATAATAACTACCCTAACCCTAACGCGTACCCTAACCCTAACCCCTACCCTAACCCTAACACGTACCCTAATCCTAACCCGTACCCTAAACCGAGCCCTAACCCTAACACTAACCCTAACCCTAACCCTAACACATACCCTACGCCGTACCCGCACCCCTCCCCGAACCCGTACCCTAAGCCGTACCCTAAGCCTAACCCTAAGCCTAACCCTAACCCTAGGCTACCCTTTACTGCTTCTGCCTCCAATAGATTTCCTAAGCACTACTGTTTTAAGGAACAGCTTAAAAAGAGAATCCTAATGTGATTTCTTTATAATGGGTGTGTTCCTTATCTTATCCTAGTGTCTAAACTCTTCTCCATGGCTGCACCCCCAAATAATATTGCCTTACGTGCTAAGGGGTATCTAGAGAGTGGGATAGGTTTAATAACTACCCTAACCCTAATGCGTACTCTAACCCTAACCCCTACCCTAACACTAACACGTACCCTAATCCTAACCCGTACCCTAAACCGAGCCCTAACCCTAACACTAACACTAACCCTAACCCATACCCTACGCCGTACCTGAACCCCTCCCCAAACCCGTACCCTAAGCCGTACCCTAAGCCTAACCCTAAGCCTAACACTAACCCTAGGCTACCCTTGACTGCTTCTGCCTCCAATAGATTTCCTAAGCACTAGTGTTTTAAGCAACAGCTTAAAAAGAGAATCCTAATGTGATTTCTTTATAATGGGTGTGTTCCTTGTCTTATCCTAGTGTCTAAATTCTTCTCCATGGCTGGAACCCCAAATAATATTCCTTTACGTGCTAAGGGGTATCTAGAGAGTGGGATAGGTTTACTAACTACCCTAACCCTAACGCGTACCCTAACCCTAACCCCTACCCTAACCCTAACACGTACCCTAATCCTAACCGTACCCTAAACCGAGCCCTAACCCTAACACTAACCCTAACCCTAACCCTAACCCATACCCTACGCCGTACCCGAAACCCTCCCCGAACCCGTACCCTAAGCCGTACCCTAAGCCTAACCCTAAGCCTAACCCTAACCCTACGCTACCCTTGACTGCTTCTGCCTCCAATAGATTTCCTAAGCACTAGTGTTTTAAGGAACAGCTTAAAAAGAGAATCCTAATGTGATTTCTTTATAATGGGTGTGTTCCTTATCTTATCCTAGTGTCTAAACTCTTCTCCATGGCTGGACCCTCAAATAATATTCCTTTACGTGCTAAGGGGTATCTAGAGAGTGGGATAGGTTTAATAACTACCCTAACCCTAACGCGTACCCTAACCCTAACCCCTACCCTAACCCTAACACGTACCCTAATCCTAACCCGTAACCTAAACCGAGCCCTAACCCTAACACTAACCCTAACCCTAACCCTAACCCATACCCTACGCCGTACCCGCACCCCTCCCCGAACCTGTAACCTAAGCCGTACCCTAAGCCTAACCCTAAGCGTAACCCTAACCCTAGGCTACCCTTGACTGCTTCTGCCTCCAATAGATTTCCTAAGCACTACTGTTTTAAGGAACAGCTTAAAAAGAGAATCCTAATGTGATTTCTTTATAATGGGTGTGTTCCTTATCTTATCCTAGTGTCTAAACTCTTCTCCATGGCTGCACCCCCAAATAATATTCCCTTACGTGCTAAGGGGTATCTAGAGAGTGGGATAGGTTTAATAACTACCCTAACCCTAACGCGTACCCTAACCCTAACCCCTACCCTAACCCTAACACGTACCCTAATCCTAACCTGTACCCTAAACCGAGCCCTAACCCTAACACTAACCCTAACCCTAACCCTAACCCATACCCTACGCCGTACCCGCACCCCTCCCCGAACCCGTACCCTAAGCCATACCCTAAACCTAACCCTAAGCCTAACCCTAACCCTAGGCTACCCTTGACTGCTTCTGCCTCCAATTGATTTCCTAAGCAGTAGTGTTTTAAGGAAAAGCTTAAAAAGAGAATCCTAATGTGATTTCTTTATAATGGGTGTGTTCCTTATCTTATCCTAGTGTCTAAACTCTTCTCCATGGCTGGACCCCCAAATAATATTCCTTTACGTGCTAAGGGGGAGCTAGAGAGTGGGATAGGTTTACTAACTACCCTAGCCCTAACGCGTAACCTAACCCTAACCCCTACCCTAACCCTAACACGTACCCTAATCCTAACCCGTACCCTAAACCGAGCCCTAACCCTAACACTAACCCAAACCCTAACCCTAACCCATACCCTACGCCGTACACGAACACCTCCCCGAACCCATACCCCAAGCCGTACCCTAACCCTAACCCTAAGCCTAACCCTAACCCTAGGCTACCCTTGACTGCTTCTGCCTCCAATAGATTTCCTAAGCACTAGTGTTTTAAGAACAGCTTAAAAAGAGAATCCTAAAGTGATTTCTTTATAATGGGTGTGTTCCTTATCTTATCCTAGTGTCTAAACTCTTCTCCATGGCTGGACCACCAAATAATATTCCTTTACGTGCTAAGGGGTATCTAGAGAGTGGGATAGGTTTAATAACTACCCTAACCCTAACGCGTACCCTAACCATAACCCCTACCCTAACCCTAACACGTACCCTAATCCTAACCCGTACCCTAAACCGAGCCCTAACCCTAACACTAACCCTAACCCTAACCCTAACCCATACCCTACGCCGTACCCGCACCCCTCCCCGAACCCGTAACCTAAGCCGTACCCTAAGCCTAACCCTAAGCCTAACCCTAAACCTAGGCTACCCTTGACTGCTTCTGCCTCCAATAGATTTCCTAAGCACTACTGTTTTAAGGAACAGCTTAAAAAGAGAATCCTAATGTGATTTCTTTATAATGGGTGTGTTCCTTATCTTATCCTAGTGTCTAAACTCTTCTCCATGGCTGCACCCCCAAATAATATTCCCTTACGTGCTAAGGGGTATCTAGAGAGTGGGATAGGTTTAATAACTACCCTAACCCTAACGCGTACCCTAACCCTAACCCCTACCCTAACCCTAACACGTACCCTAATCCTAACCCGTACCCTAAACCGAGCCCTAACCCTAACACTAACCCTAACCCTAACCCTAACCCATACCCTACGCCGTACCCGAAACCCTCCCCGAACCCTTACCCTAAGCCATACCCTAAGCCTAACCCTAAGCCTAACACTAACCCTAGGCTACCCTTGACTGCTTCTGCCTCCAATAGATTTCCTAAGCACTAGTGTTTTAAGCAACAGCTTAAAAAGAGAATCCTAATGTGATTTCTTTATAATGGGTGTGTTCCTTATCTTATCCTAGCGTCTAAACTCTTCTCCATGGCTGGACCCCCAAATAATATTCCTTTACGTGCTAAGGGGTATCTAGAGAGTGGGATAGGTTTAACAACTACCCTAACCCTAACGCGTACCCTAAACCTAACCCCTACCCTAACCCTAACACGTACCCTAATCCTAACCCGTACCCTAAACCGAGCCCTAACCCTAACACTAACCCTAACACTAACCCTAACCCATACCGTACGCCGTACCCGAACCCCTCCCCGAACCCGTACCCTAAGCCGTACCCTCAGCCGAACCGTAAGCCTAACCCTAACCCTAGGCTACCCTTGACTGCTTCTGCCTCCAATAGATTTCCTAAGCACTAGTGTTTTAAGGAACAGCTTAAAAAGAGAATCCTAATGTGATTTCTTTATAATGGGTGTGTTCCTTATCTTATCCTAGTGCCTAAACTCTTCTCCATGGCTGGACCCCCAAATAATACTCCTTTACGTGCTAAGGGGTATCTAGAGAGAGGGATAGGTTTACTAACTACCCTAACCCTAACGCGTACCCTAACCCTAACCCCTACCCTAACCCTAAAACATACCCTAATCCTAACCCGTACCCTAAACCGAGCCCTATCCCTAACACTAACACTAACCCTGACCCTAACCCATACCCTACGCCGTACCCGAACCCCTCACCAAACCCGTACCCTAAGCCGTACCCTAAGCCTAACCCTAAGCCTAACACTAACCATAGGCTACCCTTGACTGCTTCTGCCTCCAATAGATTTCCTAAGCACTAGTGTTTTAAGCAACAGCTTAAAAAGAGAATCCTAATGTGATTTCTTTATAATGGGTGTGTTCCTTATCTTATCCTAGTGTCTAAACTCTTCTCCATGGCTGGACTGCCAAATAATATTCCTTTACGTGCTAAGGGGTATCTAGAGAGTGGGATAGGTTTACTAACTACCCTAACCCTAACGCGTACCCTAACCCTAACCCCTACCCTAACCCTAACACGTACCCTAAACCTAACCCGTACCCTAAACCGATCCCTAACCCTAACACTAACCCTAACCCAAACCCTAACCCATACCCTACGCCATACCCGAAACCCTCCCCGAACCCGTACCCTAAGCCGTACCCTAAGCCTAACCCTAAGCCTAACCCTAACCCTAGGCTACCCTTGACTGCTTCTGCCTCCAATAGATTTCCTAAGCACTAGTGTTTTAAGGAACAGCTGAAAAAGAGAATCCTAATGTGATTTCTTTATAATGGGTGTGTTCCTTATCTTATCCTAGTGTCTAAACTCTTCTCCATGGTTGGACCCCCAAATAATATTCCTTTACGTGCTAAGGGGTATCTAGAGAGTGGGATAGGTTTAATAACTACCCTAACCCTAACGCGTACCCTAACCCTAACCCCTACCCTAACCCTAACACGTACCCTAAACCGAGCCCTAACCGTAACACTAACCCTAACCCTAACCCTAACCCATACCCTACGCCGTACCCGAACCCCTCCCTGAACCCGTACCCTAAGCCGTACCCTAAACCTAACCCTAAGCCTAACCCTAACCCTAGGCTACCCTTGAGTGCTTCTGCCTCCAATAGATTTCCTAAGCACTAGTGTTTTAAGGAACAGCTTAAAAAGAGAATCCTAATGTGATTTCTTTATAATGGGTGTGTTCCTTATCTTATCCTAGTGTCTAAACTCTTCTCCATGGCTGCACCCCCAAATAATATTGCCTTACGTGCTAAGGGGTATCTAGAGAGTGGGATAGGTTTAATAACTACCCTAACCCTAATGCGTACTCTAACCCTAACCCCTACCCTAACACTAACACGTACCCTAATCCTAACCCGTACCCTAAACCGAGCCCTAACCCTAACACTAACCCTAACCCTAACCCTAACCCATACCCTACGCCGTACCCGAACCCCTCCCCAAACCCGTACCCTAAGCCGTACCCTAAGCCTAACCCTAAGCCTAACACTAACCCTAGGCTACCCTTGACTGCTTCTGCCTCCAATAGATTTCCTAAGCACTAGTGTTTTAAGCAACAGCTTAAAAAGAGAATCCTAATGTGATTTCTTTATAATGGGTGTGTTCCTTATCTTATCCTAGTGTCTAAATTCTTCTCCATGGCTGGACCCCCAAATAATATTCCTTTACGTGCTAAGGGGTATCTAGATAGTGGGATAGGTTTAATAACTACCCTAACCCTAACGCGTACCCTAACCCTAACCCCTACCCTAACCCTAACACGTACCCTAATCCTAACCCGTAACCTAAACCGAGCCCTAACCCTAACACTAACCCTAACCCTAACCCTAACCCATACCCTACACCGTACCCGCACCCCTCCCCGAACCTGTAACCTAAGCCGTACCCTAAGCCTAACCCTAAGCCTAACCCTAACCCTAGGCTACCCTTGACTGCTTCTGCCTCCAATAGATTTCCTAAGCACTACTGTTTTAAGGAACAGCTTAAAAAGAGAATCCTAATGTGATTTCTTTATAATGGGTGTGTTCCTTATCTTATCCTAGTGTCTAAACTCTTCTCCATGGCTGCACCCCCAAATAATATTCCCTTACGTGCTAAGGGGTATCTAGAGAGTGGGATAGGTTTAATAACTACCCTAACCCTAACGCGTACCCTAACCCTAACCCCTACCCTAACCCTAACACGTACCCTAATCCTAACCTGTACCCTAAACCGAGCCCTAACCCTAACACTAACCCTAACCCTAACCCTAACCCATACCCTACGCCGTACCCGCACCCCTCCCCGAACCCGTACCCTAAGCCATACCCTAAACCTAACCCTAAGCCTAACCCTAACCCTAGGCTACCCTTGACTGCTTCTGCCTCCAATTGATTTCCTAAGCAGTAGTGTTTTAAGGAACAGCTTAAAAAGAGAATCCTAATGTGATTTCTTTATAATGGGTGTGTTCCTTATCTTATCCTAGTGTCTAAACTCTTCTCCATGGCTGGACCCCCAAATAATATTCCTTTACGTGCTAAGGGGGAGCTAGAGAGTGGGATAGGTTTACTAACTACCCTAGCCCTAACGCGTAACCTAACCCTAACCCCTACCCTAACCCTAACACGTACCCTAATCCTAACCCGTACCCTAAACCGAGCCCTAACCCTAACACTAACCCAAACCCTAACCCTAACCCATACCCTACGCCGTACACGAACACCTCCCCGAACCCATACCCCAAGCCGTACCCTAACCCTAACCCTAAGCCTAACCCTAACCCTAGGCTACCCTTGACTGCTTCTGCCTCCAATAGATTTCCTAAGCACTAGTGTTTTAAGAACAGCTTAAAAAAAGAATCCTAAAGTGATTTCTTTATAATGGGTGTGTTCCTTATCTTATCCTAGTGTCTAAACTCTTCTCCATGGCTGGACCCCCAAATAATATTCCTTTACGTGCTAAGGGGTATCTAGAGAGTGGGATAGGTTTAATAACTACCCTAACCCTAACGCGTACCCTAACCCTAACCCCTACCCTAACCCTAACACGTACCCTAATCCTAACCCGTACCCTAAACCGAGCCCTAACCCTAACACTAACCCTAACCCTAACCCTAACACATACCCTACGCCGTACCCGCACCCCTCCCCGAACCCGTAACCTAAGCCGTACCCTAAGCCTAACCCTAAGCCTAACCCTAAACCTAGGCTACCCTTGACTGCTTCTGCCTCCAATAGATTTCCTAAGCACTAGTGTTTTAAGGAACAGCTTAAAAAGAGAATCCTAATGTGATTTCTTTATAATGGGTGTGTTCCTTATCTTATCCTAGTGTCTAAACTCTTCTCCATGGCTGCACCCCCAAATAATATTCCCTTACGTGCTAAGGGGTATCTAGAGAGTGGGATAGGTTTAATAACTACCCTAACCCTAACGCGTACCCTAACCCTAACACCTACCCTAACCCTAACACGTACCCTAATCCTAACCCGTACCCTAAACCGAGCCCTAACCCTAACACTAACCCTAACCCTAACCCTAACCCATACCCTACGCCGTACCCGAAACCCTCCCCGAACCCGTACCCTAAGCCATACCCTAAGCCTAACCCTAAGCCTAACACTAACCCTAGGCTACCCTTGACTGCTTCTGCCTCCAATAGATTTCCTAAGCACTAGTGTTTTAAGCAACAGCTTAAAAAGAGAATCCTAATGTGATTTCTTTATAATGGGTGTGTTCCTTATCTTATCCTAGTGTCTAAATTCTTCTCCATGGCTGGACCCCCAAATAATATTCCTTTACGTGCTAAGGGGTATCTAGAGAGTGGGATAGGTTTAATAACTACCCTAACCCTAACCCGTACCCTAACCCTAACCCCTAGCCTAACCCTAACACGTACCCTAATCCTAACCCGTACCCTAAACCGAGCCCTAACCCTAACACTAACCCTAACCCTAACCCTAACCCATACCCTACGCCGTACCCGCACCCCTCCCCGAACCCGTAACCTAAGCCGTACCCTAAGCCTAACCCTAAGCCTAACCCTAACCCTAGGCTACCCTTGACTGCTTCTGCCTCCAATAGATTTCCTAAGCACTACTGTTTTAAGCAACAGCTTAAAAAGAGAATCCTAATGTGATTTCTTTATAATGGGTGTGTTCCTTATCTTATCCTAGTGTCTAAACTCTTCTCCATGGCTGCACCCCCAAATAATATTCCCTTACGTGCTAAGGGGTATCTAGAGAGTGGGATAGGTTTAATAACTACCCTAACCCTAATGCGTACCCTAACCCTAACCCCTACCCTAACCCTAACACGTACCCTAATCCTAACCTGTACCCTAAACCGAGCCCTAACCCTAACACTAACCCTAACCCTAACCCTAACCCATACCCTACGCCGTACCCGCACCCCTCCCCGAACCCGTACCCTAAGCCATACCCTAAACCTAACCCTAAGCCTAACCCTAACCCTAGGCTACCCTTGACTGCTTCTGCCTCCAATTGATTTCCTAAGCAGTAGTGTTTTAAGGAACAGCTTAAAAAGAGAATCCTAATGTGATTTCTTTATAATGGGTGTGTTCCTTATCTTATCCTAGTGTCTAAACTCTTCTCCATGGCTGGACCCCCAAATAATATTCCTTTACGTGCTAAGGGGGAGCTAGAGAGAGGGATAGGTTTACTAACTACCCTAGCCCTAACGCGTAACCTAACCCTAACCCCTACCCTAACCCTAACACGTACCCTAATCCTAACCCGTACCCTAAACCGAGCCCTAACCCTAACACTAACCCAAACCCTAACCCTAACCCATACCCTACGCCGTACATGAACACCTCCCCGAACCCATACCCCAAGCCGTACCCTAACCCTAACCCTAAGCCTAACCCTAACCCTAGGCTACCCTTGACTGCTTCTGCCTCCAATAGATTTCCTAAGCACTAGTGTTTTAAGAACAGCTTAAAAAGAGAATCCTAAAGTGATTTCTTTATAATGGGTGCGTTCCTTATCTTATCCTAGCGTCTAAACTCTTCTCCATGGCTGGACCCCCAAATAATATTCCTTTACGTGCTAAGGGGTATCTAGAGAGTGGGATAGGTTTAACAACTACCCTAACCCTAACAAGTACCCTAAACCTAACCCCTACCCTAACCCTAACACGTACCCTAATCCTAACCCGTACCCTAAACCGAGCCCTAACCCTAACACTAACCCTAACCCTAACCCTAACCCATACCGTACGCCATACCCGCACCCCTCCCCGAACCCGTACCCTAAGCCGTACCCTCAGCCGAACCCTAAGCCTAACCCTAACCCTAGGCTACCCTTGACTGCTTCTGCATCCAATAGATTTCCTAAGCACTAGTGTTTTAAGGAACAGCTTAAAAAGAGAATCCTAATGTGATTTCTTTATAATGGGTGTGTTCCTTATCTTATCCTAGTGCCTAAACTCTTCTCCATGGCTGGACCCCCAAATAATACTCCTTTACATGCTAAGGGGTATCTAGAGAGTGGGATAGGTTTACTAACTACCCTAACCCTAACACGTACCCTAACCCTAACCCCTACCCTAACCCTAAAACATACCCTAATCCTAACCCGTACCCTAAACCGAGCCCTAACCCTAACACTAACACTAACCCTGACCCTAACCCATACCCTACGCCATACCCGAACCCCTCCCCAAACCCGTACCCTAAGCCGTACCCTAAGCCTAACCCTAAGCCTAACACTAACCATAGGCTACCCTTGACTGCTTCTGCCTCCAATAGATTTCCTAAGCACTAGTGTTTTAAGCAACAGCTTAAAAAGAGAATCCTAATGTGATTTCTTTATAATGGGTGTGTTCCTTATCTTATCCTAGTGTCTAAACTCTTCTCCATGGCTGGACCTACAAATAATATTCCTTTACGTGCTAAGGGGTATCTAGAGAGTGGGATAGGTTTACTAACTACCCTAACCCTAACGCGTACCCTAACCCTAACCCCTACCCTAACCCTAACACGTACCCTAATCCTAACCCGTACCCTAAACCGATCCCTAACCCTAACACTAACCCTAACCCAAACCCTAACCCATACCCTACGCCATACCCGAAACCCTCCCCGAACCCTTACCCTAAGCCGTACCCTAAGCCTAACCCTAAGCCTAACCCTAACCCTAGGCTACCCTTCACTGCTTCTGCCTCCAATAGATTTCCTAAGCACTAGTGTTTTAAAGAACAGCTGAAAAAGAGAATCCTAATGTGATTTCTTTATAATGGGTGTGTTCCTTATCTTATCCTAGTGTCTAAACTCTTCTCCAGGGTTGGACCCCCAAATAATATTCCTTTACGTGCTAAGGGGTATCTAGAGAGTGGGATAGGTTTAATAACTACCCTAACCCTAACGCGTACCCTAACCCTAACCCCTACCCTAACCCTAACACGTACCCTAAACCGAGCCCTAACCCTAACACTAACCCTAACCCTAACCCTAACCCATACCCTACGCCGTACCCGAACCCCTCCCCGAACCCGTACCCTAAGCCGTACCCTAACCCTAACCCTAAGCCTAACCCTAACCCTAGGCTACCCTTGAGTGCTTCTGCCTCCAATAGATTTCCTAAGCACTAGTGTTTTAAGGAACAGCTTAAAAAGAGAATCCTAATGTGATTTCTTTATAATGGGTGTGTTCCTTATCTTATCCTAGTGTCTAAACTCTTCTCCATGGCTGCACCCCCAAATAATATTGCCTTACGTGCTAAGGGGTATCTAGAGAGTGGGATAGGTTTAATAACTACCCTAACCCTAATGCGTACTCTAACCCTAACCCCTACCCTAACACTAACACGTACCCTAATCCTAACCCGTACCCTAAACCGAGCCCTAACCCTAACACTAACCCTAACCCTAACCCATACCCTACGCCGTACCCGAACCCCTCCCCAAACCCGTACCCTAAGCCGTACCCTAAGCCTAACCCTAAGCCTAACACTAACCCTAGGCTACCCTTGACTGCTTCTGCCTCCAATAGATTTCCTAAGCACTAGTGTTTTAAGCAACAGCTTAAAAAGAGAATCCTAATGTGATTTCTTTATAATGGGTGTGTTCCTTATCTTATCCTAGTGTCTAAATTCTTCTCCATGGCTGGACCCCCAAATAATATTCCTTTACGTGCTAAGGGGTATCTAGAGAGTGGGATAGGTTTACTAACTACCCTAACCCTAACGCGTACCCTAACCCTAACCCCTACCCTAAACCTAACACGTACCCTAATCCTAACCGTACCCTAAACCGAGCCCTAACACTAACACTAACCCTAACCCTAACCCTAACCCATACCCTACGCCGTACCCGAAACCCTCCCCGAACCCGTACCCTAAGCCGTACCCTAAGCCTAACCCTAAGCCTAACACTAACCCTAGGCTACCCTTGACTGCTTCTGCCTCCAATAGATTTCCTAAGCACTAGTGTTTTAAGGAACAGCTGAAAAAGAGAATCCTAATGTGATTTCTTTATAATGGGTGTGTTCCTTATCTTATCCTAGTGTCTAAACTCTTCTCCATGGCTGGACCCTCAAATAATATTCCTTTACGTGCTAAGGGGTATCTAGAGAGTGGGATAGGTTTAATAACTACCCTAAACCTAACGCGTACCCTAACCCTAACCCCTACCCTAACCCTAACACGTACCCTAATCCTAACCCGTACCCTAAACCGAGCCCTAACCCTAACACTAACCCTAACCCTAACCCTAACCCATACCCTACGCCGTACCCGCACCCCCCCCCGAACCCGTACCCTAAGCCGTACCCTAAGCCTAACCCTAAGCCTAACCCTAACCCTAGGCTACCCTTGACTGCTTCTGCCTCCAATAGATTTCCTAAGCACTACTGTTTTAAGGAACAGCTTAAAAAGAGAATCCTAATGTGATTTCTTTATAATGGGTGTGTTCCTTATCTTATCCTAGTGTCTAAACTCTTCTCCATGGCTGCACCCCCAAATAATATTCCCTTACGTGCTAAGGGGTATCTAGAGAGTGGGATAGGTTTAATAACTACCCTAACCCTAATGCGTACCCTAACCCTAACCCCTACCCTAACCCTAACACGTACCCTAATCCTAACCTGTACCCTAAACCGAGCCCTAACCCTAACACTAACCCTAACCCTAACCCTAACCCATACCCTACGCCGTACCCGCACACCTCCCCGAACCCGTACCCTAAGCCATACCCTAAACCTAACCCTAAGCCTAACCCTAACCCTAGGCTACCCTTGACTGCTTCTGCCTCCAATTGATTTCCTAAGCAGTAGTGTTTTAAGGAACAGCTTAAAAAGAGAATCCTAATGTGATTTCTTTATAATGGGTGTGTTCCTTATCTTATCCTAGTGTCTAAACTCTTCTCCATGGCTGGACCCCCAAATAATATTCCTTTACGTGCTAAGGGGGAGGTAGAGAGAGGGATAGGTTTACTAACTACCCTAGCCCTAACGCGTAACCTAACCCTAACCCCTACCCTAACCCTAACACGTACCCTAATCCTAACCCGTACCCTAAACCGAGCCCTAACCCTAACACTAACCCAAACCCTAACCCTAACCCATACCCTACGCCGTACATGAACACCTCCCCGAACCCATACCCCAAGCCGTACCCTAACCCTAACCCTAAGCCTAACCCTAACCCTAGGCTACCCTTGACTGCTTCTGCCTCCAATAGATTTCCTAAGCACTAGTGTTTTAAGAACAGCTTAAAAAGAGAATCCTAAAGTGATTTCTTTATAATGGGTGTGTTCCTTATCTTATCCTAGCGTCTAAACTCTTCTCCATGGCTGGACCCCCAAATAATATTCCTTTACGTGCTAAGGGGTATCTAGAGAGTGGGATAGGTTTAACAACTACCCTAACCCTAACAAGTACCCTAAACCTAACCCCTACCCTAACCCTAACACGTACCCTAATCCTAACCCGTACCCTAAACCGAGCCCTAACCCTAACACTAACCCTAACCCTAACCCTAACCCATACCGTACGCCATACCCGCACCCCTCCCCGAACCCGTACCCTAAGCCGTACCCTCAGCCGAACCCTAAGCCTAACCCTAACCCTAGGCTACCCTTGACTGCTTCTGCATCCAATAGATTTCCTAAGCACTAGTGTTTTAAGGAACAGCTTAAAAAGAGAATCCTAATGTGATTTCTTTATAATGGGTGTGTTCCTTATCTTATCCTAGTGCCTAAACTCTTCTCCATGGCTGGACCCCCAAATAATACTCCTTTACATGCTAAGGGGTATCTAGAGAGTGGGATAGGTTTACTAACTACCCTAACCCTAACGCGTACCCTAACCCTAACCCCTACCCTAACCCTAAAACATACCCTAATCCTAACCCGTACCCTAAACCGAGCCCTAAACCTAACACTAACACTAACCCTAACCCTAACCCATACCCTACGCCATACCCGAACCCCTCCCCAAACCCGTACCCTAAGCCGTACCCTAAGCCTAACCCTAAGCCTAACACTAACCATAGGCTACCCTTGACTGCTTCTGCCTCCAATAGATTTCCTAAGCACTAGTGTTTTAAGCAACAGCTTAAAAAGAGAATCCTAATGTGATTTCTTTATAATAGGTGTGTTCCTTATCTTATCCTAGTGTCTAAACTCTTCTCCATGGCTGGACCTACAAATAATATTCCTTTACGTGCTAAGGGGTATCTAGAGAGTGGGATAGGTTTACTAACTACCCTAACCCTAACGCGTACCCTAACCCTAACCCCTACCCTAACCCTAACACGTACCCTAATCCTAACCCGTACCCTAAACCGATCCCTAACCCTAACACTAACCCTAACCCAAACCCTAACCCATACCCTACGCCATACCCGAAACCCTACCCGAACCCTTACCCTAAGCCGTACCCTAAGCCTAACCCTAAGCCTAACCCTAACCCTAGGCTACCCTTGACTGCTTCTGCCTCCAATAGATTTCCTAAGCACTAGTGTTTTAAAGAACAGCTGAAAAAGAGAATCCTAATGTGATTTCTTTATAATGGGTGTGTTCCTTATCTTATCCTAGTGTCTAAACTCTTCTACATGGCTGCACCCCCAAATAATATTGCCTTACGTGCTAAGGGGTATCTAGAGAGTGGGATAGGTTTAATAACTACCCTAACCCTAATGCGTACTCTAACCCTAACCCCTACCCTAACAATAACACGTACCCTAATCCTAACCCGTACCCTAAACCGAGCCCTAACCCTAACACTAACACTAACCCTAACCCTAACCCATACCCTACGCCGTACCTGAACCCCTCCCCAAACCCGTACCCTAAGCCGTACCCTAAGCCTAACCCTAAGCCTAACACTAACCCTAGGCTACCCTTGACTGCTTCGGCCTCCAATAGATTTCCTAAGCACTAGTGTTTTAAGCAACAGCTTAAAAAGAGAATCCTAATGTGATTTCTTTATAATGGATGTGTTCCTTATCTTATCCTAGTGTCTAAATTCTTCTCCATTGCTGGAACCCCAAATAATATTCCTTTACGTGCTAAGGGGTATCTAGAGAGTGGGGTAGGTTTACTAACTACCCTAACCCTAACGCGTACCCTAACCCTAACCCCTACCCTAAACCTAACACGTACCCTAATCCTAACCGTACCCTAAACCGAGCCCTAACCCTAACACTAACCCTAAACCTAACCCTAACCCATACCCTACGCCGTACCCGAAACCCTCCCCGAACCCGTACCCTAAGCCGTACCCTAAGCCTAACCCTAAGCCTAACCCTAACCGTAGGCTACCCTTGACTGCTTCTGCCTCTTATAGATTTCGTAAGCACTAGTGTTTTAAGGAACAGCTTAAAAAGAGAATCCTAATGTGATTTCTTTATAATGGGTGTGTTCCTTATCTTATCCTAGTGTCTAAACTCTTCTCCATGGCTGCACCCCCAAATAATATTGCCTTACGTGCTAAGGGGTATCTAGAGAGTGGGATAGGTTTAATAACTACCCTAACCCTAATGCGTACTCTAACCCTAACCCCTACCCTAACACTAACACGTACCCTAATCCTAACCCGTACCCTACACCGAGCCCTAACCCTAACACTAACACTAACCCTAACCCTAACCCATACCCTACGCCGTAACTGAACCCCTCCCCAAACCCGTACCCTAAGCAGTACCCTAAGCCTAACCCTAAGCCTAACACTAACCCTAGGCTACCCTTGACTGCTTCTGCCTCCAATAGATTTCCTAAGCACTAGTGTTTTAAGCAACAGCTTAAAAAGAGAATCCTAATGTGATTTCTTTATAATGGGTGTGTTCCTTATCTTATCCTAGTGTCTAAACTCTTCTCCATGGCTGGACCCTCAAATAATATTCCTTTACGTGCTAAGGGGTATCTAGAGAGTGGGATAGGTTTAATAACTACCCTAACCCTAACGCGTACCCTAACCCTAACCCCTACCCTAACCCTAACACGTACCCTAATCCTAACCCGTACCCTAAACCGAGCCCTAACCCTAACACTAACCCTAACCCTAACCCTAACCCATACCCTACGCCGTACCCGCACCCCTCCCCGAACCCGTAACCTAAGCCGTACCCTAAGCCTAACCCTAAGCCTAACCCTAACCCTAGGCTACCCTTGACTGCTTCTGCCTCCAATAGATTTCCTAAGCACTAGTGTTTTAAGGAACAGCTTAAAAAGAGAATCCTAATGTGATTTCTTTATAATGGGTGTGTTCCTTATCTTATCCTAGTGTCTAAACTCTTCTCCATGGCTGCACCCCCAAATAATATTCCCTTACGTGCTAAGGGGTATCTAGAGAGTGGGATAGGTTTAATAACTACCCTAACCCTAACGCGTACCCTAACCCTAACCCCTACCCTAACCCTAACACGTACCCTAATCCTAACCTGTACCCTAAACCGAGCCCTAACCCTAACACTAACCCTAACCCTAACCCTAACCCATACCCTACGCCGTACCCGCACCCCTCCCCGAACCCGTACCCTAAGCCATACCCTAAACCTAACACTAAGCCTAACCCTAACCCTAGGCTCCCCTTGACTGCTTCTGCCTCCAATCGATTTCCTAAGCAGTAGTGTTTTAAGGAACAGCTTAAAAAGAGAATCCTAATGTGATTTCTTTATAATGGGTGTGTTCCTTATCTTATCCTAGTGTCTAAACTCTTCTCCATGGCTGGACCCCCAAATAATATTCCTTTACGTGCTAAGGGGGACCTAGAGAGTGGGATAGGTTTAATAACTACCCTAGCCCTAACGCGTAACCTAACCCTAACCCCTACCCTAACCCTAACATGTACCCTAATCCTAACCCGTACCCTAAACCGAGCCCTAACCCTAACACTAACCCACACCCTAACCCTAACCCATACCCTACGCCGTACACGAACACCTCCCCGAAACCATACCCCAAGCCGTACCCTAACCCTAACCCTAAGCCTAACCCTAACCCTAGGCTACCCTTGACTGCTTCTGCCTCCAATTGATTTCCTAAGCACTAGTGTTTTAAGAACAGCTTAAAAAGAGAATCCTAAAGTGATTTCTTTATAATGGGTGTGTTCCTTACCTTATCCTAGTGTCTAAACTCTTCTCCATGGCTGGACCCCCAAATAATATTCCTTTACGTGCTAAGGGGTATCTAGAGAGTGGGATAGGTTTAATAACTACCCTAACCCTAACGCGTACCCTAACCCTAACCCCTACCCTAACACTAACACGTACCCTAATCCTAACCCGTACCCTAAACCGAGCCCTAACCCTAACACTAACCCTAACCCTAACCCTAACCCATACCCTACGCCGTACCCGAAACCCTCCCCGAACCCGTACCCTAAGCCATACCCTAAGCCTAACCCTAAGCCTAACACTAACCCTAGGCTACCCTTTACTGCTTCTGCCTCCAATAGATTTCCTAAGCACTAGTGTTTTAAGCAACAGCTTAAAAAGAGAATCCTAATGTGATTTCTTTATAATGGGTGTGTTCCTTATCTTATCCTAGTGTCTAAACTCTTCTCCATGGCTGGACCCCCAAATAATATTCCTTTACGTGCTAAGGGGTATCTAGAGAGTGGGATAGGTTTACTAACGACCCTAACCCTAATGCGTACCCTAACCCTAACCCCTACCCTAAACCTTACACGTACCCTAATCCTAACCGTACCCTAAACCGAGCCCTAACCCTAACACAAACCCTAACCCTGACCCTAACCCATACCCTACGCCGTACCCGAAACCCTCCCCGAACCCGTACCCTAAGCCGTACCCTAAGCCTAACCCTAAGCCTAACCCTAACCCTAGGCTACCCTTGACTGCTTCTGCCTCCAATAGATTTCCTAAGCACTAGTGTTTTAAGGAACAGCTTAAAAAGAGAATCCTAAAGTGATTTCTTTATAATGGGTGTGTTCCTTATCTTATCCTAGCATCTAAACTCTTCTCCATGGCTGGACCCCCAAATAATATTCCTTTACGTGCTAAGGGGTATCTAGAGAGTGGGATACGTTTAACAACTACCCTAACCCTAACGCGTACCCTAAACCTAACCCCTACCCTAACCCTAACACGTACCCTAATCCTAAACCGTACCCTAAACCGAGCCCTAACCCTAACACTAAACCTAACCCTAACCCTAACCCATACCCTACGCCGTACCCGCACCCCTCCCCGAACCCGTACCCTAAGCCGTACCCTCAGCCGAACCCTAAGCCTAACCCTAACCCTAGGCTACCCTTGACTGCTTCTGCCTCCAATAGATTTCCTAAGCACTAGTGTTTTAAGGAACAGCTTAAAAAGAGAATCCTAATGTGATTTCTTTATAATGGGTGTGTTCCTTATCTTATCCTAGTGTCTAAACTCTTCTCCATGGCTGCACCCCCAAATAATTTTGCCTTACGTGCTAAGGGGTATCTAGAGAGTGGGATAGGTTTAATAACTACCCTAAACCTAATGCGTACTCTAACCCTAACCCCTACCCTAACACTAACACGTACCCTAATCCTAACCCGTACCCTAAACCGAGCCCTAACCCTAACACTAACACTAACCCTAACCCTAACCCATACCCTACGCCGTACCCGAACCCCTCCCCAAACCCGTACCCTAAGCCGTACCCTAAGCCTAACCCTAAGCCTAACACTAACCCTAGGCTACCCTTGAGTGCTTCTGCCTCCAATAGATTTCCTAAGCACTAGTGCTTTAAGCAACAGCTTAAAAAGAGAATCCTAATATGATTTCTTTATAATGGGTGTGTTCCTTATCTTATCCTAGTGTCTAAATTTTTCTCCATGGCTGGACCCCCAAATAATATTCCTTTACGTGCTAAGGGGTATCTAGAGAGTGGGATAGGTTTACTAACTACCCTAACCCTAACGCATACCCTAACCCTAACCCCTACCCTAAACCTAACACGTACCCTAATCCTAACCGTACCCTAAACCGAGCCCTAACACTAACACTAACCCTAACCCTAACCCTAACCCATACCCTACGCCATACCCGAAACCCTCCCCGAACCCGTACCCTAAGCCGTACCCTAAGCCTAACCCTAAGCCTAACCCTAACCCTAGGCTACCCTTGACTGCTTCTGCCTCCAATAGATTTCCTAAGCACTAGTGTTTTAAGGAACAGCTTAAAAAGAGAATCCTAATGTGATTTCTTTATAATGGGTGTGTTCCTTATCTTATCCTAGTGTCTAAACTCTTCTCCATGGCTGGACCCTCAAATAATATTCCTTTACGTGCTAAGGGGTATCTAGAGAGTGGGATAGGTTTAATAACTACCCTAACCCTAACGCGTACCCTAACCCTAACCCCTACCCTAACCCTAACACGTACCCTAATCCTAACCCGTACCCTAAACCGAGCCCTAACCCTAACACTAACCCTAACCCTAACCCTAACCCATACCCTACGCCGTACCCGCACCCCTCCCCGAACCTGTACCCTAAGCCGTACCCTAAGCCTAACCCTAAGCCTAACCCTAACCCTAGGCTACCCTTGACTGCTTCTGCCTCCAATAGATTTCCTAAGCACTAGTGTTTTAAGGAACAGCTTAAAAAGAGAATCCTAATGTGATTTCTTTATAATGGGTGTGTTCCTTATCTTATCCTAGTGTCTAAACTCTTCTCCATGGCTGCACCCCCAAATAATATTCCTTTACGTGCTAAGGGGTATCTAGAGAGTGGGATAGGTTTACTAACGACCCTAACCCTAATGCGTACCCTAACCCTAACCCCTACCCTAAACCTAACACGTACCCTAATCCTAACCGTACCCTAAACCGAGCCCTAACCCTAACACAAACCCTAACCCTAACCCTAACCCATACCCTACGCCGTACCCGAAACCCTCCCCGAACCCGTACCCTAAGCCGTACCCTAAGCCTAACCCTAAGCCTAACCCTAACCCTAGGCTACCCTTGACTGCTTCTGCCTCCAATAGATTTCCTAAGCACTAGTGTTTTAAGGAACAGCTTAAAAAGAGAATCCTAAAGTGATTTCTTTATAATGGGTGTGTTCCTTATCTTATCCTAGCGTCTAAACTCTTCTCCATGGCTGGACCCCCAAATAATATTCCTTTACGTGCTAAGGGGTATCTAGAGAGTGGGATAGGTTTAACAACTACCCTAACCCTAACGCGTACCCTAAACCTAACCCCTACCCTAACCCTAACACGTACCCTAATCCTAACCCGTACCCTAAACCGAGCCCTAACCCTAACACTAACCCTAACCCTAACCATAACCCATACCCTACGCCGTACCCGCACCCCTCCCCGAACCCGTACCCTAAGCCGTACCCTCAGCCGAACCCTAAGCCTAACCCTAACCCTAGGCTACCCTTGACTGCTTCTGCCTCCAATAGATTTCCTAAGCACTAGTGTTTTAAGGAACAGCTTAAAAAGAGAATCCTAATGTGATTTCTTTATAAGGGGTGTGTTCCTTATCTTATCCTAGTGTCTAAACTCTTCTCCATGGCTGCACCCCCAAATAATATTGCCTTACGTGCTAAGGGGTATCTAGAGAGTGGGATAGGTTTAATAACTACCCTAACCCTAATGCGTACTCTAACCCTAACCCCTACCCTAACACTAACACGTACCCTAATCCTAACCCGTACCCTAAACCGAGCCCTAACCCTAACACTAACACTAACCCTAACCCTAACCCATACCCTACGCCGTACCCGAACCCCTCCCCAAACCCGTACCCTAAGCCGTACCCTAAGCCTAACCCTAAGCCTAACACTAACCCTAGGCTACCCTTGACTGCTTCTGCCTCCAATAGATTTCCTAAGCACTAGTGTTTTAAGCAACAGCTTAAAAAGAGAATCCTAATGTGATTTCTTTATAATGGGTGTGTTCCTTATCTTATCCTAGTGTCTAAACTCTTCTCCATGGCTGCACCCCCAAATAATATTCCCTTACGTGCTAAGGGGTATCTAGAGAGTGGGATAGGTTTAATAACTACCCTAACCCTAACACGTACCCTAACCCTAACCCCTACCCTAAACCTAACACGTACCCTAATCCTAACCTGTACCCTAAACCGAGCCCTAACCCTAACACTAACCCTAACCCTAACCCTAACCCATACCCTACGCCGTACCCGCACCCCTCCCCGAACCCGTACCCTAAGACATACCCTAAACCTAACCCTAAGCCTAACCCTAACCCTAGGCTACCCTTGACTGCTTCTGCCTCCAATTGATTTCCTAAGCAGTAGTGTTTTAAGGAACAGCTTAAAAAGAGAATCCTAATGTGATTTCTTTATAATGGGTGTGTTCCTTATCTTATCCTAGTGTCTAAACTCTTCTCCATGGCTGGACCCCCAAATAATATTCCTTTACGTGCTAAGGGGGAGCTAGAGAGTGGGATAGGTTTACTAACTACCCTAGCCCTAACGCGTAACCTAACCCTAACCCCTACCCTAACCCTAACACGTACCCTAATCCTAACCCGTACCCTAAACCGAGCCCTAACCCTAACACTAACCCAAACCCTAACCCTAACCCATACCCTACGCCGTACACGAACACCTCCCCGAACCCATACCCCAAGCCGTACCCTAACCCTAACCCTAAGCCTAACCCTAACCCTAGGCTACCCTTGACTGCTTCTGCCTCCAATAGATTTCCTAAGCACTAGTGTTTTAAGCAACAGCTTAAAAAGAGAATCCTAATGTGATTTCTTTATAATGGGTGTGTTCCTTATCTTATCCTAGTGTCTAAACTCTTCTCCATGGCTGGACCCCCAAATAATATTCCTTTACGTGCTAAGGGGTATCTAGAGAGTGGGATAGGTTTAATAACTACCCTAACCCTAATGCGTACCCTAACCCTAACCCCTACCCTAACCCTAACACGTACCCTAATCCTAACCCGTACCCTAAACCGAGCCCTAACCCTAACCCTAACCCTAACCCATACCCTACGCCGTACCCGAAACCCTCCCCGAACCCGTACCCTAAGCCGTACCCTAAGCCTAACCCTAAGCCTAACCTTACCCTAGGCTACCCTTGACTGCTTCTGCCTCCAATAGATTTCCTAAGCACTAGTGTTTTAAGGAACAGCTTAAAAAGAGAATCCTAATGTGATTTCTTTATAATGGGTGTGTTCCTTATCTTATCCTAGTGTCTAAACTCTTCTACATGGCTGCACCCCCAAATAATATTGCCTTACGTGCTAAGGGGTATCTAGAGAGTGGGATAGGTTTAATAACTACCCTAACCCTAATGCGTACTCTAACCCTAACCCCTACCCTAACACTAACACGTACCCTAATCCTAACCCGTACCCTAAACCGAGCCCTAACCCTAACACTAACACTAACCCTAACCCTAACCCATACCCTACGCCGTACCTGAACCCCTCCCCAAACCCGTACCCTAAGCCGTACCCTAAGCCTAACCCTAAGCCTAACACTAACCCTAGGCTACCCTTGACTGCTTCTGCCTCCAATAGATTTCCTAAGCACTAGTGTTTTAAGCAACAGCTTAAAAAGAGAATCCTAATGTGATTTCTTTATAATGGGTGTGTTCCTTATCTTATCCTAGTGTCTAAATTCTTCTCCATTGCTGGAACCCCAAATAATATTCCTTTACGTGCTAAGGGGTATCTAGAGAGTGGGATAGGTTTACTAACTACCCTAACCCTAACGCGTACCCTAACCCTAACCCCTACCCTAAACCTAACACGTACCCTAATCCTAACCGTACCCTAAACCGAGCCCTAACCCTAACACTAACCCTAAACCTAACCCTAACCCATACCCTACGCCGTACCCGAAACCCTCCCCGAACCCGTACCCTAAGCCGTACCCTAAGCCTAACCCTAAGCCTAACCCTAACCCTAGGCTACCCTTGACTGCTTCTGCCTCTTATAGATTTCCTAAGCACTAGTGTTTTAAGGAACAGCTTAAAAAGAGAATCCTAATGTGATTTCTTTATAATGGGTGTGTTCCTTATCTTATCCTAGTGTCTAAACTCTTCTCCATGGCTGGGCCCTCAAATAATATTCCTTTACGTGCTAAGGGGTATCTAGAGAGTGGGATAGGTTTAATAACTACCCTAACCCTAACGCGTACCCTAACCCTAACCCCTACCCTAACCCTAACACGTACCCTAATCCTAACCCGTACCCTAAACCGAGCCCTAACCCTAACACTAACCCTAACCCTAACCCTAACCCATACCCTACGCCGTACCCGCACCCCTCCCCGAACCCGTAACCTAAGCCGTACCCTAAGCCTAACCCTAAGCCTAACCCTAACCCTAGGCTACCCTTGACTGCTTCTGCCTCCAATAGATTTCCTAAGCACTACTGTTTTAAGGAACAGCTTAAAAAGAGAATCCTAATGTGATTTCTTTATAATGGGTGTGTTCCTTATCTTATCCTAGTGTCTAAACTCTTCTCCATGGCTGCACCCCCAAATAATATTGCCTTACGTGCTAAGGGGTATCTAGAGAGTGGGATAGGTTTAATAACTACCCTAACCCTAATGCGTACTCTAACCCTAACCCCTACCCTAACACTAACACGTACCCTAATCCTAACCCGTACCCTACACCGAGCCCTAACCCTAACACTAACACTAACCCTAACCCTAACCCATACCCTACGCCGTACCTGAACCCCTCCCCAAACCCGTACCCTAAGCCGTACCCTAAGCCTAACCCTAAGCCTAACACTAACCCTAGGCTACCCTTGACTGCTTCTGCCTCCAATAGATTTCCTAAGCACTAGTGTTTTAAGCAACAGCTTAAAAAGAGAATCCTAATGTGATTTCTTTATAATGGGTGTGTTCCTTATCTTATCCTAGTGTCTAAACTCTTCTCCATAGCTGGACCCTCAAATAATATTCCTTTACGTGCTAAGGGGTATCTAGAGAGTGGGATAGGTTTAATAACTACCCTAACCCTAACGCGTACCCTAACCCTAACCCCTACCCTAACCCTAACACGTACCCTAATCCTAACCCGTACCCTAAACCGAGCCCTAACCCTAACACTAACCCTAACCCTAACCCTAACCCATACCCTATGCCGTACCCGCACCCCTCCCCGAACCCGTAACCTAAGCCGTACCCTAAGCCTAACCCTAAGCCTAACCCTAACCCTAGGCTACCCTTGACTGCTTCTGCCTCCAATAGATTTCCTAAGCACTAGTGTTTTAAGGAACAGCTTAAAAAGAGAATCCTAATGTGATTTCTTTATAATGGGTGTGTTCCTTATCTTATCCTAGTGTCTAAACTCTTCTCCATGGCTGCACCCCCAAATAATATTCCCTTACGTGCTAAGGGGTATCTAGAGAGTGGGATAGGTTTAATAACTACCCTAACCCTAACGCGTACCCTAACCCTAACCCCTACCCTAACCCTAACACGTACCCTAATCCTAACCTGTACCCTAAACCGAGCCCTAACCCTAACACTAACCCTAACCCTAACCCTAACCCATACCCTACGCCGTACCCGCACCCCTCCCCGAACCCGTACCCTAAGCCATACCCTAAACCTAACACTAAGCCTAACCCTAACCCTAGGCTACCCTTGACTGCTTCTGCCTCCAATCGATTTCCTAAGCAGTAGTGTTTTAAGGAACAGCTTAAAAAGAGAATCCTAATGTGATTTCTTTATAATGGGTGTGTTCCTTATCTTATCCTAGTGTCTAAACTCTTCTCCATGGCTGGACCCCCAAATAATATTCCTTTACGTGCTAAGGGGGACCTAGAGAGTGGGATAGGTTTAATAACTACCCTAGCCCTAACGCGTAACCTAACCCTAACCCCTACCCTAACCCTAACATGTACCCTAATCCTAACCCGTACCCTAAACCGAGCCCTAACCCTAACACTAACCCACACCCTAACCCTAACCCATACCCTACGCCGTACACGAACACCTCCCCGAACCCATACCCCAAGCCGTACCCTAACCCTAACCCTAAGCCTAACCCTAACCCTAGGCTACCCTTGACTGCTTCTGCCTCCAATTGATTTCCTAAGCACTAGTGTTTTAAGAACAGCTTAAAAAGAGAATCCTAAAGTGATTTCTTTATAATGGGTGTGTTCCTTACCTTATCCTAGTGTCTAAACTCTTCTCCATGGCTGGACCCCCAAATAATATTCCTTTACGTGCTAAGGGGTATCTAGAGAGTGGGATAGGTTTAATAACTACCCTAACCCTAACGCGTACCCTAACCCTAACCCCTACCCTAACACTAACACGTACCCTAATCCTAACCCGTACCCTAAACCGAGCCCTAACCCTAACACTAACCCTAACCCTAACCCTAACCCATACCCTACGCCGTACCCGAAACCCTCCCCGAACCCGTACCCTAAGCCATACCCTAAGCCTAACCCTAAGCCTAACACTAACCCTAGGCTACCCTTTACTGCTTCTGCCTCCAATAGATTTCCTAAGCACTAGTGTTTTAAGCAACAGCTTAAAAAGAGAATCCTAATGTGATTTCTTTATAATGGGTGTGTTCCTTATCTTATCCTAGTGTCTAAACTCTTCTCCATGGCTGGACCCCCAAATAATATTCCTTTACGTGCTAAGGGGTATCTAGAGAGTGGGATAGGTTTACTAACGACCCTAACCCTAATGCGTACCCTAACCCTAACCCCTACCCTAAACCTTACACGTACCCTAATCCTAACCGTACCCTAAACCGAGCCCTAACCCTAACACAAACCCTAACCCTGACCCTAACCCATACCCTACGCCGTACCCGAAACCCTCCCCGAACCCGTACCCTAAGCCGTACCCTAAGCCTAACCCTAAGCCTAACCCTAACCCTAGGCTACCCTTGACTGCTTCTGCCTCCAATAGATTTCCTAAGCACTAGTGTTTTAAGGAACAGCTTAAAAAGAGAATCCTAAAGTGATTTCTTTATAATGGGTGTGTTCCTTATCTTATCCTAGCATCTAAACTCTTCTCCATGGCTGGACCCCCAAATAATATTCCTTTACGTGCTAAGGGGTATCTAGAGAGTGGGATACGTTTAACAACTACCCTAACCCTAACGCGTACCCTAAACCTAACCCCTACCCTAACCCTAACACGTACACTAATCCTAAACCGTACCCTAAACCGAGCCCTAACCCTAACACTAAACCTAACCCTAACCCTAACCCATACCCTACGCCGTACCCGCACCCCTCCCCGAACCCGTACCCTAAGCCGTACCCTCAGCCGAACCCTAAGCCTAACCCTAACCCTAGGCTACCCTTGACTGCTTCTGCCTCCAATAGATTTCCTAAGCACTAGTGTTTTAAGGAACAGCTTAAAAAGAGAATCCTAATGTGATTTCTTTATAATGGGTGTGTTCCTTATCTTATCCTAGTGTCTAAACTCTTCTCCATGGCTGCACCCCCAAATAATTTTGCCTTACGTGCTAAGGGGTATCTAGAGAGTGGGATAGGTTTAATAACTACCCTAAACCTAATGCGTACTCTAACCCTAACCCCTACCCTAACACTAACACGTACCCTAATCCTAACCCGTACCCTAAACCGAGCCCTAACCCTAACACTAACACTAACCCTAACCCTAACCCATACCCTACGCCGTACCCGAACCCCTCCCCAAACCCGTACCCTAAGCCGTACCCTAAGCCTAACCCTAAGCCTAACACTAACCCTAGGCTACCCTTGAGTGCTTCTGCCTCCAATAGATTTCCTAAGCACTAGTGCTTTAAGCAACAGCTTAAAAAGAGAATCCTAATATGATTTCTTTATAATGGGTGTGTTCCTTATCTTATCCTAGTGTCTAAATTTTTCTCCATGGCTGGACCCCCAAATAATATTCCTTTACGTGCTAAGGGGTATCTAGAGAGTGGGATAGGTTTACTAACTACCCTAACCCTAACGCATACCCTAACCCTAACCCCTACCCTAAACCTAACACGTACCCTAATCCTAACCGTACCCTAAACCGAGCCCTAACACTAACACTAACCCTAACCCTAACCCTAACCCATACCCTACGCCGTACCCGAAACCCTCCCCGAACCCGTACCCTAAGCCGTACCCTAAGCCTAACCCTAAGCCTAACCCTAACCCTAGGCTACCCTTGACTGCTTCTGCCTCCAATAGATTTCCTAAGCACTAGTGTTTTAAGGAACAGCTTAAAAAGAGAATCCTAATGTGATTTCTTTATAATGGGTGTGTTCCTTATCTTATCCTAGTGTCTAAACTCTTCTCCATGGCTGGACCCTCAAATAATATTCCTTTACGTGCTAAGGGGTATCTAGAGAGTGGGATAGGTTTAATAACTACCCTAACCCTAACGCGTACCCTAACCCTAACCCCTACCCTAACCCTAACACGTACCCTAATCCTAACCCGTACCCTAAACCGAGCCCTAACCCTAACACTAACCCTAACCCTAACCCTAACCCATACCCTACGCCGTACCCGCACCCCTCCCCGAACCTGTACCCTAAGCCGTACCCTAAGCCTAACCCTAAGCCTAACCCTAACCCTAGGCTACCCTTGACTGCTTCTGCCTCCAATAGATTTCCTAAGCACTAGTGTTTTAAGCAACAGCTTAAAAAGAGAATCCTAATGTGATTTCTTTATAATGGGTGTGTTCCTTATCTTATCCTAGTGTCTAAACTCTTCTCCATGGCTGCACCCCCAAATAATATTCCCTTACGTGCTAAGGGGTATCTAGAGAGTGGGATAGGTTTAATAACTACCCTAACCCTAACACGTACCCTAACCCTAACCCCTACCCTAAACCTAACACGTACCCTAATCCTAACCTGTACCCTAAACCGAGCCCTAACCCTAACACTAACCCTAACCCTAACCCTAACCCATACCCTACGCCGTACCCGCACCCCTCCCCGAACCCGTACCCTAAGACATACCCTAAACCTAACCCTAAGCCTAACCCTAACCCTAGGCTACCCTTGACTGCTTCTGCCTCCAATTGATTTCCTAAGCAGTAGTGTTTTAAGGAACAGCTTAAAAAGAGAATCCTAATGTGATTTCTTTATAATGGGTGTGTTCCTTATCTTATCCTAGTGTCTAAACTCTTCTCCATGGCTGGACCCCCAAATAATATTCCTTTACGTGCTAAGGGGGAGCTAGAGAGTGGGATAGGTTTACTAACTACCCTAGCCCTAACGCGTAACCTAACCCTAACCCCTACCCTAACCCTAACACGTACCCTAATCCTAACCCGTACCCTAAACCGAGCCCTAACCCTAACACTAACCCAAACCCTAACCCTAACCCATACCCTACGCCGTACACGAACACCTCCCCGAACCCATACCCCAAGCCGTACCCTAACCCTAACCCTAAGCCTAACCCTAACCCTAGGCTACCCTTGACTGCTTCTGCCTCCAATAGATTTCCTAAGCACTAGTGTTTTAAGCAACAGCTTAAAAAGAGAATCCTAATGTGATTTCTTTATAATGGGTGTGTTCCTTATCTTATCCTAGTGTCTAAACTCTTCTCCATGGCAGGACCCCCAAATAATATTCCTTTACGTGCTAAGGGGTATCTAGAGAGTGGGATAGGTTTAATAACTACCCTAACCCTAATGCGTACCCTAACCCTAACCCCTACCCTAACCCTAACACGTACCCTAATCCTAACCCGTACCCTAAACCGAGCCCTAACCCTAACCCTAACCCTAACCCATACCCTACGCCGTACCCGAAACCCTCCCCGAACCCGTACCCTAAGCCGTACCCTAAGCCTAACCCTAAGCCTAACCTTACCCTAGGCTACCCTTGACTGCTTCTGCCTCCAATAGATTTCCTAAGCACTAGTGTTTTAAGGAACAACTTAAAAAGAGAATCCTAATGTGATTTCTTTATAATGGGTGTGTTCCTTATCTTATCCTAGTGTCTAAACTCTTCTACATGGCTGCACCCCCAAATAATATTGCCTTACGTGCTAAGGGGTATCTAGAGAGTGGGATAGGTTTAATAACTACCCTAACCCTAATGCGTACTCTAACCCTAACCCCTACCCTAACACTAACACGTACCCTAATCCTAACCCGTACCCTAAACCGAGCCCTAACCCTAACACTAACACTAACCCTAACCCTAACCCATACCCTACGCCGTACCTGAACCCCTCCCCAAACCCGTACCCTAAGCCGTACCCTAAGCCTAACCCTAAGCCTAACACTAACCCTAGGCTACCCTTGACTGCTTCTGCCTCCAATAGATTTCCTAAGCACTAGTGTTTTAAGCAACAGCTTAAAAAGAGAATCCTAATGTGATTTCTTTATAATGGGTGTGTTCCTTATCTTATCCTAGTGTCTAAATTCTTCTCCATTGCTGGAACCCCAAATAATATTCCTTTACGTGCTAAGGGGTATCTAGAGAGTGGGATAGGTTTACTAACTACCCTAACCCTAACGCGTACCCTAACCCTAACCCCTACCCTAAACCTAACACGTACCCTAATCCTAACCGTACCCTAAACCGAGCCCTAACCCTAACACTAACCCTAAACCTAACCCTAACCCATACCCTACGCCGTACCCGAAACCCTCCCCGAACCCGTACCCTAAGCCGTACCCTAAGCCTAACCCTAAGCCTAACCCTAACCCTAGGCTACCCTTGACTGCTTCTGCCTCTTATAGATTTCCTAAGCACTAGTGTTTTAAGGAACAGCTTAAAAAGAGAATCCTAATGTGATTTCTTTATAATGGGTGTGTTCCTTATCTTATCCTAGTGTCTAAACTCTTCTCCATGGCTGGGCCCTCAAATAATATTCCTTTACGTGCTAAGGGGTATCTAGAGAGTGGGATAGGTTTAATAACTACCCTAACCCTAACGCGTACCCTAACCCTAACCCCTACCCTAACCCTAACACGTACCCTAATCCTAACCCGTACCCTAAACCGAGCCCTAACCCTAACACTAACCCTAACCCTAACCCTAACCCATACCCTACGCCGTACCCGCACCCCTCCCCGAACCCGTAACCTAAGCCGTACCCTAAGCCTAACCCTAAGCCTAACCCTAACCCTAGGCTACCCTTGACTGCTTCTGCCTCCAATAGATTTCCTAAGCACTACTGTTTTAAGGAACAGCTTAAAAAGAGAATCCTAATGTGATTTCTTTATAATGGGTGTGTTCCTTATCTTATCCTAGTGTCTAAACTCTTCTCCATGGCTGCACCCCCAAATAATATTGCCTTACGTGCTAAGGGGTATCTAGAGAGTGGGATAGGTTTAATAACTACCCTAACCCTAATGCGTACTCTAACCCTAACCCCTACCCTAACACTAACACGTACCCTAATCCTAACCCGTACCCTACACCGAGCCCTAACCCTAACACTAACACTAACCCTAACCCTAACCCATACCCTACGCCGTACCTGAACCCCTCCCCAAACCCGTACCCTAAGCCGTACCCTAAGCCTAACCCTAAGCCTAACACTAACCCTAGGCTACCCTTGACTGCTTCTGCCTCCAATAGATTTCCTAAGCACTAGTGTTTTAAGCAACAGCTTAAAAAGAGAATCCTAATGTGATTTCTTTATAATGGGTGTGTTCCTTATCTTATCCTAGTGTCTAAACTCTTCTCCATGGCTGGACCCTCAAATAATATTCCTTTACGTGCTAAGGGGTATCTAGAGAGTGGGATAGGTTTAATAACTACCCTAACCCTAACGCGTACCCTAACCCTAACCCCTACCCTAACCCTAACACGTACCCTAATCCTAACCCGTACCCTAAACCGAGCCCTAACCCTAACACTAACCCTAACCCTAACCCTAACCCATACCCTATGCCGTACCCGCACCCCTCCCCGAACCCGTAACCTAAGCCGTACCCTAAGCCTAACCCTAAGCCTAACCCTAACCCTAGGCTACCCTTGACTGCTTCTGCCTCCAATAGATTTCCTAAGCACTAGTGTTTTAAGGAACAGCTTAAAAAGAGAATCCTAATGTGATTTCTTTATAATGGGTGTGTTCCTTATCTTATCCTAGTGTCTAAACTCTTCTCCATGGCTGCACCCCCAAATAATATTCCCTTACGTGCTAAGGGGTATCTAGAGAGTGGGATAGGTTTAATAACTACCCTAACCCTAACGCGTACCCTAACCCTAACCCCTACCCTAACCCTAACACGTACCCTAATCCTAACCTGTACCCTAAACCGAGCCCTAACCCTAACACTAACCCTAACCCTAACCCTAACCCATACCCTACGCCGTACCCGCACCCCTCCCCGAACCCGTACCCTAAGCCATACCCTAAACCTAACACTAAGCCTAACCCTAACCCTAGGCTACCCTTGACTGCTTCTGCCTCCAATTGATTTCCTAAGCAGTAGTGTTTTAAGGAACAGCTTAAAAAGAGAATCCTAATGTGATTTCTTTATAATGGGTGTGTTCCTTATCTTATCCTAGTGTCTAAACTCTTCTCCATGGCTGGACCCCCAAATAATATTCCTTTACGTGCTAAGGGGGACCTAGAGAGTGGGATAGGTTTAATAACTACCCTAGCCCTAACGCGTAACCTAACCCTAACCCCTACCCTAACCCTAACATGTACCCTAATCCTAACCCGTACCCTAAACCGAGCCCTAACCCTAACACTAACCCACACCCTAACCCTAACCCATACCCTACGCCGTACACGAACACCTCCCCGAACCCATACCCCAAGCCGTACCCTAACCCTAACCCTAAGCCTAACCCTAACCCTAGGCTACCCTTGACTGCTTCTGCCTCCAATTGATTTCCTAAGCACTAGTGTTTTAAGAACAGCTTAAAAAGAGAATCCTAAAGTGATTTCTTTATAATGGGTGTGTTCCTTATCTTATCCTAGTGTCTAAACTCTTCTCCATGGCTGGACCCCCAAATAATATTCCTTTACGTGCTAAGGGGTATCTAGAGAGTGGGATAGGTTTAATAACTACCCTAACCCTAACGCGTACCCTAACCCTAACCCCTACCCTAACCCTAACACGTACCCTAATCCTAACCCGTACCCTAAACCGAGCCCTAACCCTAACACTAACCCTAACCCTAACCCTAACCCATACCCTACGCCGTACCCGAAACCCTCCCTGAACCCGTACCCTAAGCCATACCCTAAGCCTAACCCTAAGCCTAACACTAACCCTAGGCTACCCTTTACTGCTTCTGCCTCCAATAGATTTCCTAAGCACTAGTGTTTTAAGCAACAGCTTAAAAAGAGAATCCTAATGTGATTTCTTTATAATGGGTGTGTTCCTTATCTTATCCTAGCATCTAAACTCTTCTCCATGGCTGGACCCCCAAATAATATTCCTTTACGTGCTAAGGGGTATCTAGAGAGTGGGATACGTTTAACAACTACCCTAACCCTAACGCGTACCCTAAACCTAACCCCTACCCTAACCCTAACACGTACCCTAATCCTAAACCGTACCCTAAACCGAGCCCTAACCCTAACACTAAACCTAACCCTAACCCTAACCCATACCCTACGCCGTACCCGCACCCCTCCCCGAACCCGTACCCTAAGCCGTACCCTCAGCCGAACCCTAAGCCTAACCCTAACCCTAGGCTACCCTTGACTGCTTCTGCCTCCAATAGATTTCCTAAGCACTAGTGTTTTAAGGAACAGCTTAAAAAGAGAATCCTAATGTGATTTCTTTATAATGGGTGTGTTCCTTATCTTATCCTAGTGTCTAAACTCTTCTCCATGGCTGCACCCCCAAATAATTTTGCCTTACGTGCTAAGGGGTATCTAGAGAGTGGGATAGGTTTAATAACTACCCTAACCCTAATGCATACTCTAACCCTAACCCCTACCCTAACACTAACACGTACCCTAATCCTAACCCGTACCCTAAACCGAGCCCTAACCCTAACACTAACACTAACCCTAACCCTAACCCATACCCTACGCCGTACCCGAACCCCTCCCCAAACCCGTACCCTAAGCCGTACCCTAAGCCTAACCCTAAGCCTAACACTAACCCTAGGCTACCCTTGAGTGCTTCTGCCTCCAATAGATTTCCTAAGCACTAGTGCTTTAAGCAACAGCTTAAAAAGAGAATCCTAATATGATTTCTTTATAATGGGTGTGTTCCTTATCTTATCCTAGTGTCTAAATTTTTCTCCATGGCTGGACCCCCAAATAATATTCCTTTACGTGCTAAGGGGTATCTAGAGAGTGGGATAGGTTTACTAACTACCCTAACCCTAACGCATACCCTAACCCTAACCCCTACCCTAAACCTAACACGTACCCTAATCCTAAACGTACCCTAAACCGAGCCCTAACACTAACACTAACCCTAACCCTAACCCTAACCCATACCCTACGCCGTACCCGAAACCCTCCCCGAACCCGTACCCTAAGCCGTACCCTAAGCCTAACCCTAAGCCTAACCCTAACCCTAGGCTACCCTTGACTGCTTCTGCCTCCAATAGATTTCCTAAGCACTAGTGTTTTAAGGAACAGCTTAAAAAGAGAATCCTAATGTGATTTCTTTATAATGGGTGTGTTCCTTATCTTATCCTAGTGTCTAAACTCTTCTCCATGGCTGGACCCTCAAATAATATTCCTTTACGTGCTAAGGGGTATCTAGAGAGTGGGATAGGTTTAATAACTACCCTAACCCTAACGCGTACCCTAACCCTAACCCCTACCCTAACCCTAACACGTACCCTAATCCTAACCCGTACCCTAAACCGAGCCCTAACCCTAACACTAACCCTAACCCTAACCCTAACCCATACCCTACGCCGTACCCGCACCCCTCCCCGAACGTGTACCCTAAGCCGTACCCTAAGCCTAACCCTAAGCCTAACCCTAACCCTAGGCTACCCTTGACTGCTTCTGCCTCCAATAGATTTCCTAAGCACTAGTGTTTTAAGGAACAGCTTAAAAAGAGAATCCTAATGTGATTTCTTTATAATGGGTGTGTTCCTTATCTTATCCTAGTGTCTAAACTCTTCTCCATGGCTGGACCACCAAATAATATTCCTTTACGTGCTAAGGGGTATCTAGAGAGTGGGATAGGTTTACTAACTACCCTAGCCCTAACGCGTAACCTAACCCTAACCCCTACCCTAACCCTAACACGTACCCTAATCCTAACCCGTACCCTAAACCGAGCCCTAACCTTAACACTAACCCTAACCCTAACCCTAACCCATACCCTACGCCGTACCCGAACCCTTCCCTGAACCCATACCGCAAGCCGTACCCTAACCCTAACCCTAAGCCTAACCCTAACCCTAGGCTACCCTTGACTGCTTCTGCCTCCAATAGATTTCCTAAGCACTAGTGTTTTAAGGAACAGCTTAAAAAGAGAATCCTAAAGTGATTTCTTTATAATGGGTGTGTTCCTTTTCTTATACTAGTGTCTAAACTCTTCTCCATGGCTGGACCCACAAATAATATTCCTTTACGTGCTAAGGGGTATCTAGAGAGTGGGATAGGTTTAATAACTACCCTAAACCTAACGCGTACCCTAACCCTAACCCCTACCCTAACCCTAACACGTACCCTAATCCTAACCCGTACCCTAAACCGAGCCCTAACCCTAACACTAACCCAAACCCTAACCCTAACCCATACCCTACGCCGTACACGAACACCTCCCCGAACCCATACCCCAAGCCGTACCCTAACCCTAACCCTAAGCCTAACCCTAACCCTAGGCTACCCTTGACTGCTTCTGCCTCCAATTGATTTCCTAAGCACTAGTGTTTTAAGAACAGCTTAAAAAGAGAATCCTAAAGTGATTTCTTTATAATGGTTGTGTTCCTTATCTTATCCTAGTGTCTAAACTCTTCTCCATGGCTGGACCCCCAAATAATATTCCTTTACGTGCTAAGGGGTATCTAGAGAGTGGGATAGGTTTAATAACTACCCTAACCCTAACGCGTACCCTAACCCTAACCCCTACCCTAAGCCTAACACGTACCCTAATCCTAACCCGTACCCTAAACCGAGCCCTAACCCTAACACTAACCCTAACCCTAACCCTAACCCATACCCTATGCCGTACCCGAAACCCTCCCCGAACCCGTACCCTAAGCCGTACCCTAAGCCTAACCCTAAGCCTAACACTAACCCTAGGCTACCCTTTACTGCTTCTGCCTCCAATAGATTTCCTAAGCAGTAGTGTTTTAAGCAACAGCTTAAAAAGAGAATCCTAATGTGATTTCTTTATAATGGGTGTGTTCCTTATCTTATCCTAGTGTCTAAACTCTTCTCCATGGCTGGACCCCCAAATAATATTCCTTTACGTGCTAAGGGGTATCTAGAGAGTGGGATAGGTTTACTAACGACCCTAACCCTAATGCGTACCCTAACCCTAACCCCTACCCTAAACCTAACACGTACCCTAATCCTAACCGTACCCTAAACCGAGCCCTAACCCTAACACAAACCCTAACCCTAACCCTAACCCATACCCTACGCCGTACCCGAAACCCTCCCCGAACCCGTACCCTAAGCCGTACCCTAAGCCTAACCCTAAGCCTAACCCTAACCCTAGGCTACCCTTGACTGCTTCTGCCTCCAATAGATTTCCTAAGCACTAGTGTTTTAAGGAACAGCTTAAAAAGAGAATCCTAAAGTGATTTCTTTATAATGGGTGTGTTCCTTATCTTATCCTAGCGTCTAAACTCTTCTCCATGGCTGGACCCCCAAATAATATTCCTTTACGTGCTAAGGGGTATCTAGAGAGTGGGATAGGTTTAACAACTACCCTAACCCTAACGCGTACCCTAAACCTAACCCCTACCCTAACCCTAACACGTACCCTTATCCTAACCCGTACCCTAAACCGAGCCCTAACCCTAACACTAACCCTAACCCTAACCCTAACCCATACCCTACGCCGTACCCGCACCCCTCCCCGAACCCGTACCCTAAGCCGTACCCTAAGCCTAACCCTAAGCCTAACCTTACCCTAGGCTACCCTTGACTGCTTCTGCCTCCAATAGATTTCCTAAGCACTAGTGTTTTAAGGAACAGCTTAAAAAGAGAATCCTAATGTGATTTCTTTATAATGGGTGTGTTCCTTATCTTATCCTAGTGTCTAAACTCTTCTACATGGCTGCACCCCCAAATAATATTGCCTTACGTGCTAAGGGGTATCTAGAGAGTGGGATAGGTTTAATAACTACCCTAACCCTAACGCGTACCCTAACCCTAACCCCTACCCTAAACCTAACACGTACCCTAATCCTAACCGTACCCTAAACCGAGCCCTAACACTAACACTAACCCTAACCCTAACCCATACCCTACGCCGTACCCGAAACCCTCCCCGAACCCGTACCCTAAGCCGTACCCTAAGCCTAACCCTAAGCCTAACCCTAACCCTAGGCTACCCTTGACTGCTTCTACCTCCAATAGATTTCCTAAGCACTAGTGTTTTAAGGAACAGCTTAAAAAGAGAATCCTAATGTGATTTCTTTATAATGGGTGTGTTCCTTATCTTATCCTAGTGTCTAAACTCTTCTCCATGGCTGGACCCTCAAATAATATTCCTTTACGTGCTAAGGGGTATCTAGAGAGTGGGATAGGTTTAATAACTACCCTAACCCTAACGCGTACCCTAACCCTAACCCCTACCCTAACCCTAACACGTACCCTAATCCTAACCCGTACCCTAAACCGAGCCCTAACCCTAACACTAACCCTAACCCTAACCCTAACCCATACCCTACGCCGTACCCGCACCCCTCCCCGAACCCGGACCCTAAGCCGTACCCTAAGCCTAACCCTAAGCCTAACCCTAACCCTAGGCTACCCTTGACTGCTTCTGCCTCCAATAGATTTCCTAAGCACTAGTGTTTTAAGGAACAGCTTAAAAAGAGAATCCTAATGTGATTTCTTTATAATGGGTGTGTTCCTTATCTTATCCTAGTGTCTAAACTCTTCTCCATGGCTGGACCACCAAATAATATTCCTTTACGTGTTAAGGGGGAGCTAGAGAGTGGGATAGGTTTACTAACTACCCTAGCCCTAACGCGTAACCTAACCCTAACCCCTACCCTAACCCTAAAACGTACCCTAATCCTAACCCGTACCCTAAACCGAGCCCTAACCTTAACACTAACCCTAACCCTAACCCTAACCCATACCCTACGCCGTACCCGAACCCCTCCCCGAACCCATACCGCAAGCCGTACCCTAACCCTAACCCTAAGCCTAACCCTAACCCTAGGCTACCCTTGACTGCTTCTGCCTCCAATAGATTTCCTAAGCACTAGTGTTTTAAGGAACAGCTTAAAAAGAGAATCCTAAAGTGATTTCTTTATAATGGGTGTGTTCCTTATCTTATCCTAGTGTCTAAACTCTTCTCCATGTTTGGACCCACAAATAATATTCCTTTACGTGCTAAGGGGTATCTAGAGAGTGGGATAGGTTTAATAACTACCCTAACCCTAACGCGTACCCTAACCCTAACCCCTACCCTACCCCTAACACGTACCCTAATCCTAACCCGTACCCTAAACCGAGCCCTAACCCTAACACTAACCCAAACCCTAACCCTAACCCATACCCTACGCCGTACACGAACACCTCCCCGAACCCATACCCCAAGCCATACCCTAACCCTAACCCTAAGCCTAACCCTAACCCTAGGCTACCCTTGACTGCTTCTGCCTCCAATAGATTTCCTAAGCACTAGTGTTTTAAGCAACAGCTTAAAAAGAGAATCCTAATGTGATTTCTTTATAATGGGTGTGTTCCTTATCTTATCCTAGTGTCTAAATTCTTCTCCATTGCTGGAACCCCAAATAATATTCCTTTACGTGCTAAGGGGTATCTAGAGAGTGGGATAGGTTTACTAACTACCCTAACCCTAACGCGTACCCTAACCCTAACCCCTACCCTAAACCTAACACGTACCCTAATCCTAACCGTACCCTAAACCGAGCCCTAACCCTAACACTAACCCTAAACCTAACCCTAACCCATACCCTACGCCGTACCCGAAACCCTCCCCGAACCCGTACCCTAAGCCGTATCCTAAGCCTAACCCTAAGCCTAACCCTAACCCTAGGCTACCCTTGACTGCTTCTGCCTCTTATAGATTTCCTAAGCACTAGTGTTTTAAGGAACAGCTTAAAAAGAGAATCCTAATGTGATTTCTTTATAATGGGTGTGTTCCTTATCTTATCCTAGTGTCTAAACTCTTCTCCATGGCTGGGCCCTCAAATAATATTCCTTTACGTGCTAAGGGGTATCTAGAGAGTGGGATAGGTTTAATAACTACCCTAACCCTAACGCGTACCCTAACCCTAACCCCTACCCTAACCCTAACACGTACCCTAATCCTAACCCGTACCCTAAACCGAGCCCTAACCCTAACACTAACCCTAACCCTAACCCTAACCCATACCCTACGCCGTACCCGCACCCCTCCCCGAACCCGTAACCTAAGCCGTACCCTAAGCCTAACCCTAAGCCTAACCCTAACCCTAGGCTACCCTTGACTGCTTCTGCCTCCAATAGATTTCCTAAGCACTACTGTTTTAAGGAACAGCTTAAAAAGAGAATCCTAATGTGATTTCTTTATAATGGGTGTGTTCCTTATCTTATCCTAGTGTCTAAACTCTTCTCCATGGCTGCACCCCCAAATAATATTGCCTTACGTGCTAAGGGGTATCTAGAGAGTGGGATAGGTTTAATAACTACCCTAACCCTAATGCGTACTCTAACCCTAACCCCTACCCTAACACTAACACGTACCCTAATCCTAACCCGTACCCTACACCGAGCCCTAACCCTAACACTAACACTAACCCTAACCCTAACCCATACCCTACGCCGTACCTGAACCCCTCCCCAAACCCGTACCCTAAGCCGTACCCTAAGCCTAACCCTAAGCCTAACACTAACCCTAGGCTACCCTTGACTGCTTCTGCCTCCAATAGATTTCCTAAGCACTAGTGTTTTAAGCAACAGCTTAAAAAGAGAATCCTAATGTGATTTCTTTATAATGGGTGTGTTCCTTATCTTATCCTAGTGTCTAAACTCTTCTCCATGGCTGGACCCTCAAATAATATTCCTTTACGTGCTAAGGGGTATCTAGAGAGTGGGATAGGTTTAATAACTACCCTAACCCTAACGCGTACCCTAACCCTAACCCCTACCCTAACCCTAACACGTACCCTAATCCTAACCCGTACCCTAAACCGAGCCCTAACCCTAACACTAACCCTAACCCTAACCCTAACCCATACCCTATGCCGTACCCGCAACCCTCCCCGAACCCGTAACCTAAGCCGTACCCTAAGCCTAACCCTAAGCCTAACCCTAACCCTAGGCTACCCTTGACTGCTTCTGCCTCCAATAGATTTCCTAAGCACTAGTGTTTTAAGGAACAGCTTAAAAAGAGAATCCTAATGTGATTTCTTTATAATGGGTGTGTTCCTTATCTTATCCTAGTGTCTAAACTCTTCTCCATGGCTGCACCCCCAAATAATATTCCCTTACGTGCTAAGGGGTATCTAGAGAGTGGGATAGGTTTAATAACTACCCTAACCCTAACGCGTACCCTAACCCTAACCCCTACCCTAACCCTAACACGTACCCTAATCCTAACCTGTACCCTAAACCGAGCCCTAACCCTAACACTAACCCTAACCCTAACCCTAACCCATACCCTACGCCGTACCCGCACCCCTCCCCGAACCCGTACCCTAAGCCATACCCTAAACCTAACACTAAGCCTAACCCTAACCCTAGGCTACCCTTGACTGCTTCTGCCTCCAATCGATTTCCTAAGCAGTAGTGTTTTAAGGAACAGCTTAAAAAGAGAATCCTAATGTGATTTCTTTATAATGGGTGTGTTCCTTATCTTATCCTAGTGTCTAAACTCTTCTCCATGGCTGGACCCCCAAATAATATTCCTTTACGTGCTAAGGGGGACCTAGAGAGTGGGATAGGTTTAATAACTACCCTAGCCCTAACGCGTAACCTAACCCTAACCCCTACCCTAACCCTAACATGTACCCTAATCCTAACCCGTACCCTAAACCGAGCCCTAACCCTAACACTAACCCACACCCTAACCCTAACCCATACCCTACGCCGTACACGAACACCTCCCCGAACCCATACCCCAAGCCGTACCCTAACCCTAACCCTAAGCCTAACCCTAACCCTAGGCTACCCTTGACTGCTTCTGCCTCCAATTGATTTCCTAAGCACTAGTGTTTTAAGAACAGCTTAAAAAGAGAATCCTAAAGTGATTTCTTTATAATGGGTGTGTTCCTTACCTTATCCTAGTGTCTAAACTCTTCTCCATGGCTGGACCCCCAAATAATATTCCTTTACGTGCTAAGGGGTATCTAGAGAGTGGGATAGGTTTAATAACTACCCTAACCCTAACGCGTACCCTAACCCTAACCCCTACCCTAACACTAACACGTACCCTAATCCTAACCCGTACCCTAAACCGAGCCCTAACCCTAACACTAACCCTAACCCTAACCCTAACCCATACCCTACGCCGTACCCGAAACCCTCCCCGAACCCGTACCCTAAGCCATACCCTAAGCCTAACCCTAAGCCTAACACTAACCCTAGGCTACCCTTTACTGCTTCTGCCTCCAATAGATTTCCTAAGCACTAGTGTTTTAAGCAACAGCTTAAAAAGAGAATCCTAATGTGATTTCTTTATAATGGGTGTGTTCCTTATCTTATCCTAGTGTCTAAACTCTTCTCCATGGCTGGACCCCCAAATAATATTCCTTTACGTGCTAAGGGGTATCTAGAGAGTGGGATAGGTTTACTAACGACCCTAACCCTAATGCGTACCCTAACCCTAACCCCTACCCTAAACCTTACACGTACCCTAATCCTAACCGTACCCTAAACCGAGCCCTAACCCTAACACAAACCCTAACCCTGACCCTAACCCATACCCTACGCCGTACCCGAAACCCTCCCCGAACCCGTACCCTAAGCCGTACCCTAAGCCTAACCCTAAGCCTAACCCTAACCCTAGGCTACCCTTGACTGCTTCTGCCTCCAATAGATTTCCTAAGCACTAGTGTTTTAAGGAACAGCTTAAAAAGAGAATCCTAAAGTGATTTCTTTATAATGGGTGTGTTCCTTATCTTATCCTAGCATCTAAACTCTTCTCCATGGCTGGACCCCCAAATAATATTCCTTTACGTGCTAAGGGGTATCTAGAGAGTGGGATACGTTTAACAACTACCCTAACCCTAACGCGTACCCTAAACCTAACCCCTACCCTAACCCTAACACGTACACTAATCCTAAACCGTACCCTAAACCGAGCCCTAACCCTAACACTAAACCTAACCCTAACCCTAACCCATACCCTACGCCGTACCCGCACCCCTCCCCGAACCCGTACCCTAAGCCGTACCCTCAGCCGAACCCTAAGCCTAACCCTAACCCTAGGCTACCCTTGACTGCTTCTGCCTCCAATAGATTTCCTAAGCACTAGTGTTTTAAGGAACAGCTTAAAAAGAGAATCCTAATGTGATTTCTTTATAATGGGTGTGTTCCTTATCTTATCCTAGTGTCTAAACTCTTCTCCATGGCTGCACCCCCAAATAATTTTGCCTTACGTGCTAAGGGGTATCTAGAGAGTGGGATAGGTTTAATAACTACCCTAAACCTAATGCGTACTCTAACCCTAACCCCTACCCTAACACTAACACGTACCCTAATCCTAACCCGTACCCTAAACCGAGCCCTAACCCTAACACTAACACTAACCCTAACCCTAACCCATACCCTACGCCGTACCCGAACCCCTCCCCAAACCCGTACCCTAAGCCGTACCCTAAGCCTAACCCTAAGCCTAACACTAACCCTAGGCTACCCTTGAGTGCTTCTGCCTCCAATAGATTTCCTAAGCACTAGTGCTTTAAGCAACAGCTTAAAAAGAGAATCCTAATATGATTTCTTTATAATGGGTGTGTTCCTTATCTTATCCTAGTGTCTAAATTTTTCTCCATGGCTGGACCCCCAAATAATATTCCTTTACGTGCTAAGGGGTATCTAGAGAGTGGGATAGGTTTACTAACTACCCTAACCCTAACGCATACCCTAACCCTAACCCCTACCCTAAACCTAACACGTACCCTAATCCTAACCGTACCCTAAACCGAGCCCTAACACTAACACTAACCCTAACCCTAACCCTAACCCATACCCTACGCCGTACCCGAAACCCTCCCCGAACCCGTACCCTAAGCCGTACCCTAAGCCTAACCCTAAGCCTAACCCTAACCCTAGGCTACCCTTGACTGCTTCTGCCTCCAATAGATTTCCTAAGCACTAGTGTTTTAAGGAACAGCTTAAAAAGAGAATCCTAATGTGATTTCTTTATAATGGGTGTGTTCCTTATCTTATCCTAGTGTCTAAACTCTTCTCCATGGCTGGACCCTCAAATAATATTCCTTTACGTGCTAAGGGGTATCTAGAGAGTGGGATAGGTTTAATAACTACCCTAACCCTAACGCGTACCCTAACCCTAACCCCTACCCTAACCCTAACACGTACCCTAATCCTAACCCGTACCCTAAACCGAGCCCTAACCCTAACACTAACCCTAACCCTAACCCTAACCCATACCCTACGCCGTACCCGCACCCCTCCCCGAACCTGTACCCTAAGCCGTACCCTAAGCCTAACCCTAAGCCTAACCCTAACCCTAGGCTACCCTTGACTGCTTCTGCCTCCAATAGATTTCCTAAGCACTAGTGTTTTAAGCAACAGCTTAAAAAGAGAATCCTAATGTGATTTCTTTATAATGGGTGTGTTCCTTATCTTATCCTAGTGTCTAAACTCTTCTCCATGGCTGCACCCCCAAATAATATTCCCTTACGTGCTAAGGGGTATCTAGAGAGTGGGATAGGTTTAATAACTACCCTAACCCTAACACGTACCCTAACCCTAACCCCTACCCTAAACCTAACACGTACCCTAATCCTAACCTGTACCCTAAACCGAGCCCTAACCCTAACACTAACCCTAACCCTAACCCTAACCCATACCCTACGCCGTACCCGCACCCCTCCCCGAACCCGTACCCTAAGACATACCCTAAACCTAACCCTAAGCCTAACCCTAACCCTAGGCTACCCTTGACTGCTTCTGCCTCCAATTGATTTCCTAAGCAGTAGTGTTTTAAGGAACAGCTTAAAAAGAGAATCCTAATGTGATTTCTTTATAATGGGTGTGTTCCTTATCTTATCCTAGTGTCTAAACTCTTCTCCATGGCTGGACCCCCAAATAATATTCCTTTACGTGCTAAGGGGGAGCTAGAGAGTGGGATAGGTTTACTAACTACCCTAGCCCTAACGCGTAACCTAACCCTAACCCCTACCCTAACCCTAACACGTACCCTAATCCTAACCCGTACCCTAAACCGAGCCCTAACCCTAACACTAACCCAAACCCTAACCCTAACCCATACCCTACGCCGTACATGAACACCTCCCCGAACCCATACCCCAAGCCGTACCCTAACCCTAACCCTAAGCCTAACCCTAACCCTAGGCTACCCTTGACTGCTTCTGCCTCCAATAGATTTCCTAAGCACTAGTGTTTTAAGCAACAGCTTAAAAAGAGAATCCTAATGTGATTTCTTTATAATGGGTGTGTTCCTTATCTTATCCTAGTGTCTAAACTCTTCTCCATGGCTGGACCCCCAAATAATATTCCTTTACGTGCTAAGGGGTATCTAGAGAGTGGGATAGGTTTAATAACTACCCTAACCCTAATGCGTACCCTAACCCTAACCCCTACCCTAACCCTAACACGTACCCTAATCCTAACCCGTACCCTAAACCGAGCCCTAACCCTAACCCTAACCCTAACCCATACCCTACGCCGTACCCGAAACCCTCCCCGAACCCGTACCCTAAGCCGTACCCTAAGCCTAACCCTAAGCCTAACCTTACCCTAGGCTACCCTTGACTGCTTCTGCCTCCAATAGATTTCCTAAGCACTAGTGTTTTAAGGAACAACTTAAAAAGAGAATCCTAATGTGATTTCTTTATAATGGGTGTGTTCCTTATCTTATCCTAGTGTCTAAACTCTTCTACATGGCTGCACCCCCAAATAATATTGCCTTACGTGCTAAGGGGTATCTAGAGAGTGGGATAGGTTTAATAACTACCCTAACCCTAATGCGTACTCTAACCCTAACCCCTACCCTAACACTAACACGTACCCTAATCCTAACCCGTACCCTAAACCGAGCCCTAACCCTAACACTAACACTAACCCTAACCCTAACCCATACCCTACGCCGTACCTGAACCCCTCCCCAAACCCGTACCCTAAGCCGTACCCTAAGCCTAACCCTAAGCCTAACACTAACCCTAGGCTACCCTTGACTGCTTCTGCCTCCAATAGATTTCCTAAGCACTAGTGTTTTAAGCAACAGCTTAAAAAGAGAATCCTAATGTGATTTCTTTATAATGGGTGTGTTCCTTATCTTATCCTAGTGTCTAAATTCTTCTCCATTGCTGGAACCCCAAATAATATTCCTTTACGTGCTAAGGGGTATCTAGAGAGTGGGATAGGTTTACTAACTACCCTAACCCTAACGCGTACCCTAACCCTAACCCCTACCCTAAACCTAACACGTACCCTAATCCTAACCGTACCCTAAACCGAGCCCTAACCCTAACACTAACCCTAAACCTAACCCTAACCCATACCCTACGCCGTACCCGAAACCCTCCCCGAACCCGTACCCTAAGCCGTACCCTAAGCCTAACCCTAAGCCTAACCCTAACCCTAGGCTACCCTTGACTGCTTCTGCCTCTTATAGATTTCCTAAGCACTAGTGTTTTAAGGAACAGCTTAAAAAGAGAATCCTAATGTGATTTCTTTATAATGGGTGTGTTCCTTATCTTATCCTAGTGTCTAAACTCTTCTCCATGGCTGGGCCCTCAAATAATATTCCTTTACGTGCTAAGGGGTATCTAGAGAGTGGGATAGGTTTAATAACTACCCTAACCCTAACGCGTACCCTAACCCTAACCCCTACCCTAACCCTAACACGTACCCTAATCCTAACCCGTACCCTAAACCGAGCCCTAACCCTAACACTAACCCTAACCCTAACCCTAACCCATACCCTACGCCGTACCCGCACCCCTCCCCGAACCCGTAACCTAAGCCGTACCCTAAGCCTAACCCTAAGCCTAACCCTAACCCTAGGCTACCCTTGACTGCTTCTGCCTCCAATAGATTTCCTAAGCACTACTGTTTTAAGGAACAGCTTAAAAAGAGAATCCTAATGTGATTTCTTTATAATGGGTGTGTTCCTTATCTTATCCTAGTGTCTAAACTCTTCTCCATGGCTGCACCCCCAAATAATATTGCCTTACGTGCTAAGGGGTATCTAGAGAGTGGGATAGGTTTAATAACTACCCTAACCCTAATGCGTACTCTAACCCTAACCCCTACCCTAACACTAACACGTACCCTAATCCTAACCCGTACCCTACACCGAGCCCTAACCCTAACACTAACACTAACCCTAACCCTAACCCATACCCTACGCCGTACCTGAACCCCTCCCCAAACCCGTACCCTAAGCCGTACCCTAAGCCTAACCCTAAGCCTAACACTAACCCTAGGCTACCCTTGACTGCTTCTGCCTCCAATAGATTTCCTAAGCACTAGTGTTTTAAGCAACAGCTTAAAAAGAGAATCCTAATGTGATTTCTTTATAATGGGTGTGTTCCTTATCTTATCCTAGTGTCTAAACTCTTCTCCATGGCTGGACCCTCAAATAATATTCCTTTACGTGCTAAGGGGTATCTAGAGAGTGGGATAGGTTTAATAACTACCCTAACCCTAACGCGTACCCTAACCCTAACCCCTACCCTAACCCTAACACGTACCCTAATCCTAACCCGTACCCTAAACCGAGCCCTAACCCTAACACTAACCCTAACCCTAACCCTAACCCATACCCTATGCCGTACCCGCACCCCTCCCCGAACCCGTAACCTAAGCCGTACCCTAAGCCTAACCCTAAGCCTAACCCTAACCCTAGGCTACCCTTGACTGCTTCTGCCTCCAATAGATTTCCTAAGCACTAGTGTTTTAAGGAACAGCTTAAAAAGAGAATCCTAATGTGATTTCTTTATAATGGGTGTGTTCCTTATCTTATCCTAGTGTCTAAACTCTTCTCCATGGCTGCACCCCCAAATAATATTCCCTTACGTGCTAAGGGGTATCTAGAGAGTGGGATAGGTTTAATAACTACCCTAACCCTAACGCGTACCCTAACCCTAACCCCTACCCTAACCCTAACACGTACCCTAATCCTAACCTGTACCCTAAACCGAGCCCTAACCCTAACACTAACCCTAACCCTAACCCTAACCCATACCCTACGCCGTACCCGCACCCCTCCCCGAACCCGTACCCTAAGCCATACCCTAAACCTAACACTAAGCCTAACCCTAACCCTAGGCTACCCTTGACTGCTTCTGCCTCCAATTGATTTCCTAAGCAGTAGTGTTTTAAGGAACAGCTTAAAAAGAGAATCCTAATGTGATTTCTTTATAATGGGTGTGTTCCTTATCTTATCCTAGTGTCTAAACTCTTCTCCATGGCTGGACCCCCAAATAATATTCCTTTACGTGCTAAGGGGGACCTAGAGAGTGGGATAGGTTTAATAACTACCCTAGCCCTAACGCGTAACCTAACCCTAACCCCTACCCTAACCCTAACATGTACCCTAATCCTAACCCGTACCCTAAACCGAGCCCTAACCCTAACACTAACCCACACCCTAACCCTAACCCATACCCTACGCCGTACACGAACACCTCCCCGAACCCATACCCCAAGCCGTACCCTAACCCTAACCCTAAGCCTAACCCTAACCCTAGGCTACCCTTGACTGCTTCTGCCTCCAATTGATTTCCTAAGCACTAGTGTTTTAAGAACAGCTTAAAAAGAGAATCCTAAAGTGATTTCTTTATAATGGGTGTGTTCCTTATCTTATCCTAGTGTCTAAACTCTTCTCCATGGCTGGACCCCCAAATAATATTCCTTTACGTGCTAAGGGGTATCTAGAGAGTGGGATAGGTTTAATAACTACCCTAACCCTAACGCGTACCCTAACCCTAACCCCTACCCTAACCCTAACACGTACCCTAATCCTAACCCGTACCCTAAACCGAGCCCTAACCCTAACACTAACCCTAACCCTAACCCTAACCCATACCCTACGCCGTACCCGAAACCCTCCCTGAACCCGTACCCTAAGCCATACCCTAAGCCTAACCCTAAGCCTAACACTAACCCTAGGCTACCCTTTACTGCTTCTGCCTCCAATAGATTTCCTAAGCACTAGTGTTTTAAGCAACAGCTTAAAAAGAGAATCCTAATGTGATTTCTTTATAATGGGTGTGTTCCTTATCTTATCCTAGCATCTAAACTCTTCTCCATGGCTGGACCCCCAAATAATATTCCTTTACGTGCTAAGGGGTATCTAGAGAGTGGGATACGTTTAACAACTACCCTAACCCTAACGCGTACCCTAAACCTAACCCCTACCCTAACCCTAACACGTACCCTAATCCTAAACCGTACCCTAAACCGAGCCCTAACCCTAACACTAAACCTAACCCTAACCCTAACCCATACCCTACGCCGTACCCGCACCCCTCCCCGAACCCGTACCCTAAGCCGTACCCTCAGCCGAACCCTAAGCCTAACCCTAACCCTAGGCTACCCTTGACTGCTTCTGCCTCCAATAGATTTCCTAAGCACTAGTGTTTTAAGGAACAGCTTAAAAAGAGAATCCTAATGTGATTTCTTTATAATGGGTGTGTTCCTTATCTTATCCTAGTGTCTAAACTCTTCTCCATGGCTGCACCCCCAAATAATTTTGCCTTACGTGCTAAGGGGTATCTAGAGAGTGGGATAGGTTTAATAACTACCCTAACCCTAATGCATACTCTAACCCTAACCCCTACCCTAACACTAACACGTACCCTAATCCTAACCCGTACCCTAAACCGAGCCCTAACCCTAACACTAACACTAACCCTAACCCTAACCCATACCCTACGCCGTACCCGAACCCCTCCCCAAACCCGTACCCTAAGCCGTACCCTAAGCCTAACCCTAAGCCTAACACTAACCCTAGGCTACCCTTGAGTGCTTCTGCCTCCAATAGATTTCCTAAGCACTAGTGCTTTAAGCAACAGCTTAAAAAGAGAATCCTAATATGATTTCTTTATAATGGGTGTGTTCCTTATCTTATCCTAGTGTCTAAATTTTTCTCCATGGCTGGACCCCCAAATAATATTCCTTTACGTGCTAAGGGGTATCTAGAGAGTGGGATAGGTTTACTAACTACCCTAACCCTAACGCATACCCTAACCCTAAACCCTACCCTAAACCTAACACGTACCCTAATCCTAAACGTACCCTAAACCGAGCCCTAACACTAACACTAACCCTAACCCTAACCCTAACCCATACCCTACGCCGTACCCGAAACCCTCCCCGAACCCGTACCCTAAGCCGTACCCTAAGCCTAACCCTAAGCCTAACCCTAACCCTAGGCTACCCTTGACTGCTTCTGCCTCCAATAGATTTCCTAAGCACTAGTGTTTTAAGGAACAGCTTAAAAAGAGAATCCTAATGTGATTTCTTTATAATGGGTGTGTTCCTTATCTTATCCTAGTGTCTAAACTCTTCTCCATGGCTGGACCCTCAAATAATATTCCTTTACGTGCTAAGGGGTATCTAGAGAGTGGGATAGGTTTAATAACTACCCTAACCCTAACGCGTACCCTAACCCTAACCCCTACCCTAACCCTAACACGTACCCTAATCCTAACCCGTACCCTAAACCGAGCCCTAACCCTAACACTAACCCTAACCCTAACCCTAACCCATACCCTACGCCGTACCCGCACCCCTCCCCGAACGTGTACCCTAAGCCGTACCCTAAGCCTAACCCTAAGCCTAACCCTAACCCTAGGCTACCCTTGACTGCTTCTGCCTCCAATAGATTTCCTAAGCACTAGTGTTTTAAGGAACAGCTTAAAAAGAGAATCCTAATGTGATTTCTTTATAATGGGTGTGTTCCTTATCTTATCCTAGTGTCTAAACTCTTCTCCATGGCTGGACCACCAAATAATATTCCTTTACGTGCTAAGGGGTATCTAGAGAGTGGGATAGGTTTACTAACTACCCTAGCCCTAACGCGTAACCTAACCCTAACCCCTACCCTAACCCTAACACGTACCCTAATCCTAACCCGTACTCTAAACCGAGCCCTAACCTTAACACTAACCCTAACCCTAACCCTAACCCATACCCTACGCCGTACCCGAACCCTTCCCCGAACCCGTACCCTAAGCCGTACCCTAAGCCTAACCCTAAGCCTAACCCTAACCCTAGGCTACCCTTGACTGCTTCTGCCTCCAATAGATTTCCTAAGCACTAGTGTTTTAAGGAACAGCTTAAAAAGAGAATCCTAAAGTGATTTCTTTATAATGGGTGTGTTCCTTATCTTATCCTAGCGTCTAAACTCTTCTCCATGGCTGGACCCCCAAATAATATTCCTTTACGTGCTAAGGGGTATCTAGAGAGTGGGATAGGTTTAACAACTACCCTAACCCTAACGCGTACCCTAAACCTAACCCCTACCCTAACCCTAACACGTACCCTTATCCTAACCCGTACCCTAAACCGAGCCCTAACCCTAACACTAACCCTAACCCTAACCCTAACCCATACCCTACGCCGTACCCGCACCCCTCCCCGAACCCGTACCCTAAGCCGTACCCTCAGCCGAACCCTAAGCCTAACCCTAACCCTAGGCTACCCTTGACTGCTTCTGCCTCCAATAGATTTCCTAAGCACTAGTGTTTTAAGGAACAGCTTAAAAAGAGAATCCTAATGTGATTTCTTTATAATGGGTGTGTTCCTTATCTTATCCTAGTGTCTAAACTCTTCTCCATGGCTGCACCCCCAAATAATATTGCCTTACGTGCTAAGGGGTATCTAGAGAGTGGGATAGGTTTAATAACTACCCTAACCCTAATGCGTACTCTAACCCTAACCCCTACCCTAACACTAACACGTACCCTAATCCTAACCCGTACCCTAAACCGAGCCCTAACCCTAACACTAACACTAACCCTAACCCTAACCCATACCCTACGCCGTACCCGAACCCCTCCCCAAACCCGTACCCTAAGCCGTACCCTAAGCCTAACCCTAAGCCTAACACTAACCCTAGGCTACCCTTGACTGCTTCTGCCTCCAATAGATTTCCTAAGCACTAGTGTTTTAAGGAACAGCTTAAAAAGAGAATCCTAATGTGATTTCTTTATAATGGGTGTGTTCCTTATCTTATCCTAGTGTCTAAACTCTTCTCCATGGCTGCACCCCCAAATAATATTCCCTTACGTGCTAAGGGGTATCTAGAGAGTGGGGTAGGTTTAATAACTACCCTAACCCTAACACGTACCCTAACCCTAACCCCTACCCTAAACCTAACACGTACCCTAATCCTAACCTGTACCCTAAACCGAGCCCTAACCCTAACACTAACCCTAACCCTAACCCTAACCCATACCCTACGCCGTACCCGCACCCCTCCCCGAACCCGTACCCTAAGACATACCCTAAACCTAACCCTAAGCCTAACCCTAACCCTAGGCTACCCTTGACTGCTTCTGCCTCCAATTGATTTCCTAAGCAGTAGTGTTTTAAGGAACAGCTTAAAAAGAGAATCCTAATGTGATTTCTTTATAATGGGTGTGTTCCTTATCTTATCCTAGTGTCTAAACTCTTCTCCATGGCTGGACCCCCAAATAATATTCCTTTACGTGCTAAGGGGGAGCTAGAGAGTGGGATAGGTTTACTAACTACCCTAGCCCTAACGCGTAACCTAACCCTAACCCCTACCCTAACCCTAACACGTACCCTAATCCTAACCCGTACCCTAAACCGAGCCCTAACCCTAACACTAACCCAAACCCTAACCCTAACCCATACCCTACGCCGTACACGAACACCTCCCCGAACCCATACCCCAAGCCGTACCCTAACCCTAACCCTAAGCCTAACCCTAACCCTAGGCTACCCTTGACTGCTTCTGCCTCCAATAGATTTCCTAAGCACTAGTGTTTTAAGCAACAGCTTAAAAAGAGAATCCTAATGTGATTTCTTTATAATGGGTGTGTTCCTTATCTTATCCTAGTGTCTAAACTCTTCTCCATGGCTGGACCCCCAAATAATATTCCTTTACGTGCTAAGGGGTATCTAGAGAGTGGGATAGGTTTAATAACTACCCTAACCCTAATGCGTACCCTAACCCTAACCCCTACCCTAACCCTAACACGTACCCTAATCCTAACCCGTACCCTAAACCGAGCCCTAACCCTAACCCTAACCCTAACCCATACCCTACGCCGTACCCGAAACCCTCCCCGAACCCGTACCCTAAGCCGTACCCTAAGCCTAACCCTAAGCCTAACCTTACCCTAGGCTACCCTTGACTGCTTCTGCCTCCAATAGATTTCCTAAGCACTAGTGTTTTAAGGAACAGCTTAAAAAGAGAATCCTAATGTGATTTCTTTATAATGGGTGTGTTCCTTATCTTATCCTAGTGTCTAAACTCTTCTACATGGCTGCACCCCCAAATAATATTGCCTTACGTGCTAAGGGGTATCTAGAGAGTGGGATAGGTTTAATAACTACCCTAACCCTAACGCGTACCCTAACCCTAACCCCTACCCTAAACCTAACACGTACCCTAATCCTAACCGTACCCTAAACCGAGCCCTAACACTAACCCAAACCCTAACCCTAACCCATACCCTACGCCGTACACGAACACCTCCCCGAACCCATACCCCAAGCCATACCCTAACCCTAACCCTAAGCCTAACCCTAACCCTAGGCTACCCTTGACTGCTTCTGCCTCCAATTGATTTCCTAAGCACTAGTGTTTTAAGAACAGCTTAAAAAGAGAATCCTAAAGTGATTTCTTTATAATGGCTGTGTTCCTTATCTTATCCTAGTGTCTAAACTCTTCTCCATGGCTGGACCCCCAAATAATATTCCTTTACGTGCTAAGGGGTATCTAGAGAGTGGGATAGGTTTAATAACTACCCTAACCCTAACGCGTACCCTAACCCTAACCCCTACCCTAACCCTAACACGTACCCTAATCCTAACCCGTACCCTACACCGAGCCCTAACCCTAACACTAACCCTAACCCTAACCCTAACCCATACCCTACGCCGTACCCGAAACCCTCCCCGAACCCGTACCCTAAGCCGTACCCTAAGCCTAACCCTAAGCCTAACACTAACCCTAGGCTACCCTTTACTGCTTCTGCCTCCAATAGATTTCCTAAGCAGTAGTGTTTTAAGCAACAGCTTAAAAAGAGAATCCTAATGTGATTTCTTTATAATGGGTGTGTTCCTTATCTTATCCTAGTGTCTAAACTCTTCTCCATGGCTGGACCCCCAAATAATATTCCTTTACGTGCTAAGGGGTATCTAGAGAGTGGGATAGGTTTACTAACGACCCTAACCCTAATGCGTACCCTAACCCTAACCCCTACCCTAAACCTAACACGTACCCTAATCCTAACCGTACCCTAAACCGAGCCCTAACCCTAACACAAACCCTAACCCTAACCCTAACCCATACCCTACGCCGTACCCGAAACCCTCCCCGAACCCGTACCCTAAGCCGTACCCTAAGCCTAACCCTAAGCCTAACCCTAACCCTAGGCTACCCTTGACTGCTTCTGCCTCCAATAGATTTCCTAAGCACTAGTGTTTTAAGCAACAGCTTAAAAAGAGAATCCTAATGTGATTTCTTTATAATGGGTGTGTTCCTTATCTTATCCTAGTGTCTAAACTCTTCTCCATGGCTGCACCCCCAAATAATATTCCTTACGTGCTAAGGGGTATCTAGAGAGTGGGATAGGTTTAATAACTACCCTAACCCTAACACGTACCCTAACCCTAACCCCTACCCTAAACCTAACACGTACCCTAATCCTAACCTGTACCCTAAACCGAGCCCTAACCCTAACACTAACCCTAACCCTAACCCATACCCTACGCCGTACCCGCACCCCTCCCCGAACCCGTACCCTAAGACATACCCTAAACCTAACCCTAAGCCTAACCCTAACCCTAGGCTACCCTTGACTGCTTCTGCCTCCAATTGATTTCCTAAGCAGTAGTGTTTTAAGGAACAGCTTAAAAAGAGAATCCTAATGTGATTTCTTTATAATGGGTGTGTTCCTTATCTTATCCTAGCGTCTAAACTCTTCTCCATGGCTGGACCCCCAAATAATATTCCTTTACGTGCTAAGGGGGAGCTAGAGAGTGGGATAGGTTTACTAACTACCCTAGCCCTAACGCGTAACCTAACCCTAACCCCTACCCTAACCCTAACACGTACCCTAATCCTAACCCGTACCCTAAACCGAGCCCTAACCCTAACACTAACCCAAACCCTAACCCTAACCCATACCCTACGCCGTACACGAACACCTCCCCGAACCCATACCCCAAGCCGTACCCTAACCCTAACCCTAAGCCTAACCCTAACCCTAGGCTACCCTTGACTGCTTCTGCCTCCAATAGATTTCCTAAGCACTAGTGTTTTAAGCAGCAGCTTAAAAAGAGAATCCTAATGTGATTTCTTTATAATGGGTGTGTTCCTTATCTTATCCTAGTGTCTAAACTCTTCTCCATGGCTGGACCCCCAAATAATATTCCTTTACGTGCTAAGGGGTATCTAGAGAGTGGGATAGGTTTAATAACTACCCTAACCCTAATGCGTACCCTAACCCTAACCCCTACCCTAACCCTAACACGTACCCTAATCCTAACCCGTACCCTAAACCGAGCCCTAACCCTAGCCCTAACCCTAACCCATACCCTACGCCGTACCCGAAACCCTCCCCGAACCCGTACCCTAAGCCGTACCCTAAGCCTAACCCTAAGCCTAACCTTACCCTAGGCTACCCTTGACTGCTTCTGCCTCCAATAGATTTCCTAAGCACTAGTGTTTTAAGGAACAGCTTAAAAAGAGAATCCTAATGTGATTTCTTTATAATGGGTGTGTTCCTTATCTTATCCTAGTGTCTAAACTCTTCTACATGGCTGCACCCCCAAATAATATTGCCTTACGTGCTAAGGGGTATCTAGAGAGTGGGATAGGTTTAATAACTACCCTAACCCTAATGCGTACTCTAACCCTAACCCCTACCCTAACACTAACACGTACCCTAATCCTAACCCGTACCCTAAACCGAGCCCTAACCCTAACACTAACACTAACCCTAACCCTAACCCATACCCTACGCCGTACCTGAACACCTCCCCAAACCCGTACCCAAAGCCGTACCCTAAGCCTAACCCTAAGCCTAACACTAACCCTAGGCTACCCTTGACTGCTTCTGCCTCCAATAGATTTCCTAAGCACTAGTGTTTTAAGCAACAGCTTAAAAAGAGAATCCTAATGTGATTTCTTTATAATGGGTGTGTTCCGTATCTTATCCTAGTGTCTAAATTCTTCTCCATTGCTGGAACCCCAAATAATATTCCTTTACGTGCTAAGGGGTATCTAGAGAGTGGGATAGGTTTACTAACTACCCTAACCCTAACGCGTACCCTAACCCTAACCCCTACCCTAAACCTAACACGTACCCTAATCCTAACCGTACCCTAAACCGAGCCCTAACCCTAACACTAACACTAACCCTAACCCTAACCCATACCCTACGCCGTACCTGAACCCCTCCCCAAACCCGTACCCTAAGCCGTACCCTAAGCCTAACCCTAAGCGTAACACTAACCCTAGGCTACCCTTGACTGCTTCTGCCTCCAATAGATTTCCTAAGCACTAGTGTTTTAAGCAACAGCTTAAAAAGAGAATCCTAATGTGATTTCTTTATAATGGGTGTGTTCCTTATCTTATCCTAGTGTCTAAACTCTTCTCCATGGCTGGACCCTCAAATAATATTCCTTTACGTGCTAAGGGGTATCTAGAGAGTGGGATAGGTTTAATAACTACCCTAACCCTAACGCGTACCCTAACCCTAACCCCTACCCTAACCCTAACACCTACCCTAATCCTAACCCGTACCCTAAACCGAGCCCTAACCCTAACACTAACCCTAACCCTAACCCTAACCCATACCCTACGCCGTACCCGCACCCCTCCCCGAACCCGTAACCTAAGCCGTACCCTAAGCCTAACCCTAAGCCTAACCCTAACCCTAGGCTACCCTTGACTGCTTCTGCCTCCAATAGATTTCCTAAGCACTAGTGTTTTAAGGAACAGCTTAAAAAGAGAATCCTAATGTGATTTCTTTATAATGGGTGTGTTCCTTATCTTATCCTAGTGTCTAAACTCTTCTCCATGGCTGCACCCCCAAATAATATTCCCTTACGTGCTAAGGGGTATCTAGAGAGTGGGATAGGTTTAATAACTACCCTAACCCTAACGCGTACCCTAACTCTAACCCCTACCCTAACCCTAACACGTACCCTAATCCTAACCTGTACCCTAAACCGAGCCCTAACCCTAACACTAACCCTAACCCTAACCCTAACCCATACCCTACGCTGTACCCGCACCCCTCCCCGAACCCGTACCCTAAGCCATACCCTAAACCTAACCCTAAGCCTAACCCTAACCCTAGGCTACCCTTGACTGCTTCTGCCTCCAATTGATTTCCTAAGCAGTAGTGTTTTAAGAAACAGCTTAAAAAGAGAATCCTAATGTGATTTCTTTATAATGGGTGTGTTCCTTATCTTATCCTAGTGTCTAAACTCTTCTCCATGGCTGGACCCCCAAATAATATTCCTTTACGTGCTAAGGGGGAGCTAGAGAGTGGGATAGGTTTAATAACTACCCTAGCCCTAACGCGTAACCTAACCCTAACCCCTACCCTAACCCTAACACGTACCCTAATCCTAACCCGTACCCTAAACCGAGCCCTAACCCTAACACTAACCCAAACCCTAACCCTAACCCATACCCTACGCCGTACACGAACACCTCCCCGAACCCATACCCCAAGCCGTACCCTAACCCTAACCCTAAGCCTAACCCTAACCCTAGGCTACCCTTGACTGCTTCTGCCTCCAATTGATTTCCTAAGCACTAGTGTTTTAAGAACAGCTTAAAAAGAGAATCCTAAAGTGATTTCTTTATAATGGGTGTGTTCCTTATCTTATCCTAGTGTCTAAACTCTTCTCCATGGCTGGACCCCCAAATAATATTCCTTTACGTGCTAAGGGGTATCTAGAGAGTGGGATAGGTTTAATAACTACCCTAACCCTAACGCGTACCCTAACCCTAACCCCTACCCTAACCCTAACACGTACCCTAATCCTAACCCGTACCCTAAACCGAGCCCTAACCCTAACACTAACCCTAACCCTAACCCTAACCCATACCCTACGCCGTACCCGAAACCCTCCCCGAACCCGTACCCTAAGCCATACCCTAAGCCTAACCCTAAGCCTAACACTAACCCTAGGCTACCCTTTACTGCTTCTGCCTCCAATAGATTTCCTAAGCACTAGTGTTTTAAGCAACAGCTTAAAAAGAGAATCCTAATGTGATTTCTTTATAATGGGTGTGTTCCTTATCTTATCCTAGTGTCTAAACTCTTCTCCATGGCTGGACCCCCAAATAATATTCCTTTATGTGCTAAGGGGTATCTAGAGAGTGGGATAGGTTTACTAACGACCCTAACCCTAATGCGTACCCTAACCCTAACCCCTACCCTAAACCTAACACGTACCCTAATCCTAACCGTACCCTAAACCGAGCCCTAACCCTAACACAAACCCTAACCCTAACCCTAACCCATACCCTACGCCGTACCAGAAACCCTCCCCGAACCCGTACCCTAAGCCGTACCCTAAGCCTAACCCTAAGCCTAACCCTAACCCTAGGCTACCCTTGACTGCTTCTGCCTCCAATAGATTTCCTAAGCACTAGTGTTTTAAGGAACAGCTTAAAAAGAGAATCCTAAAGTGATTTTTTTATAATGGGTGTGTTCCTTATCTTATCCTAGCGTCTAAACTCTTCTCCATGGCTGGACCCCCAAATAATATTCCTTTACGTGCTAAGGGGTATCTAGAGAGTGGGATAGGTTTAACAACTACCCTAACCCTAACGCGTACCCTAAACCTAACCCCTACGCTAACCCTAACACGTACCCTAATCCTAACCCGTACCCTAAACCGAGCCCTAACCCTAACACTAACCCTAACCCTAACCCTAACCCATACCCTACGCCGTACCCGCACCCCTCCCCGAACCCGTACCCTAAGCCGTACCCTCAGCCGAACCCTAAGCCTAACCCTAACCCTAGGCTACCCTTGACTGCTTCTGCCTCCAATAGATTTCCTAAGCACTAGTGTTTTAAGGAACAGCTTAAAAAGAGAATCCTAATGTGATTTCTTTATAATGGGTGTGTTCCTTATCTTATCCTAGTGTCTAAACTCTTCTCCATGGCTGCACCCCCAAATAATATTGCCTTACGTGCTAAGGGGTATCTAGAGAGTGGGATAGGTTTAATAACTACCCTAACCCTAATGCGTACTCTAACCCTAACCCCTACCCTAACACTAACACGTACCCTAATCCTAACCCGTACCCTAAACCGAGCCCTAACCCTAACACTAACACTAACCGTAACCCTAACCCATACCCTACGCCGTACCCGAACCCCTCCCCAAACCCGTACCCTAAGCCGTACCCTAAGCCTAACCCTAAGCCTAACACTAACCCTAGGCTACCCTTGACTTCTTCTGCCTCCAATAGATTTCCTAAGCACTAGTGTTTTAAGCAACAGCTTAAAAAGAGAATCCTAATGTGATTTCTTTATAATGGGTGTGTTCCTTATCTTATCCTAGTGTCTAAACTCTTCTCCATGGCTGCACCCCCAAATAATATTCCCTTACGTGCTAAGGGGTATCTAGAGAGTGGGATAGGTTTAATAACTACCCTAACCCTAACACGTACCCTAACCCTAACCCCTACCCTAAACCTAACACGTACCCTAATCCTAACCTGTACCCTAAACCGAGCCCTAACCCTAACACTAACCCTAACCCTAACCCTAACCCATACCCTACGCCGTACCCGCACCCCTCCCCGAACCCGTACCCTAAGACATACCCTAAACCTAACCCTAAGCCTAACCCTAACCCTAGGCTACCCTTGACTGCTTCTGCCTCCAATTGATTTCCTAAGCAGTAGTGTTTTAAGGAACAGCTTAAAAAGAGAATCCTAATGTGATTTCTTTATAATGGGTGTGTTCCTTATTTTATCCTAGTGTCTAAACTCTTCTCCATGGCTGGACCCCCAAATAATATTCCTTTACGTGCTAAGGGGGAGCTAGAGAGTGGGATAGGTTTACTAACTACCCTAGCCCTAACGCGTAACCTAACCCTAACCCCTACCCTAACCCTAACACGTACCCTAATCCTAACCCGTACCCTAAACCGAGCCCTAACCCTAACACTAACCCAAACCCTAACCCTAACCCATACCCTACGCCGTACACGAACACCTCCCCGAACCCATACCCCAAGCCGTACCCTAACCCTAACCCTAAGCCTAACCCTAACCCTAGGCTACCCTTGACTGCTTCTGCCTCCAATAGATTTCCTAAGCACTAGTGTTTTAAGCAACAGCTTAAAAAGAGAATCCTAATGTGATTTCTTTATAATGGGTGTGTTCCTTATCTTATCCTAGTGTCTAAACTCTTCTCCATGGCTGGACCCCCAAATAATATTCCTTTACGTGCTAAGTGGTATCTAGAGAGTGGGATAGGTTTAATAACTACCCTAACCCTAATGCGTACCCTAACCCTAACCCCTACCCTAACCCTAACACGTACCCTAATCCTAACCCGTACCCTAAACCGAGCCCTAACCCTAACCCTAACCCTAACCCATACCCTACGCCGTACCCGAAACCCTCCCCGAACCCGTACACTAAGCCGTACCCTAAGCCTAACCCTAAGCCTAACCCTAACACTAGGCTACCCTTGACTGCTTCTGCCTCCAATAGATTTCCTAAGCACTAGTGTTTTAAGGAACAGCTTAAAAAGAGAATCCTAAAGTGATTTCTTTATAATGGGTGTGTTCTTTATCTTATCCTAGCATCTAAACTCTTCTCCATGGCTGGACCCCCAAATAATATTCCTTTACGTGCTAAGGGGTATCTAGAGAGTGGGATACGTTTAACAACTACCCTAACCCTAACGCGTACCCTAAACCTAACCCCTACCCTAACCCTAACACGTACCCTAATCCTAAACCGTACCCTAAACCGAACCCTAACCCTAACACTAACCCTAACCCTAACCCTAACCCATACCCTACGCCGTACCCGCACCCCTCCCCGAACCCGTACCCTAAGCCGTACCCTCAGCCGAACCCTAAGCCTAACCCTAACCCTAGGCTACCCTTGACTGCTTCTGCCTCCAATAGATTTCCTAAGCACTAGTGTTTTAAGGAACAGCTTAAAAAGAGAATCCTAATGTGATTTCTTTATAATGGGTGTGTTCCTTATCTTATCCTAGTGTCTAAACTCTTCTCCATGGCTGCACCCCCAAATAATTTTGCCTTACGTGCTAAGGGGTATCTAGAGAGTGGGATAGGTTTAATAACTACCCTAACCCTAATGCGTACTCTAACCCTAACCCCTACCCTAACACTAACACGTACCCTAATCCTAACCCGTACCCTAAACCGAGCCCTAACCCTAACACTAACACTAACCCTAACCCTAACCCATACCCTATGCCGTACCCGAACCCCTCACCAAACCCGTACCCTAAGCCGTACCCTAAGCCTAACCCTAAGCCTAACACTAACCCTAGGCTACCCTTGAGTGCTTCTGCCTCCAATAGATTTCCTAAGCACTAGTGTTTTAAGCAACAGCTTAAAAAGAGAATCCTAATGTGATTTCTTTATAATGGGTGTGTTCCTTATCTTATCCTAGTGTCTAAATTTTTCTCCATGGCTGGACCCCCAAATAATATTCCTTTACGTGCTAAGGGGTATCTAGAGAGTGGGATAGGTTTAATAACTACCCTAACCCTAACGCGTACCCTAACCCTAACCCCTACCCTAACCCTAACACGTACCCTAATCCTAACCCGTACCCTACACCGAGCCCTAACCCTAACACTAACCCTAACCCTAACCCTAACCCATACCCTACGCCGTACCCGAAACCCTCCCCGAACCCGTACCCTAAGCCGTACCCTAAGCCTAACCCTAAGCCTAACACTAACCCTAGGCTACCCTTTACTGCTTCTGCCTCCAATAGATTTCCTAAGCAGTAGTGTTTTAAGCAACAGCTTAAAAAGAGAATCCTAATGTGATTTCTTTATAATGGGTGTGTTCCTTATCTTATCCTAGTGTCTAAACTCTTCTCCATGGCTGGACCCCCAAATAATATTCCTTTACGTGCTAAGGGGTATCTAGAGAGTGGGATAGGTTTACTAACGACCCTAACCCTAATGCGTACCCTAACCCTAACCCCTACCCTAAACCTAACACGTACCCTAATCCTAACCGTACCCTAAACCGAGCCCTAACCCTAACACAAACCCTAACCCTAACCCTAACCCATACCCTACGCCGTACCCGAAACCCTCCCCGAACCCGTACCCTAAGCCGTACCCTAAGCCTAACCCTAAGCCTAACCCTAACCCTAGGCTACCCTTGACTGCTTCTGCCTCCAATAGATTTCCTAAGCACTAGTGTTTTAAGCAACAGCTTAAAAAGAGAATCCTAATGTGATTTCTTTATAATGGGTGTGTTCCTTATCTTATCCTAGTGTCTAAACTCTTCTCCATGGCTGCACCCCCAAATAATATTCCCTTACGTGCTAAGGGGTATCTAGAGAGTGGGATAGGTTTAATAACTACCCTAACCCTAACACGTACCCTAACCCTAACCCCTACCCTAAACCTAACACGTACCCTAATCCTAACCTGTACCCTAAACCGAGCCCTAACCCTAACACTAACCCTAACCCTAACCCATACCCTACGCCGTACCCGCACCCCTCCCCGAACCCGTACCCTAAGACATACCCTAAACCTAACCCTAAGCCTAACCCTAACCCTAGGCTACCCTTGACTGCTTCTGCCTCCAATTGATTTCCTAAGCAGTAGTGTTTTAAGGAACAGCTTAAAAAGAGAATCCTAATGTGATTTCTTTATAATGGGTGTGTTCCTTATCTTATCCTAGTGTCTAAACTCTTCTCCATGGCTGGACCCCCAAATAATATTCCTTTACGTGCTAAGGGGGAGCTAGAGAGTGGGATAGGTTTACTAACTACCCTAGCCCTAACGCGTAACCTAACCCTAACCCCTACCCTAACCCTAACACGTACCCTAATCCTAACCCGTACCCTAAACCGAGCCCTAACCCTAACACTAACCCAAACCCTAACCCTAACCCATACCCTACGCCGTACACGAACACCTCCCCGAACCCATACCCCAAGCCGTACCCTAACCCTAACCCTAAGCCTAACCCTAACCCTAGGCTACCCTTGACTGCTTCTGCCTCCAATAGATTTCCTAAGCACTAGTGTTTTAAGCAGCAGCTTAAAAAGAGAATCCTAATGTGATTTCTTTATAATGGGTGTGTTCCTTATCTTATCCTAGTGTCTAAACTCTTCTCCATGGCTGGACCCCCAAATAATATTCCTTTACGTGCTAAGGGGTATCTAGAGAGTGGGATAGGTTTAATAACTACCCTAACCCTAATGCGTACCCTAACCCTAACCCCTACCCTAACCCTAACACGTACCCTAATCCTAACCCGTACCCTAAACCGAGCCCTAACCCTAGCCCTAACCCTAACCCATACCCTACGCCGTACCCGAAACCCTCCCCGAACCCGTACCCTAAGCCGTACCCTAAGCCTAACCCTAAGCCTAACCTTACCCTAGGCTACCCTTGACTGCTTCTGCCTCCAATAGATTTCCTAAGCACTAGTGTTTTAAGGAACAGCTTAAAAAGAGAATCCTAATGTGATTTCTTTATAATGGGTGTGTTCCTTATCTTATCCTAGTGTCTAAACTCTTCTACATGGCTGCACCCCCAAATAATATTGCCTTACGTGCTAAGGGGTATCTAGAGAGTGGGATAGGTTTAATAACTACCCTAACCCTAACGCGTACCCTAACTCTAACCCCTACCCTAACCCTAACACGTACCCTAATCCTAACCTGTACCCTAAACCGAGCCCTAACCCTAACACTAACCCTAACCCTAACCCTAACCCATACCCTACGCTGTACCCGCACCCCTCCCCGAACCCGTACCCTAAGCCATACCCTAAACCTAACCCTAAGCCTAACCCTAACCCTAGGCTACCCTTGACTGCTTCTGCCTCCAATTGATTTCCTAAGCAGTAGTGTTTTAAGAAACAGCTTAAAAAGAGAATCCTAATGTGATTTCTTTATAATGGGTGTGTTCCTTATCTTATCCTAGTGTCTAAACTCTTCTCCATGGCTGGACCCCCAAATAATATTCCTTTACGTGCTAAGGGGGAGCTAGAGAGTGGGATAGGTTTAATAACTACCCTAGCCCTAACGCGTAACCTAACCCTAACCCCTACCCTAACCCTAACACGTACCCTAATCCTAACCCGTACCCTAAACCGAGCCCTAACCCTAACACTAACCCAAACCCTAACCCTAACCCATACCCTACGCCGTACACGAACACCTCCCCGAACCCATACCCCAAGCCGTACCCTAACCCTAACCCTAAGCCTAACCCTAACCCTAGGCTACCCTTGACTGCTTCTGCCTCCAATTGATTTCCTAAGCACTAGTGTTTTAAGAACAGCTTAAAAAGAGAATCCTAAAGTGATTTCTTTATAATGGGTGTGTTCCTTATCTTATCCTAGTGTCTAAACTCTTCTCCATGGCTGGACCCCCAAATAATATTCCTTTACGTGCTAAGGGGTATCTAGAGAGTGGGATAGGTTTAATAACTACCCTAACCCTAACGCGTACCCTAACCCTAACCCCTACCCTAACCCTAACACGTACCCTAATCCTAACCCGTACCCTAAACCGAGCCCTAACCCTAACACTAACCCTAACCCTAACCCTAACCCATACCCTACGCCGTACCCGAAACCCTCCCCGAACCCGTACCCTAAGCCATACCCTAAGCCTAACCCTAAGCCTAACACTAACCCTAGGCTACCCTTTACTGCTTCTGCCTCCAATAGATTTCCTAAGCACTAGTGTTTTAAGCAACAGCTTAAAAAGAGAATCCTAATGTGATTTCTTTATAATGGGTGTGTTCCTTATCTTATCCTAGTGTCTAAACTCTTCTCCATGGCTGGACCCCCAAATAATATTCCTTTACGTGCTAAGGGGTATCTAGAGAGTGGGATAGGTTTACTAACGACCCTAACCCTAATGCGTACCCTAACCCTAACCCCTACCCTAAACCTAACACGTACCCTAATCCTAACCGTACCCTAAACCGAGCCCTAACCCTAACACAAACCCTAACCCTAACCCTAACCCATACCCTACGCCGTACCCGAAACCCTCCCCGAACCCGTACCCTAAGCCGTACCCTAAGCCTAACCCTAAGCCTAACCCTAACCCTAGGCTACCCTTGACTGCTTCTGCCTCCAATAGATTTCCTAAGCACTAGTGTTTTAAGGAACAGCTTAAAAAGAGAATCCTAAAGTGATTTTTTTATAATGGGTGTGTTCCTTATCTTATCCTAGCGTCTAAACTCTTCTCCATGGCTGGACCCCCAAATAATATTCCTTTACGTGCTAAGGGGTATCTAGAGAGTGGGATAGGTTTAACAACTACCCTAACCCTAACGCGTACCCTAAACCTAACCCCTACGCTAACCCTAACACGTACCCTAATCCTAACCCGTACCCTAAACCGAGCCCTAACCCTAACACTAACCCTAACCCTAACCCTAACCCATACCCTACGCCGTACCCGCACCCCTCCCCGAACCCGTACCCTAAGCCGTACCCTCAGCCGAACCCTAAGCCTAACCCTAACCCTAGGCTACCCTTGACTGCTTCTGCCTCCAATAGATTTCCTAAGCACTAGTGTTTTAAGGAACAGCTTAAAAAGAGAATCCTAATGTGATTTCTTTATAATGGGTGTGTTCCTTATCTTATCCTAGTGTCTAAACTCTTCTCCATGGCTGCACACCCAAATAATATTGCCTTACGTGCTAAGGGGTATCTAGAGAGTGGGATAGGTTTAATAACTACCCTAACCCTAATGCGTACTCTAACCCTAACCCCTACCCTAACACTAACACGTACCCTAATCCTAACCCGTACCCTAAACCGAGTCCTAACCCTAACACTAACACTAACCGTAACCCTAACCCATACCCTACACCGTACCCGAACCCCTCCCCAAACCCGTACCCTAAGCCGTACCCTAAGCCTAACCCTAAGCCTAACACTAACCCTAGGCTACCCTTGACTGCTTCTGCCTCCAATAGATTTCCTAAGCACTAGTGTTTTAAGCAACAGCTTAAAAAGAGAATCCTAATGTGATTTCTTTATAATGGGTGTGTTCCTTATCTTATCCTAGTGTCTAAACTCTTCTCCATGGCTGCACCCCCAAATAATATTCCCTTACGTGCTAAGGGGTATCTAGAGAGTGGGATAGGTTTAATAACTACCCTAACCCTAACACGTACCCTAACCCTAACCCCTACCCTAAACCTAACACGTACCCTAATCCTAACCTGTACCCTAAACCGAGCCCTAACCCTAACACTAACCCTAACCCTAACCCTAACCCATACCCTACGCCGTACCCGCACCCCTCCCCGAACCCGTACCCTAAGACATACCCTAAACCTAACCCTAAGGCTAACCCTAACCCTAGGCTACCCTTGACTGCTTCTGCCTCCAATTGATTTCCTAAGCAGTAGTGTTTTAAGGAACAGCTTAAAAAGAGAATCCTAATGTGATTTCTTTATAATGGGTGTGTTCCTTATTTTATCCTAGTGTCTAAACTCTTCTCCATGGCTGGACCCCCAAATAATATTCCTTTACGTGCTAAGGGGGAGCTAGAGAGTGGGATAGGTTTACTAACTACCCTAGCCCTAACGCGTAACCTAACCCTAACCCCTACCCTAACCCTAACACGTACCCTAATCCTAACCCGTACCCTAAACCGAGCCCTAACCCTAACACTAACCCAAACCCTAACCCTAACCCATACCCTACGCCGTACACGAACACCTCCCCGAACCCATACCCCAAGCCGTACCCTAACCCTAACCCTAAGCCTAACCCTAACCCTAGGCTACCCTTGACTGCTTCTGCCTCCAATAGATTTCCTAAGCACTAGTGTTTTAAGCAACAGCTTAAAAAGAGAATCCTAATGTGATTTCTTTATAATGGGTGTGTTCCTTATCTTATCCTAGTGTCTAAACTCTTCTCCATGGCTGGACCCCCAAATAATATTCCTTTACGTGCTAAGGGGTATCTAGAGAGTGGGATAGGTTTAATAACTACCCTAACCCTAATGCGTACCCTAACCCTAACCCCTACCCTAACCCTAACACGTACCCTAATCCTAACCCGTACCCTAAACCGAGCCCTAACCCTAACCCTAACCCTAACCCATACCCTACGCCGTACCCGAAACCCTCCCCGAACCCGTACCCTAAGCCGTACCCTAAGCCTAACCCTAAGCCTAACCCTAACCCTAGGCTACCCTTGACTGCTTCTGCCTCCAATAGATTTCCTAAGCACTAGTGTTTTAAGGAACAGCTTAAAAAGAGAATCCTAAAGTGATTTCTTTATAATGGGTGTGTTCTTTATCTTATCCTAGCATCTAAACTCTTCTCCATGGCTGGACCCCCAAATAATATTCCTTTACGTGCTAAGGGGTATCTAGAGAGTGGGATACGTTTAACAACTACCCTAACCCTAACGCGTACCCTAAACCTAACCCCTACCCTAACCCTAACACGTACCCTAATCCTAAACCGTACCCTAAACCGAACCCTAACCCTAACACTAACCCTAACCCTAACCCTAACCCATACCCTACGCCGTACCCGCACCCCTCCCCGAACCCGTACCCTAAGCCGTACCCTCAGCCGATCCCTAAGCCTAACCCTAACCCTAGGCTACCCTTGACTGCTTCTGCCTCCAATAGATTTCCTAAGCACTAGTGTTTTAAGGAACAGCTTAAAAAGAGAATCCTAATGTGATTTCTTTATAATGGGTGTGTTCCTTATCTTATCCTAGTGTCTAAACTCTTCTCCATGGCTGCACCCCCAAATAATTTTGCCTTACGTGCTAAGGGGTATCTAGAGAGTGGGATAGGTTTAATAACTACCCTAACCCTAATGCGTACTCTAACCCTAACCCCTACCCTAACACTAACACGTACCCTAATCCTAACCCGTACCCTAAACCGAGCCCTAACCCTAACACTAACACTAACCCTAACCCTAACCCATACCCTATGCCGTACCCGAACCCCTCACCAAACCCGTACCCTAAGCCGTACCCTAAGCCTAACCCTAAGCCTAACACTAACCCTAGGCTACCCTTGAGTGCTTCTGCCTCCAATAGATTTCCTAAGCACTAGTGTTTTAAGCAACAGCTTAAAAAGAGAATCCTAATGTGATTTCTTTATAATGGGTGTGTTCCTTATCTTATCCTAGTGTCTAAACTCTTCTCCATGGCTGGACCCCCAAATAATATTCCTTTACGTGCTAAGGGGTATCTAGAGAGTGGGATAGGTTTACTAACTACCCTAACCCTAACGCGTACCCTAACCCTAACCCCTACCCTAAACCTAACATGTACCCTAATCCTAACCGTATCCTAAACCGAGCCCTAACACTAACACTAACCCTAACCCTAACCCTAACCCATACCCTACGCCGTACCCGAAACCCTCCCCGAACCCGTACCCTAAGCCGTACCCTAAGCCTAACCCTAAGCCTAACCCTAACCCTAGGCTACCCTTGACTGCTTCTGCCTCCAATAGATTTCCTAAGCACTAGTGTTTTAAGGAACAGCTTAAAAAGAGAATCCTAATGTGATTTCTTTATAATGGGTGTGTTCCTTATCTTATCCTAGTGTCTAAACTCTTCTCCATGGCTGGACCCTCAAATAATATTCCTTTACGTGCTAAGGGGTATCTAGAGAGTGGGATAGGTTTAATAACTACCCTAACCCTAACGCGTACCCTAACCCTAACCCCTACCCTAACCCTAACACGTACCCTAATCCTAACCCGTACCCTAAACCGAGCCCTAACCCTAACACTAACCCTAACCCTAACCCTAACCCATACCCTACGCCGGACCCGCACCCCTCCCCGAACCTGTACCCTAAGCCGTACCCTAAGCCTAACCCTAAGCCTAACACTAACCCTAGGCTACCCTTGACTGCTTCTGCCTCCAATAGATTTCCTAAGCACTAGTGTTTTAAGGAACAGCTTAAAAAGAGAATCCTAATGTGATTTCTTTATAATGGGTGTGTTCCTTATCTTATCCTAGTGTCTAAACTCTTCTCCATGGCTGGACCACCAAATAATATTCCTTTACGTGCTAAGGGGGAGCTAGAGAGTGGGATAGGTTTACTAACTACCCTAGCCCTAACGCGTAACCTAACCCTAACCCCTACCCTAACCCTAACACGTACCCTAATCCTAAACCGTACCCTAAACCGAGCCCTAACCTTAACACTAACCCTAACCCTAACCCTAACCCATACCCTACGCCGTACCCGAACCCCTCCCTGAACCCATACCGCAAGCCGTACCCTAACCCTAACCCTAAGCCTAACCCTAACCCTAGGCTACCCTTGACTGCTTCTGCCTCCAATAGATTTCCTAAGCACTAGTGTTTTAAGGAACAGCTTAAAAAGAGAATCCTAAAGTGATTTCTTTATAATGGGTGTGTTCCTTATCTTATCCTAGTGTCTAAACTCTTCTCCATGGCTGGACCCACAAATAATATTCCTTTACGTGCTAAGGGGTATCTAGAGAGTGGGATAGGTTTAATAACTACCCTAACCCTAACGCGTACCCTAACCCTAACCCCTACCCTAACCCTAACACGTACCCTAATCCTAACCCGTACCCTAAACCGAGCCCTAACCCTGACACTAACCCAAACCCTAACCCTAACCCATACCCTACGCCGTACACGAACACCTCCCCGAACCCATACCCCAAGCCGTACCCTAACCCTAACCCTAAGCCTAACCCTAACCCTAGGCTACCCTTGACTGCTTCTGCCTCCAATAGATTTCCTAAGCACTAGTGTTTTAAGCAACAGCTTAAAAAGAGAATCCTAATGTGATTTCTTTATAATGGGTGTGTTCCTTATCTTATCCTAGTGTCTAAACTCTTCTCCATGGCTGGACCCCCAAATAATATTCCTTTACGTGCTAAGGGGTATCTAGAGAGTGGGATAGGTTTAATAACTACCCTAACCCTAATGCGTACCCTAACCCTAACCCCTACCCTAACCCTAACACGTACCCTAATCCTAACCCGTACCCTAAACCGAGCCCTAACCCTAACCCTAACCCTAACCCATACGCTACGCCGTACCCGAAACCCTCCCCGAACCCGTACCCTAAGCCGTACCCTAAGCCTAACCCTAAGCCTAACCTTACCCTAGGCTACCCTTGACTGCTTCTGCCTCCAATAGATTTCCTAAGCACTAGTGTTTTAAGGAACAGCTTAAAAAGAGAATCCTAATGTGATTTCTTTATAATGGGGGTGTTCCTTATCTTATCCTAGTGTCTAAACTCTTCTACATGGCTGCACCCCCAAATAATATTGCCTTACGTGCTAAGGGGTATCTAGAGAGTGGGATAGGTTTAATAACTACCCTAACCCTAACGCGTACCCTAACCCTAACCCCTACCCTAAACCTAACACGTACCCTAATCCTAACCGTACCCTAAACCGAGCCCTAACACTAACACTAACCCTAACCCTAACCCTAACCCATACCCTACGCCGTACCCGAAACCCTCCCCGAACCCGTACCCTAAGCCACACCCTAAGCCTAACCCTAAGCCTAACCCTAACCCTAGGCTACCCTTGACTGCTTCTGCCTCCAATAGATTTCCTAAGCACTAGTGTTTTAAGGAACAGCTTAAAAAGAGAATCCTAATGTGATTTCTTTATAATGGGTGTGTTCCTTATCTTATCCTAGTGTCTAAACTCTTCTCCATGGCTGGACCCTCAAATAATATTCCTTTACGTGCTAAGGGGTATCTAGAGAGTGGGATAGGTTTAATAACTACCCTAACCCTAACGCGTACCCTAACCCTAACCCCTACCCTAACCCTAACACGTACCCTAATCCTAACCCGTACCCTAAACCGAGCCCTAACCCTAACACTAACCCTAACCCTAACCCTAACCCATACCCTACGCCGTACCCGCACCCCTCCCCGAACCCGTACCCTAAGCCGTACCCTAAGCCTAACCCTAAGCCTAACCCTAACCCTAGGCTACCCTTGACTGCTTCTGCCTCCAATAGATTTCCTAAGCACTAGTGTTTTAAGGAACAGCTTAAAAAGAGAATCCTAATGTGATTTCTTTATAATGGGTGTGTTCCTTATCTTATCCTAGTGTCTAAACTCTTCTCCATGGCTGGACCACCAAATAATATTCCTTTACGTGCTAAGGGGGAGCTAGAGAGTGGGATAGGTTTACTAACTACCCTAGCCCTAACGCGTAACCTAACCCTAACCCCTACCCTAACCCTAACACGTACCCTAATCCTAACCCGTACCCTAAACCGAGCCCTAACCTTAACACTAACCCTAACCCTAACCCTAACCCATACCCTACGCCGTACCCGAACCCCTCCCTGAACCCATACCGCAAGCCGTACCCTAACCCTAACCCTAAGCCTAACCCTAACCCTAGGCTACCCTTGACTGCTTCTGCCTCCAATAGATTTCCTAAGCACTAGTGTTTTAAGGAACAGCTTAAAAAGAGAATCCTAAAGTGATTTCTTTATAATGGGTGTGTTCCTTATCTTATCCTAGTGTCTAAACTCTTCTCCATGGCTGGACCCACAAATAATATTCCTTTACGTGCTAAGGGGTATCTAGAGAGTGGGATAGGTTTAATAACTACCCTAACCCTAACGCGTACCCTAACCCTAACCCCTACCCTAACCCTAACACGTACCCTAATCCTAACCCGTACCCTAAACCGAGCCCTAACCCTAACACTAACCCAAACCCTAACCCTAACCCATACCCTACGCCGTACACGAACACCTCCCCGAACCCATACCCCAAGCCGTACCCTAACCCTAACCCTAAGCCTAACCCTAACCCTAGGCTACCCTTGACTGCTTCTGCCTCCAATTGATTTCCTAAGCACTAGTGTTTTAAGAACAGCTTAAAAAGAGAATCCTAAAGTGATTTCTTTATAATGGCTGTGTTCCTTATCTTATCCTAGTGTCTAAACTCTTCTCCATGGCTGGACCCCCAAATAATATTCCTTTACGTGCTAAGGGGTATCTAGAGAGTGGGATAGGTTTACTAACGACCCTAACCCTAATGCGTACCCTAACCCTAACCCCTACCCTAAACCTAACACGTACCCTAATCCTAACGGTACCCTAAACCGAGCCCTAACCCTAACACAAACCCTAACCCTAACCCTAACCCATACCCTACGCCGTACCCGAAACCCTCCCCGAACCCGTACCCTAAGCCGTACCCTAAGCCTAACCCTAAGCCTAACCCTAACCCTAGGCTACCCTTGACTGCTTCTGCCTCCAATAGATTTCCTAAGCAGTAGTGTTTTAAGCAACAGATTAAAAAGAGAATCCTAATGTGATTTCTTTATAATGGGTGTGTTCCTTATCTTATCCTAGTGTCTAAACTCTTCTCCATGGCTGGACCCCCAAATAATATTCCTTTACGTGCTAAGGGGTATCTAGAGAGTGGGATAGGTTTACTAACGACCCTAACCCTAATGCGTACCCTAACCCTAACCCCTACCCTAAACCTAACACGTACCCTAATCCTAACCGTACCCTAAACCGAGCCCTAACCCTAACACAAACCCTAACCCTAACCCTAACCCATACCCTACGCCGTACCCGAAACCCTCCCCGAACCCGTACCCTAAGCCGTACCCTAACCCTAACCCTAAGCCTAACCCTAACCCTAGGCTACCCTTGACTGCTTCTGCCTCCAATAGATTTCCTAAGCACTAGTGTTTTAAGCAACAGCTTAAAAAGAGAATCCTAATGTGATTTCTTTATAATGGGTGTGTTCCTTATCTTATCCTAGTGTCTAAACTCTTCTCCATGGCTGGACCCCCAAATAATATTCCTTTACGTGCTAAGGGGTATCTAGAGAGTGGGATAGGTTTAATAACTACCCTAACCCTAATGCGTACCCTAACCCTAACCCCTACCCTAACCCTAACACGTACCCTAATCCTAACCCGTACCCTAAACCGAGCCCTAACCCTAACCCTAACCCTAACCCATACGCTACGCCGTACCCGAAACCCTCCCCGAACCCGTACCCTAAGCCGTACCCTAAGCCTAACCCTAAGCCTAACCTTACCCTAGGCTACCCTTGACTGCTTCTGCCTCCAATAGATTTCCTAAGCACTAGTGTTTTAAGGAACAGCTTAAAAAGAGAATCCTAATGTGATTTCTTTATAATGGGTGTGTTCCTTATCTTATCCTAGTGTCTAAACTCTTCTACATGGCTGCACCCCCAAATAATATTGCCTTACGTGCTAAGGGGTATCTAGAGAGTGGGATAGGTTTAATAACTACCCTAACCCTAACGCGTACCCTAACCCTAACCCCTACCCTAAACCTAACACGTACCCTAATCCTAACCGTACCCTAAACCGAGCCCTAACACTAACACTAACCCTAACCCTAACCCTAACCCATACCCTACGCCGTACCCGAAACCCTCCCCGAACCCGTACCCTAAGCCACACCCTAAGCCTAACCCTAAGCCTAACCCTAACCCTAGGCTACCCTTGACTGCTTCTGCCTCCAATAGATTTCCTAAGCACTAGTGTTTTAAGGAACAGCTTAAAAAGAGAATCCTAATGTGATTTCTTTATAATGGGTGTGTTCCTTATCTTATCCTAGTGTCTAAACTCTTCTCCATGGCTGGACCCTCAAATAATATTCCTTTACGTGCTAAGGGGTATCTAGAGAGTGGGATAGGTTTAATAACTACCCTAACCCTAACGCGTACCCTAACCCTAACCCCTACCCTAACCCTAACACGTACCCTAATCCTAACCCGTACCCTAAACCGAGCCCTAACCCTAACACTAACCCTAACCCTAACCCTAACCCATACCCTACGCCGTACCCGCACCCCTCCCCGAACCCGTACCCTAAGCCGTACCCTAAGCCTAACCCTAAGCCTAACCCTAACCCTAGGCTACCCTTGACTGCTTCTGCCTCCAATAGATTTCCTAAGCACTAGTGTTTTAAGGAACAGCTTAAAAAGAGAATCCTAATGTGATTTCTTTATAATGGGTGTGTTCCTTATCTTATCCTAGTGTCTAAACTCTTCTCCATGGCTGGACCACCAAATAATATTCCTTTACGTGCTAAGGGGGAGCTAGAGAGTGGGATAGGTTTACTAACTACCCTAGCCCTAACGCGTAACCTAACCCTAACCCCTACCCTAACCCTAACACGTACCCTAATCCTAACCCGTACCCTAAACCGAGCCCTAACCTTAACACTAACCCTAACCCTAACCCTAACCCATACCCTACGCCGTACCCGAACCCCTCCCTGAACCCATACCGCAAGCCGTACCCTAACCCTAACCCTAAGCCTAACCCTAACCCTAGGCTACCCTTGACTGCTTCTGCCTCCAATAGATTTCCTAAGCACTAGTGTTTTAAGGAACAGCTTAAAAAGAGAATCCTAAAGTGATTTCTTTATAATGGGTGTGTTCCTTATCTTATCCTAGTGTCTAAACTCTTCTCCATGGCTGGACCCACAAATAATATTCCTTTACGTGCTAAGGGGTATCTAGAGAGTGGGATAGGTTTAATAACTACCCTAACCCTAACGCGTACCCTAACCCTAACCCCTACCCTAACCCTAACACGTACCCTAATCCTAACCCGTACCCTTAACCGAGCCCTAACCCTAACACTAACCCAAACCCTAACCCTAACCCATACCCTACGCCGTACACGAACACCTCCCCGAACCCATACCCCAAGCCGTACCCTAACCCTAACCCTAAGCCTAACCCTAACCCTAGGCTACCCTTGACTGCTTCTGCCTCCAATTGATTTCCTAAGCACTAGTGTTTTAAGAACAGCTTAAAAAGAGAATCCTAAAGTGATTTCTTTATAATGGCTGTGTTCCTTATCTTATCCTAGTGTCTAAACTCTTCTCCATGGCTGGACCCCCAAATAATATTCCTTTACGTGCTAAGGGGTATCTAGAGAGTGGGATAGGTTTACTAACGACCCTAACCCTAATGCGTACCCTAACCCTAACCCCTACCCTAAACCTAACACGTACCCTAATCCTAACGGTACCCTAAACCGAGCCCTAACCCTAACACAAACCCTAACCCTAACCCTAACCCATACCCTACGCCGTACCCGAAACCCTCCCCGAACCCGTACCCTAAGCCGTACCCTAAGCCGTACCCTAAGCCTAACCCTAACCCTAGGCTACCCTTGACTGCTTCTGCCTCCAATAGATTTCCTAAGCAGTAGTGTTTTAAGCAACAGCTTAAAAAGAGAATCCTAATGTGATTTCTTTATAATGGGTGTGTTCCTTATCTTATCCTAGTGTCTAAACTCTTCTCCATGGCTGGACCCCCAAATAATATTCCTTTACGTGCTAAGGGGTATCTAGAGAGTGGGATAGGTTTACTAACGACCCTAACCCTAATGCGTACCCTAACCCTAACCCCTACCCTAAACCTAACACGTACCCTAATCCTAACCGTACCCTAAACCGAGCCCTAACCCTAACACAAACCCTAACCCTAACCCTAACCCATACCCTACGCCGTACCCGAAACCCTCCCCGAACCCGTACCCTAAGCCGTACCCTAACCCTAACCCTAAGCCTAACCCTAACCCTAGGCTACCCTTGACTGCTTCTGCCTCCAATAGATTTCCTAAGCACTAGTGTTTTAAGCAACAGCTTAAAAAGAGAATCCTAATGTGATTTCTTTATAATGGGTGTGTTCCTTATCTTATCCTAGTGTCTAAACTCTTCTCCATGGCTGGACCCCCAAATAATATTCCTTTACGTGCTAAGGGGTATCTAGAGAGTGGGATAGGTTTAATAACTACCCTAACCCTAATGCGTACCCTAACCCTAACCCCTACCCTAACCCTAACACGTACCCTAATCCTAACCCGTACCCTAAACCGAGCCCTAACCCTAACCCTAACCCTAACCCATACGCTACGCCGTACCCGAAACCCTCCCCGAACCCGTACCCTAAGCCGTACCCTAAGCCTAACCCTAAGCCTAACCTTACCCTAGGCTACCCTTGACTGCTTCTGCCTCCAATAGATTTCCTAAGCACTAGTGTTTTAAGGAACAGCTTAAAAACAGAATCCTAATGTGATTTCTTTATAATGGGTGTGTTCCTTATCTTATCCTAGTGTCTAAACTCTTCTACATGGCTGCACCCCCAAATAATATTGCCTTACGTGCTAAGGGGTATCTAGAGAGTGGGATAGGTTTAATAACTACCCTAACCCTAACGCGTACCCTAACCCTAACCCCTACCCTAACCCTAACACGTACCCTAATCCTAACCGTACCCTAAACCGAGCCCTAACACTAACACTAACCCTAACCCTAACCCTAACCCATACCCTACGCCGTACCCGAAACCCTCCCCGAACCCGTACCCTAAGCCATACCCTAAGCCTAACCCTAAGCCTAACCCTAACCCTAGGCTACCCTTGACTGCTTCTGCCTCCAATAGATTTCCTAAGCACTAGTGTTTTAAGGAACAGCTTAAAAAGAGAATCCTAATGTGATTTCTTTATAATGGGTGTGTTCCTTATCTTATCCTAGTGTCTAAACTCTTCTCCATGGCTGGACCCTCAAATAATATTCCTTTACGTGCTAAGGGGTATCTAGAGAGTGGGATAGGTTTAATAACTACCCTAACCCTAACGCGTACCCTAACCCTAACCCCTACCCTAACCCTAACACGTACCCTAATCCTAACCCGTACCCTAAACCGAGCCCTAACCCTAACACTAACCCTAACCCTAACCCTAACCCATACCCTACGCCGTACCCGCACCCCTCCCCGAACCCGTACCCTAAGCCGTACCCTAAGCCTAACCCTAAGCCTAACCCTAACCCTAGGCTACCCTTGACTGCTTCTGCCTCCAATAGATTTCCTAAGCACTAGTGTTTTAAGGAACAGCTTAAAAAGAGAATCCTAATGTGATTTCTTTATAATGGGTGTGTTCCTTATCTTATCCTAGTGTCTAAACTCTTCTCCATGGCTGGACCACCAAATAATATTCCTTTACGTGCTAAGGGGGAGCTAGAGAGTGGGATAGGTTTACTAACTACCCTAGCCCTAACGCGTAACCTAACCCTAACCCCTACCCTAACCCTAACACGTACCCTAATCCTAACCCGTACCCTAAACCGAGCCCTAACCTTAACACTAACCCTAACCCTAACCCTAACCCATACCCTACGCCGTACCCGAACCCCTCCCTGAACCCATACCGCAAGCCGTACCCTAACCCTAACCCTAAGCCTAACCCTAACCCTAGGCTACCCTTGACTGCTTCTGCCTCCAATAGATTTCCTAAGCACTAGTGTTTTAAGGAACAGCTTAAAAAGAGAATCCTAAAGTGATTTCTTTATAATGGGTGTGTTCCTTATCTTATCCTAGTGTCTAAACTCTTCTCCATGGCTGGACCCACAAATAATATTCCTTTACGTGCTAAGGGGTATCTAGAGAGTGGGATAGGTTTAATAACTACCCTAACCCTAACGCGTACCCTAACCCTAACCCCTACCCTAACCCTAACACGTACCCTAATCCTAACCCGTACCCTAAACCGAGCCCTAACCCTAACACTAACCCAAACCCTAACCCTAACCCATACCCTACGCCGTACACGAACACCTCCCCGAACCCATACCCCAAGCCGTACCCTAACCCTAACCCTAAGCCTAACCCTAACCCTAGGCTACCCTTGACTGCTTCTGCCTCCAATTGATTTCCTAAGCACTAGTGTTTTAAGAACAGCTTAAAAAGAGAATCCTAAAGTGATTTCTTTATAATGGCTGTGTTCCTTATCTTATCCTAGTGTCTAAACTCTTCTCCATGGCTGGACCCCCAAATAATATTCCTTTACGTGCTAAGGGGTATCTAGAGAGTGGGATAGGTTTACTAACGACCCTAACCCTAATGCGTACCCTAACCCTAACCCCTACCCTAAACCTAACACGTACCCTAATCCTAACGGTACCCTAAACCGAGCCCTAACCCTAACACAAACCCTAACCCTAACCCTAACCCATACCCTACGCCGTACCCGAAACCCTCCCCGAACCCGTACCCTAAGCCGTACCCTAAGCCTAACCCTAAGCCTAACCCTAACCCTAGGCTACCCTTGACTGCTTCTGCCTCCAATAGATTTCCTAAGCAGTAGTGTTTTAAGCAACAGATTAAAAAGAGAATCCTAATGTGATTTCTTTATAATGGGTGTGTTCCTTATCTTATCCTAGTGTCTAAACTCTTCTCCATGGCTGGACCCCCAAATAATATTCCTTTACGTGCTAAGGGGTATCTAGAGAGTGGGATAGGTTTACTAACGACCCTAACCCTAATGCGTACCCTAACCCTAACCCCTACCCTAAACCTAACACGTACCCTAATCCTAACCGTACCCTAAACCGAGCCCTAACCCTAACACAAACCCTAACCCTAACCCTAACCCATACCCTACGCCGTACCCGAAACCCTCCCCGAACCCGTACCCTAAGCCGTACCCTAACCCTAACCCTAAGCCTAACCCTAACCCTAGGCTACCCTTGACTGCTTCTGCCTCCAATAGATTTCCTAAGCACTAGTGTTTTAAGCAACAGCTTAAAAAGAGAATCCTAATGTGATTTCTTTATAATGGGTGTGTTCCTTATCTTATCCTAGTGTCTAAACTCTTCTCCATGGCTGGACCCCCAAATAATATTCCTTTACGTGCTAAGGGGTATCTAGAGAGTGGGATAGGTTTAATAACTACCCTAACCCTAATGCGTACCCTAACCCTAACCCCTACCCTAACCCTAACACGTACCCTAATCCTAACCCGTACCCTAAACCGAGCCCTAACCCTAACCCTAACCCTAACCCATACGCTACGCCGTACCCGAAACCCTCCCCGAACCCGTACCCTAAGCCGTACCCTAAGCCTAACCCTAAGCCTAACCTTACCCTAGGCTACCCTTGACTGCTTCTGCCTCCAATAGATTTCCTAAGCACTAGTGTTTTAAGGAACAGCTTAAAAAGAGAATCCTAATGTGATTTCTTTATAATGGGTGTGTTCCTTATCTTATCCTAGTGTCTAAACTCTTCTACATGGCTGCACCCCCAAATAATATTGCCTTACGTGCTAAGGGGTATCTAGAGAGTGGGATAGGTTTAATAACTACCCTAACCCTAACGCGTACCCTAACCCTAACCCCTACCCTAAACCTAACACGTACCCTAATCCTAACCGTACCCTAAACCGAGCCCTAACACTAACACTAACCCTAACCCTAACCCTAACCCATACCCTACGCCGTACCCGAAACCCTCCCCGAACCCGTACCCTAAGCCACACCCTAAGCCTAACCCTAAGCCTAACCCTAACCCTAGGCTACCCTTGACTGCTTCTGCCTCCAATAGATTTCCTAAGCACTAGTGTTTTAAGGAACAGCTTAAAAAGAGAATCCTAATGTGATTTCTTTATAATGGGTGTGTTCCTTATCTTATCCTAGTGTCTAAACTCTTCTCCATGGCTGGACCCTCAAATAATATTCCTTTACGTGCTAAGGGGTATCTAGAGAGTGGGATAGGTTTAATAACTACCCTAACCCTAACGCGTACCCTAACCCTAACCCCTACCCTAACCCTAACACGTACCCTAATCCTAACCCGTACCCTAAACCGAGCCCTAACCCTAACACTAACCCTAACCCTAACCCTAACCCATACCCTACGCCGTACCCGCACCCCTCCCCGAACCCGTACCCTAAGCCGTACCCTAAGCCTAACCCTAAGCCTAACCCTAACCCTAGGCTACCCTTGACTGCTTCTGCCTCCAATAGATTTCCTAAGCACTAGTGTTTTAAGGAACAGCTTAAAAAGAGAATCCTAATGTGATTTCTTTATAATGGGTGTGTTCCTTATCTTATCCTAGTGTCTAAACTCTTCTCCATGGCTGGACCACCAAATAATATTCCTTTACGTGCTAAGGGGGAGCTAGAGAGTGGGATAGGTTTACTAACTACCCTAGCCCTAACGCGTAACCTAACCCTAACCCCTACCCTAACCCTAACACGTACCCTAATCCTAACCCGTACCCTAAACCGAGCCCTAACCTTAACACTAACCCTAACCCTAACCCTAACCCATACCCTACGCCGTACCCGAACCCCTCCCTGAACCCATACCGCAAGCCGTACCCTAACCCTAACCCTAAGCCTAACCCTAACCCTAGGCTACCCTTGACTGCTTCTGCCTCCAATAGATTTCCTAAGCACTAGTGTTTTAAGGAACAGCTTAAAAAGAGAATCCTAAAGTGATTTCTTTATAATGGGTGTGTTCCTTATCTTATCCTAGTGTCTAAACTCTTCTCCATGGCTGGACCCACAAATAATATTCCTTTACGTGCTAAGGGGTATCTAGAGAGTGGGATAGGTTTAATAACTACCCTAACCCTAACGCGTACCCTAACCCTAACCCCTACCCTAACCCTAACACGTACCCTAATCCTAACCCGTACCCTTAACCGAGCCCTAACCCTAACACTAACCCAAACCCTAACCCTAACCCATACCCTACGCCGTACACGAACACCTCCCCGAACCCATACCCCAAGCCGTACCCTAACCCTAACCCTAAGCCTAACCCTAACCCTAGGCTACCCTTGACTGCTTCTGCCTCCAATTGATTTCCTAAGCACTAGTGTTTTAAGAACAGCTTAAAAAGAGAATCCTAAAGTGATTTCTTTATAATGGCTGTGTTCCTTATCTTATCCTAGTGTCTAAACTCTTCTCCATGGCTGGACCCCCAAATAATATTCCTTTACGTGCTAAGGGGTATCTAGAGAGTGGGATAGGTTTACTAACGACCCTAACCCTAATGCGTACCCTAACCCTAACCCCTACCCTAAACCTAACACGTACCCTAATCCTAACGGTACCCTAAACCGAGCCCTAACCCAAACACAAACCCTAACCCTAACCCTAACCCATACCCTACGCCGTACCCGAAACCCTCCCCGAACCCGTACCCTAAGCCGTACCCTAAGCCGTACCCTAAGCCTAACCCTAACCCTAGGCTACCCTTGACTGCTTCTGCCTCCAATAGATTTCCTAAGCAGTAGTGTTTTAAGCAACAGCTTAAAAAGAGAATCCTAATGTGATTTCTTTATAATGGGTGTGTTCCTTATCTTATCCTAGTGTCTAAACTCTTCTCCATGGCTGGACCCCCAAATAATATTCCTTTACGTGCTAAGGGGTATCTAGAGAGTGGGATAGGTTTACTAACGACCCTAACCCTAATGCGTACCCTAACCCTAACCCCTACCCTAAACCTAACACGTACCCTAATCCTAACCGTACCCTAAACCGAGCCCTAACCCTAACACAAACCCTAACCCTAACCCTAACCCATACCCTACGCCGTACCCGAAACCCTCCCCGAACCCGTACCCTAAGCCGTACCCTAACCCTAACCCTAAGCCTAACCCTAACCCTAGGCTACCCTTGACTGCTTCTGCCTCCAATAGATTTCCTAAGCACTAGTGTTTTAAGCAACAGCTTAAAAAGAGAATCCTAATGTGATTTCTTTATAATGGGTGTGTTCCTTATCTTATCCTAGTGTCTAAACTCTTCTCCATGGCTGGACCCCCAAATAATATTCCTTTACGTGCTAAGGGGTATCTAGAGAGTGGGATAGGTTTAATAACTACCCTAACCCTAATGCGTACCCTAACCCTAACCCCTACCCTAACCCTAACACGTACCCTAATCCTAACCCGTACCCTAAACCGAGCCCTAACCCTAACCCTAACCCTAACCCATACGCTACGCCGTACCCGAAACCCTCCCCGAACCCGTACCCTAAGCCGTACCCTAAGCCTAACCCTAAGCCTAACCTTACCCTAGGCTACCCTTGACTGCTTCTGCCTCCAATAGATTTCCTAAGCACTAGTGTTTTAAGGAACAGCTTAAAAACAGAATCCTAATGTGATTTCTTTATAATGGGTGTGTTCCTTATCTTATCCTAGTGTCTAAACTCTTCTACATGGCTGCACCCCCAAATAATATTGCCTTACGTGCTAAGGGGTATCTAGAGAGTGGGATAGGTTTAATAACTACCCTAACCCTAACGCGTACCCTAACCCTAACCCCTACCCTAAACCTAACACGTACCCTAATCCTAACCGTACCCTAAACCGAGCCCTAACACTAACACTAACCCTAACCCTAACCCTAACCCATACCCTACGCCGTACCCGAAACCCTCCCCGAACCCGTACCCTAAGCCATACCCTAAGCCTAACCCTAAGCCTAACCCTAACCCTAGGCTACCCTTGACTGCTTCTGCCTCCAATAGATTTCCTAAGCACTAGTGTTTTAAGGAACAGCTTAAAAAGAGAATCCTAATGTGATTTCTTTATAATGGGTGTGTTCCTTATCTTATCCTAGTGTCTAAACTCTTCTCCATGGCTGGACCCTCAAATAATATTCCTTTACGTGCTAAGGGGTATCTAGAGAGTGGGATAGGTTTAATAACTACCCTAACCCTAACGCGTACCCTAACCCTAACCCCTACCCTAACCCTAACACGTACCCTAATCCTAACCCGTACCCTAAACCGAGCCCTAACCCTAACACTAACCCTAACCCTAACCCTAACCCATACCCTACGCCGTACCCGCACCCCTCCCCGAACCCGTACCCTAAGCCGTACCCTAAGCCTAACCCTAAGCCTAACCCTAACCCTAGGCTACCCTTGACTGCTTCTGCCTCCAATAGATTTCCTAAGCACTAGTGTTTTAAGGAACAGCTTAAAAAGAGAATCCTAATGTGATTTCTTTATAATGGGTGTGTTCCTTATCTTATCCTAGTGTCTAAACTCTTCTCCATGGCTGGACCACCAAATAATATTCCTTTACGTGCTAAGGGGGAGCTAGAGAGTGGGATAGGTTTACTAACTACCCTAGCCCTAACGCGTAACCTAACCCTAACCCCTACCCTAACCCTAACACGTACCCTAATCCTAACCCGTACCCTAAACCGAGCCCTAACCTTAACACTAACCCTAACCCTAACCCTAACCCATACCCTACGCCGTACCCGAACCCCTCCCTGAACCCATACCGCAAGCCGTACCCTAACCCTAACCCTAAGCCTAACCCTAACCCTAGGCTACCCTTGACTGCTTCTGCCTCCAATAGATTTCCTAAGCACTAGTGTTTTAAGGAACAGCTTAAAAAGAGAATCCTAAAGTGATTTCTTTATAATGGGTGTGTTCCTTATCTTATCCTAGTGTCTAAACTCTTCTCCATGGCTGGACCCACAAATAATATTCCTTTACGTGCTAAGGGGTATCTAGAGAGTGGGATAGGTTTAATAACTACCCTAACCCTAACGCGTACCCTAACCCTAACCCCTACCCTAACCCTAACACGTACCCTAATCCTAACCCGTACCCTAAACCGAGCCCTAACCCTAACACTAACCCAAACCCTAACCCTAACCCATACCCTACGCCGTACACGAACACCTCCCCGAACCCATACCCCAAGCCGTACCCTAACCCTAACCCTAAGCCTAACCCTAACCCTAGGCTACCCTTGACTGCTTCTGCCTCCAATTGATTTCCTAAGCACTAGTGTTTTAAGAACAGCTTAAAAAGAGAATCCTAAAGTGATTTCTTTATAATGGCTGTGTTCCTTATCTTATCCTAGTGTCTAAACTCTTCTCCATGGCTGGACCCCCAAATAATATTCCTTTACGTGCTAAGGGGTATCTAGAGAGTGGGATAGGTTTACTAACGACCCTAACCCTAATGCGTACCCTAACCCTAACCCCTACCCTAAACCTAACACGTACCCTAATCCTAACGGTACCCTAAACCGAGCCCTAACCCTAACACAAACCCTAACCCTAACCCTAACCCATACCCTACGCCGTACCCGAAACCCTCCCCGAACCCGTACCCTAAGCCGTACCCTAAGCCTAACCCTAAGCCTAACCCTAACCCTAGGCTACCCTTGACTGCTTCTGCCTCCAATAGATTTCCTAAGCAGTAGTGTTTTAAGCAACAGCTTAAAAAGAGAATCCTAATGTGATTTCTTTATAATGGGTGTGTTCCTTATCTTATCCTAGTGTCTAAACTCTTCTCCATGGCTGGACCCCCAAATAATATTCCTTTACGTGCTAAGGGGTATCTAGAGAGTGGGATAGGTTTACTAACGACCCTAACCCTAATGCGTACCCTAACCCTAACCCCTACCCTAAACCTAACACGTACCCTAATCCTAACCGTACCCTAAACCGAGCCCTAACCCTAACACAAACCCTAACCCTAACCCTAACCCATACCCTACGCCGTACCCGAAACCCTCCCCGAACCCGTACCCTAAGCCGTACCCTAACCCTAACCCTAAGCCTAACCCTAACCCTAGGCTACCCTTGACTGCTTCTGCCTCCAATAGATTTCCTAAGCACTAGTGTTTTAAGCAACAGCTTAAAAAGAGAATCCTAATGTGATTTCTTTATAATGGGTGTGTTCCTTATCTTATCCTAGTGTCTAAACTCTTCTCCATGGCTGGACCCCCAAATAATATTCCTTTACGTGCTAAGGGGTATCTAGAGAGTGGGATAGGTTTAATAACTACCCTAACCCTAATGCGTACCCTAACCCTAACCCCTACCCTAACCCTAACACGTACCCTAATCCTAACCCGTACCCTAAACCGAGCCCTAACCCTAACCCTAACCCTAACCCATACGCTACGCCGTACCCGAAACCCTCCCCGAACCCGTACCCTAAGCCGTACCCTAAGCCTAACCCTAAGCCTAACCTTACCCTAGGCTACCCTTGACTGCTTCTGCCTCCAATAGATTTCCTAAGCACTAGTGTTTTAAGGAACAGCTTAAAAAGAGAATCCTAATGTGATTTCTTTATAATGGGTGTGTTCCTTATCTTATCCTAGTGTCTAAACTCTTCTACATGGCTGCACCCCCAAATAATATTGCCTTACGTGCTAAGGGGTATCTAGAGAGTGGGATAGGTTTAATAACTACCCTAACCCTAACGCGTACCCTAACCCTAACCCCTACCCTAAACCTAACACGTACCCTAATCCTAACCGTACCCTAAACCGAGCCCTAACACTAACACTAACCCTAACCCTAACCCTAACCCATACCCTACGCCGTACCCGAAACCCTCCCCGAACCCGTACCCTAAGCCACACCCTAAGCCTAACCCTAAGCCTAACCCTAACCCTAGGCTACCCTTGACTGCTTCTGCCTCCAATAGATTTCCTAAGCACTAGTGTTTTAAGGAACAGCTTAAAAAGAGAATCCTAATGTGATTTCTTTATAATGGGTGTGTTCCTTATCTTATCCTAGTGTCTAAACTCTTCTCCATGGCTGGACCCTCAAATAATATTCCTTTACGTGCTAAGGGGTATCTAGAGAGTGGGATAGGTTTAATAACTACCCTAACCCTAACGCGTACCCTAACCCTAACCCCTACCCTAACCCTAACACGTACCCTAATCCTAACCCGTACCCTAAACCGAGCCCTAACCCTAACACTAACCCTAACCCTAACCCTAACCCATACCCTACGCCGTACCCGCACCCCTCCCCGAACCCGTACCCTAAGCCGTACCCTAAGCCTAACCCTAAGCCTAACCCTAACCCTAGGCTACCCTTGACTGCTTCTGCCTCCAATAGATTTCCTAAGCACTAGTGTTTTAAGGAACAGCTTAAAAAGAGAATCCTAATGTGATTTCTTTATAATGGGTGTGTTCCTTATCTTATCCTAGTGTCTAAACTCTTCTCCATGGCTGGACCACCAAATAATATTCCTTTACGTGCTAAGGGGGAGCTAGAGAGTGGGATAGGTTTACTAACTACCCTAGCCCTAACGCGTAACCTAACCCTAACCCCTACCCTAACCCTAACACGTACCCTAATCCTAACCCGTACCCTAAACCGAGCCCTAACCTTAACACTAACCCTAACCCTAACCCTAACCCATACCCTACGCCGTACCCGAACCCCTCCCTGAACCCATACCGCAAGCCGTACCCTAACCCTAACCCTAAGCCTAACCCTAACCCTAGGCTACCCTTGACTGCTTCTGCCTCCAATAGATTTCCTAAGCACTAGTGTTTTAAGGAACAGCTTAAAAAGAGAATCCTAAAGTGATTTCTTTATAATGGGTGTGTTCCTTATCTTATCCTAGTGTCTAAACTCTTCTCCATGGCTGGACCCACAAATAATATTCCTTTACGTGCTAAGGGGTATCTAGAGAGTGGGATAGGTTTAATAACTACCCTAACCCTAACGCGTACCCTAACCCTAACCCCTACCCTAACCCTAACACGTACCCTAATCCTAACCCGTACCCTAAACCGAGCCCTAACCCTAACACTAACCCAAACCCTAACCCTAACCCATACCCTACGCCGTACACGAACACCTCCCCGAACCCATACCCCAAGCCGTACCCTAACCCTAACCCTAAGCCTAACCCTAACCCTAGGCTACCCTTGACTGCTTCTGCCTCCAATTGATTTCCTAAGCACTAGTGTTTTAAGAACAGCTTAAAAAGAGAATCCTAAAGTGATTTCTTTATAATGGCTGTGTTCCTTATCTTATCCTAGTGTCTAAACTCTTCTCCATGGCTGGACCCCCAAATAATATTCCTTTACGTGCTAAGGGGTATCTAGAGAGTGGGATAGGTTTACTAACGACCCTAACCCTAATGCGTACCCTAACCCTAACCCCTACCCTAAACCTAACACGTACCCTAATCCTAACGGTACCCTAAACCGAGCCCTAACCCTAACACAAACCCTAACCCTAACCCTAACCCATACCCTACGCCGTACCCGAAACCCTCCCCGAACCCGTACCCTAAGCCGTACCCTAAGCCGTACCCTAAGCCTAACCCTAACCCTAGGCTACCCTTGACTGCTTCTGCCTCCAATAGATTTCCTAAGCAGTAGTGTTTTAAGCAACAGCTTAAAAAGAGAATCCTAATGTGATTTCTTTATAATGGGTGTGTTCCTTATCTTATCCTAGTGTCTAAACTCTTCTCCATGGCTGGACCCCCAAATAATATTCCTTTACGTGCTAAGGGGTATCTAGAGAGTGGGATAGGTTTACTAACGACCCTAACCCTAATGCGTACCCTAACCCTAACCCCTACCCTAAACCTAACACGTACCCTAATCCTAACCGTACCCTAAACCGAGCCCTAACCCTAACACAAACCCTAACCCTAACCCTAACCCATACCCTACGCCGTACCCGAAACCCTCCCCGAACCCGTACCCTAAGCCGTACCCTAACCCTAACCCTAAGCCTAACCCTAACCCTAGGCTACCCTTGACTGCTTCTGCCTCCAATAGATTTCCTAAGCACTAGTGTTTTAAGCAACAGCTTAAAAAGAGAATCCTAATGTGATTTCTTTATAATGGGTGTGTTCCTTATCTTATCCTAGTGTCTAAACTCTTCTCCATGGCTGGACCCCCAAATAATATTCCTTTACGTGCTAAGGGGTATCTAGAGAGTGGGATAGGTTTAATAACTACCCTAACCCTAATGCGTACCCTAACCCTAACCCCTACCCTAACCCTAACACGTACCCTAATCCTAACCCGTACCCTAAACCGAGCCCTAACCCTAACCCTAACCCTAACCCATACGCTACGCCGTACCCGAAACCCTCCCCGAACCCGTACCCTAAGCCGTACCCTAAGCCTAACCCTAAGCCTAAACTTACCCTAGGCTACCCTTGACTGCTTCTGCCTCCAATAGATTTCCTAAGCACTAGTGTTTTAAGGAACAGCTTAAAAAGAGAATCCTAATGTGATTTCTTTATAATGGGTGTGTTCCTTATCTTATCCTAGTGTCTAAACTCTTCTACATGGCTGCACCCCCAAATAATATTGCCTTACGTGCTAAGGGGTATCTAGAGAGTGGGATAGGTTTAATAACTACCCTAACCCTAACGCGTACCCTAACCCTAACCCCTACCCTAAACCTAACACGTACCCTAATCCTAACCGTACCCTAAACCGAGCCCTAACACTAACACTAACCCTAACCCTAACCCTAACCCATACCCTACGCCGTACCCGAAACCCTCCCCGAACCCGTACCCTAAGCCACACCCTAAGCCTAACCCTAAGCCTAACCCTAACCCTAGGCTACCCTTGACTGCTTCTGCCTCCAATAGATTTCCTAAGCACTAGTGTTTTAAGGAACAGCTTAAAAAGAGAATCCTAATGTGATTTCTTTATAATGGGTGTGTTCCTTATCTTATCCTAGTGTCTAAACTCTTCTCCATGGCTGGACCCTCAAATAATATTCCTTTACGTGCTAAGGGGTATCTAGAGAGTGGGATAGGTTTAATAACTACCCTAACCCTAACGCGTACCCTAACCCTAACCCCTACCCTAACCCTAACACGTACCCTAATCCTAACCCGTACCCTAAACCGAGCCCTAACCCTAACACTAACCCTAACCCTAACCCTAACCCATACCCTACGCCGTACCCGCACCCCTCCCCGAACCCGTACCCTAAGCCGTACCCTAAGCCTAACCCTAAGCCTAACCCTAACCCTAGGCTACCCTTGACTGCTTCTGCCTCCAATAGATTTCCTAAGCACTAGTGTTTTAAGGAACAGCTTAAAAAGAGAATCCTAATGTGATTTCTTTATAATGGGTGTGTTCCTTATCTTATCCTAGTGTCTAAACTCTTCTCCATGGCTGGACCACCAAATAATATTCCTTTACGTGCTAAGGGGGAGCTAGAGAGTGGGATAGGTTTACTAACTACCCTAGCCCTAACGCGTAACCTAACCCTAACCCCTACCCTAACCCTAACACGTACCCTAATCCTAACCCGTACCCTAAACCGAGCCCTAACCTTAACACTAACCCTAACCCGAACCCTAACCCATACCCTACGCCGTACCCGAACCCCTCCCTGAACCCATACCGCAAGCCGTACCCTAACCCTAACCCTAAGCCTAACCCTAACCCTAGGCTACCCTTGACTGCTTCTGCCTCCAATAGATTTCCTAAGCACTAGTGTTTTAAGGAACAGCTTAAAAAGAGAATCCTAAAGTGATTTCTTTATAATGGGTGTGTTCCTTATCTTATCCTAGTGTCTAAACTCTTCTCCATGGCTGGACCCACAAATAATATTCCTTTACGTGCTAAGGGGTATCTAGAGAGTGGGATAGGTTTAATAACTACCCTAACCCTAATGCGTACCCTAACCCTAACCCCTACCCTAACCCTAACACGTACCCTAATCCTAACCCGTACCCTAAACCGAGCCCTAACCCTAACACTAACCCAAACCCTAACCCTAACCCATACCCTACGCCGTACACGAACACCTCCCCGAACCCATACCCCAAGCCGTACCCTAACCCTAACCCTAAGCCTAACCCTAACCCTAGGCTACCCTTGACTGCTTCTGCCTCCAATTGATTTCCTAAGCACTAGTGTTTTAAGAACAGCTTAAAAAGAGAATCCTAAAGTGATTTCTTTATAATGGCTGTGTTCCTTATCTTATCCTAGTGTCTAAACTCTTCTCCATGGCTGGACCCCCAAATAATATTCCTTTACGTGCTAAGGGGTATCTAGAGAGTGGGATAGGTTTACTAACGACCCTAACCCTAATGCGTACCCTAACCCTAACCCCTACCCTAAACCTAACACGTACCCTAATCCTAACGGTACCCTAAACCGAGCCCTAACCCTAACACAAACCCTAACCCTAACCCTAACCCATACCCTACGCCGTACCCGAAACCCTCCCCGAACCCGTACCCTAAGCCGTACCCTAAGCCTAACCCTAAGCCTAACCCTAACCCTAGGCTACCCTTGACTGCTTCTGCCTCCAATAGATTTCCTAAGCAGTAGTGTTTTAAGCAACAGCTTAAAAAGAGAATCCTAATGTGATTTCTTTATAATGGGTGTGTTCCTTATCTTATCCTAGTGTCTAAACTCTTCTCCATGGCTGGACCCCCAAATAATATTCCTTTACGTGCTAAGGGGTATCTAGAGAGTGGGATAGGTTTACTAACGACCCTAACCCTAATGCGTACCCTAACCCTAACCCCTACCCTAAACCTAACACGTACCCTAATCCTAACCGTACCCTAAACCGAGCCCTAACCCTAACACAAACCCTAACCCTAACCCTAACCCATACCCTACGCCGTACCCGAAACCCTCCCCGAACCCGTACCCTAAGCCGTACCCTAACCCTAACCCTAAGCCTAACCCTAACCCTAGGCTACCCTTGACTGCTTCTGCCTCCAATAGATTTCCTAAGCACTAGTGTTTTAAGCAACAGCTTAAAAAGAGAATCCTAATGTGATTTCTTTATAATGGGTGTGTTCCTTATCTTATCCTAGTGTCTAAACTCTTCTCCATGGCTGGACCCCCAAATAATATTCCTTTACGTGCTAAGGGGTATCTAGAGAGTGGGATAGGTTTAATAACTACCCTAACCCTAATGCGTACCCTAACCCTAACCCCTACCCTAACCCTAACACGTACCCTAATCCTAACCCGTACCCTAAACCGAGCCCTAACCCTAACCCTAACCCTAACCCATACGCTACGCCGTACCCGAAACCCTCCCCGAACCCGTACCCTAAGCCGTACCCTAAGCCTAACCCTAAGCCTAACCTTACCCTAGGCTACCCTTGACTGCTTCTGCCTCCAATAGATTTCCTAAGCACTAGTGTTTTAAGGAACAGCTTAAAAAGAGAATCCTAATGTGATTTCTTTATAATGGGTGTGTTCCTTATCTTATCCTAGTGTCTAAACTCTTCTCCATGGCTGGACCCTCAAATAATATTCCTTTACGTGCTAAGGGGTATCTAGAGAGTGGGATAGGTTTAATAACTACCCTAACCCTAACGCGTACCCTAACCCTAACCCCTACCCTAACCCTAACACGTACCCTAATCCTAACCCGTACCCTAAACCGAGCCCTAACCCTAACACTAACCCTAACCCTAACCCTAACCCATACCCTACGCCGTACCCGCACCCCTCCCCGAACCCGTACCCTAAGCCGTACCCTAAGCCTAACCCTAAGCCTAACCCTAACCCTAGGCTACCCTTGACTGCTTCTGCCTCCAATAGATTTCCTAAGCACTAGTGTTTTAAGGAACAGCTTAAAAAGAGAATCCTAATGTGATTTCTTTATAATGGGTGTGTTCCTTATCTTATCCTAGTGTCTAAACTCTTCTCCATGGCTGGACCACCAAATAATATTCCTTTACGTGCTAAGGGGGAGCTAGAGAGTGGGATAGGTTTACTAACTACCCTAGCCCTAACGCGTAACCTAACCCTAACCCCTACCCTAACCCTAACACGTACCCTAATCCTAACCCGTACCCTAAACCGAGCCCTAACCTTAACACTAACCCTAACCCTAACCCTAACCCATACCCTACGCCGTACCCGAACCCCTCCCTGAACCCATACCGCAAGCCGTACCCTAACCCTAACCCTAAGCCTAACCCTAACCCTAGGCTACCCTTGACTGCTTCTGCCTCCAATAGATTTCCTAAGCACTAGTGTTTTAAGGAACAGCTTAAAAAGAGAATCCTAAAGTGATTTCTTTATAATGGGTGTGTTCCTTATCTTATCCTAGTGTCTAAACTCTTCTCCATGGCTGGACCCACAAATAATATTCCTTTACGTGCTAAGGGGTATCTAGAGAGTGGGATAGGTTTAATAACTACCCTAACCCTAACGCGTACCCTAACCCTAACCCCTACCCTAACCCTAACACGTACCCTAATCCTAACCCGTACCCTAAACCGAGCCCTAACCCTAACACTAACCCAAACCCTAACCCTAACCCATACCCTACGCCGTACACGAACACCTCCCCGAACCCATACCCCAAGCCGTACCCTAACCCTAACCCTAAGCCTAACCCTAACCCTAGGCTACCCTTGACTGCTTCTGCCTCCAATTGATTTCCTAAGCACTAGTGTTTTAAGAACAGCTTAAAAAGAGAATCCTAAAGTGATTTCTTTATAATGGCTGTGTTCCTTATCTTATCCTAGTGTCTAAACTCTTCTCCATGGCTGCACCCCCAAATAATATTCCTTTACGTGCTAAGGGGTATCTAGAGAGTGGGATAGGTTTACTAACGACCCTAACCCTAATGCGTACCCTAACCCTAACCCCTACCCTAAACCTAACACGTACCCTAATCCTAACCGTACCCTAAACCGAGCCCTAACCCTAACACAAACCCTAACCCTAACCCTAACCCATACCCTACGCCGTACCCGAAACCCTCCCCGAACCCGTACCCTAAGCCGTACCCTAAGCCTAACCCTAAGCCTAACCCTAACCCTAGGCTACCCTTGACTGCTTCTGCCTCCAATAGATTTCCTAAGCACTAGTGTTTTAAGGAACAGCTTAAAAAGAGAATCCTAAAGTGATTTCTTTATAATGGGTGTGTTCCTTATCTTATCCTAGTGTCTAAACTCTTCTCCATGGCTGGACCCCCAAATAATATTCCTTTACGTGCTAAGGGGTATCTAGAGAGTGGGATAGGTTTAACAACTACCCTAACCCTAACGCGTACCCTAAACCTAACCCCTACCCTAACCCTAACACGTACCCTAATCCTAACCCGTACCCTAAACCGAGCCCTAACCCTAACACTAACCCTAACCCTAACCCTAACCCATACCCTACGCCGTACCCGCACCCCTCCCCGAACCCGTACCCTAAGCCGTACCCTCAGCCGAACCCTAAGCCTAACCCTAACCCTAGGCTACCCTTGACTGCTTCTGCCTCCAATAGATTTCCTAAGCACTAGTGTTTTAAGGAACAGCTTAAAAAGAGAATCCTAATGTGATTTCTTTATAATGGGTGTGTTCCTTATCTTATCCTAGTGTCTAAACTCTTCTCCATGGCTGGACCCCCAAATAATATTCCTTTACGTGCTAAGGGGTATCTAGAGAGTGGGATAGGTTTACTAACGACCGTAACTCTAATGCGTACCCTAACCCTAACCCCTACCCTAAACCTAACACGTACCCTAATCCTAACCGTACCCTAAACCGAGCCCTAACCCTAACACAAACCCTAACCCTAACCCTAACCCATACCCTACGCCGTACCCGAAACCCTCCCCGAACCCGTACCCTAAGCCGTACCCTAACCCTAACCCTAAGCCTAACCCTAACCCTAGGCTACCCTTGACTGCTTCTGCCTCCAATAGATTTCCTAAGCACTAGTGTTTTAAGCAACAGCTTAAAAAGAGAATCCTAATGTGATTTCTTTATAATGGGTGTGTTCCTTATCTTATCCTAGTGTCTAAACTCTTCTCCATGGCTGGACCCCCAAATAATATTCCTTTACGTGCTAAGGGGTATCTAGAGAGTGGGATAGGTTTAATAACTACCCTAACCCTAATGCGTACCCTAACCCTAACCCCTACCCTAACCCTAACACGTACCCTAATCCTAACCCGTACCCTAAACCGAGCCCTAACCCTAACCCTAACCCTAACCCATACGCTACGCCGTACCCGAAACCCTCCCCGAACACGTACCCTAAGCCGTACCCTAAGCCTAACCCTAAGCCTAACCTTACCCTAGGCTACCCTTGACTGCTTCTGCCTCCAATAGATTTCCTAAGCACTAGTGTTTTAAGGAACAGCTTAAAAAGAGAATCCTAATGTGATTTCTTTATAATGGGTGTGTTCCTTATCTTATCCTAGTGTCTAAACTCTTCTACATGGCTGCACCCCCAAATAATATTGCCTTACGTGCTAAGGGGTATCTAGAGAGTGGGATAGGTTTAATAACTACCCTAACCCTAACGCGTACCCTAACCCTAACCCCTACCCTAAACCTAACACGTACCCTAATCCTAACCCGTACCCTAAACCGAGCCCTAACCCTAACACTAACCCAAACCCTAACCCTAACCCATACCCTACGCCGTACACGAACACCTCCCCGAACCCATACCCCAAGCCGTACCCTAACCCTAACCCTAAGCCTAACCCTAACCCTAGGCTACCCTTGACTGCTTCTGCCTCCAATAGATTTCCTAAGCACTAGTGTTTTAAGCAGCAGCTTAAAAAGAGAATCCTAATGTGATTTCTTTATAATGGGTGTGTTCCTTATCTTATCCTAGTGTCTAAACTCTTCTCCATGGCTGGACCCCCAAATAATATTCCTTTACGTGCTAAGGGGTATCTAGAGAGTGGGATAGGTTTAATAACTACCCTAACCCTAATGCGTACCCTAACCCTAACCCCTACCCTAACCCTAACACGTACCCTAATCCTAACCCGTACCCTAAACCGAGCCCTAAACCTAACCCTAACCCTAACCCATACCCTACGCCGTACCCGAAACCCTCCCCGAACCCGTACCCTAAGCCGTACCCTAAGCCTAACCCTAAGCCTAACCTTACCCTAGGCTACCCTTGACTGCTTCTGCCTCCAATAGATTTCCTAAGCACTAGTGTTTTAAGGAACAGCTTAAAAAGAGAATTCTAATGTGATTTCTTTATAATGGGTGTGTTCCTTATCTTATCCTAGTGTCTAAACTCTTCTACATGGCTGCACCCCCAAATAATATTGCCTTACGTGCTAAGGGGTATCTAGAGAGTGGGATAGGTTTAATAACTACCCTAACCTTAATGCGTACTCTAACCCTAACCCCTACCCTAACACTAACACGTACCCTAATCCTAACCCGTACCCTAAACCGAGCCCTAACCCTAACACTAACACTAACCCTAACCCTAACCCATACCCTATGCCGTACCTGAACCCCTCCCCAAACCCGTACCCTAAGCCGTACCCTAAGCCTAACCCTAAGCCTAACACTAACCCTAGGCTACCCTTGACAGCTTCTGCCTCCAATAGATTTCCTAAGCACTAGTGTTTTAAGCAACAGCTTAAAAAGAGAATCCTAATGTGATTTCTTTATAATGGGTGTGTTCCTTATCTTATCCTAGTGTCTAAATTCTTCTCCATTGCTGGAACCCCAAATAATATTCCTTTACGTGCTAAGGGGTATCTAGAGAGTGGGATAGGTTTACTAACTACCCTAACCCTAACGCGTACCCTAACCCTAACCCCTACCCTAAACCTAACACGTACCCTAATCCTAACCGTACCCTAAACCGAGCCCTAACCCTAACACTAACCCTAACCCTAACCCTAACCCATACCCTACGCCGTACCCGAAACCCTCCCCGAACCCGTACCCTAAGCCGTACCCTAAGCCTAACCCTAAGCCTAACCCTAACCCTAGGCTACCCTTGACTGCTTCTGCCTCTTATAGATTTCCTAAGCACTAGTGTTTTAAGGAACAGCTTAAAAAGAGAATCCTAATGTGATTTCTTTATAATGGGTGTGTTCCTTATCTTATCCTAGTGTCTAAACTCTTCTCCATGGCTGGGCCCTCAAGTAATATTCCTTTACGTGCTAAGGGGTATCTAGAGAGTGGGATAGGTTTAATAACTACCCTAACCCTAACGCGTACCCTAACCCTAACCCCTACCCTAACCCTAACACGTACCCTAATCCTAACCCGTACCCTAAACCGAGCCCTAACCCTAACACTAACCCTAACCCTAACCCTAACCCATACCCTACGCCGTACCCGCACCCCTCCCCGAACCCGTAACCTAAGCCGTACCCTAAGCCTAACCCTAAGCCTAACCCTAACCCTAGGCTACCCTTGACTGCTTCTGCCTCCAATAGATTTCCTAAGCACTACTGTTTTAAGGAACAGCTTAAAAAGAGAATCCTAATGTGATTTCTTTATAATGGGTGTGTTCCTTATCTTATCCTAGTGTCTAAACTCTTCTCCATGGCTGCACCCCCAAATAATATTCCCTTACGTGCTAAGGGGTATCTAGAGAGTGGGATAGGTTTAATAACTACCCTAACCCTAACGCGTACCCTAACCCTAACCCCTACCCTTACCCTAACACGTACCCTAATCCTAACCTGTACCCTAAACCGAGCCCTAACCCTAACACTAACCCTAACCCTAACCCTAACCCATACCCTACGCCGTACCCGCACCCCTCCCCGAACCCGTACCCTAAGCCATACCCTAAACCTAACCCTAAGCCTAACCCTAACCCTAGGCTACCCTTCACTGCTTCTGCCTCCAATTGATTTCCTAAGCAGTAGTGTTTTAAGGAACAGCTTAAAAAGAGAATCCTAAAGTGATTTCTTTATAATGGGTGTGTTCCTTATCTTATCCTAGTGTCTAAACTCTTCTCCATGGCTGGACTCACAAATAATATTCCTTTACGTGCTAAGGGGGAGCTAGAGAGTGGGATAGGTTTACTAAGTACCCTAGCCCTAATGCGTAACCTAACCCTAACCCCTACCCTAACCCTAACACGTACCCTAATCCTAACCTGTACCCTAAACCGAGCCCTAACCCTAACACTAACCCAAACCCTAACCCTAACCCATACCCTACGCCGTACACGAACACCTCCCCGAACCCATACCCCAAGCCGTACCCTAAACCTAACCCTAAGCCTAACCCTAACCCTAGGCTACCCTTGACTGCTTCTGCCTCCAATAGATTTCCTAAGCACTAGTGTTTTAAGGAACAGCTTAAAAAGAGAATCCTAATGTGATTTCTTTATAATGGGTGTGTTCCTTATCTTATCCTAGTGTCTAAACTCTTCTCCATGGCTGCACCCCCAAATAATATTGCCTTACGTGCTAAGGGGTATCTAGAGAGTGGGATAGGTTTAATAACTACCCTAACCTTAATGCGTACTCTAACCCTAACCCCTACCCTAACACTAACACGTACCCTAATCCTAACCCGTACCCTAAACCGAGCCCTAACCCTAACACTAACACTAACCCTAACCCTAACCCATACCCTACGCCGTACCTGAACCCCTCCCCAAACCCGTACCCTAAGCCGTACCCTAAGCCTAACCCTAAGCCTAACACTAACCCTAGGCTACCCTTGACTGCTTCTGCCTCCAATAGATTTCCTAAGCACTAGTGTTTTAAGCAACAGCTTAAAAAGAGAATCCTAATGTGATTTCTTTATAATGGGTGTGTTCCTTATCTTATCCTAGTGTCTAAACTCTTCTCCATGGCTGGACCCTCAAATAATATTCCTTTACGTGCTAAGGGGTATCTAGAGAGTGGGATAGGTTTAATAACTACCCTAACCCTAACGCGTACCCTAACCCTAACCCCTACCCTAACCCTAACACGTACCCTAATCCTAACCCGTACCCTAAACCGAGCCCTAACCCTAACACTAACCCTAACCCTAACCCTAACCCATACCCTACGCCGTACCCGCACCCCTCCCCGAACCCGTAACCTAAGCCGTACCCTAAGCCTAACCCTAAGCCTAACCCTAACCCTAGGCTACCCTTGACTGCTTCTGCCTCCAATAGATTTCCTAAGCACTAGTGTTTTAAGAACAGCTTAAAAAGAGAATCCTAAAGTGATTTCTTTATAATGGGTGTGTTCCTTATCTTATCCTAGTGTCTAAACTCTTCTCCATGGCTGCAACCCCAAATAATATTCCCTTACGTGCTAAGGGGTATCTAGAGAGTGGGATAGGTTTAATAACTACCCTAACCCTAACGCGTACCCTAACCCTAACCCCTACCCTAACCCTAACACGTACCCTAATCCTAACCTGTACCCTAAACCGAGCCCTAACCCTAACACTAACCCTAACCCTAACCCTAACCCATACCCTACGCCGTACCCGCACCCCTCCCCGAACCCGTACCCTAAGCCATACCCTAAACCTAACCCTAAGCCTAACCCTAACCCTAGGCTACCCTTGACTGCTTCTGCCTCCAATTGATTTCCTAAGCAGTAGTGTTTTAAGGAACAGCTTAAAAAGAGAATCCTAATGTGATTTCTTTATAATGGGTGTGTTCCTTATCTTATCCTAGTGTCTAAACTCTTCTCCATGGCTGGACCCCCAAATAATATTCCTTTACGTGCTAAGGGGGAGCTAGAGAGTGGGATAGGTTTAATAACTACCCTAGCCCTAACGCGTAACCTAACCCTAACCCCTACCCTAACCCTAACACGTACCCTAATCCTAACCCGTACCCTAAACCGAGCCCTAACCCTAACACTAACCCAAACCCTAACCCTAACCCATACCCTACGCCGTACACGAACACCTCCCCGAACCCATACCCCAAGCCGTACCCTAACCCTAACCCTAAGCCTAACCCTAACCCTAGGCTACCCTTGACTGCTTCTGCCTCCAATTGATTTCCTAAGCACTAGTGTTTTAAGAACAGCTTAAAAAGAGAATCCTAAAGTGATTTCTTTATAATGGGTGTGTTCCTTATCTTATCCTAGTGTCTAAACTCTTCTCCATGGCAGGACCCCCAAATAATATTCCTTTACGTGCTAAGGGGTATCTAGAGAGTGGGATAGGTTTAATAACTACCCTAACCCTAACGCGTACCCTAACCCTAACCCCTACCCTAACCCTAACACGTACCCTAATCCTAACCCGTACCCTAAACCGAGCCCTAACCCTAACACTAACCCTAACCCTAACCCTAACCCATACCCTACGCCGTACCCGAAACCCTCCCCGAACCCGTACCCTAAGCCATACCCTAAGCCTAACCCTAAGCCTAACACTAACCCTAGGCTACCCTTGACTGCTTCTGCCTCCAATAGATTTCCTAAGCACTAGTGTTTTAAGCAACAGCTTAAAAAGAGAATCCTAATGTGATTTCTTTATAATGGGTGTGTTCCTTATCTTATCCTAGTGTCTAAACTCTTCTCCATGGCTGGACCCCCAAATAATATTCCTTACGTGCTAAGGGGTATCTAGAGAGTGGGATAGGTTTACTAACGACCCTAACCCTAATGCGTACCCTAACCCTAACCCCTACCCTAAACCTAACACGTACCCTAATCCTAACCGTACCCTAAACCGAGCCCTAACCCTAACACAAACCCTAACACTAACCCTAACCCATACCCTACGCCGTACCAGAAACCCTCCCCGAACCCGTACCCTAAGCCGTACCCTAAGCCTAACCCTAAGCCTAACCCTAACCCTAGGCTACCCTTGACTGCTTCTGCCTCCAATAGATTTCCTAAGCACTAGTGTTTTAAGGAACAGCTTAAAAAGAGAATCCTAAAGTGATTTCTTTATAATGGGTGTGTTCCTTATCTTATCCTAGTGTCTAAACTCTTCTCCATGGCTGGACTCACAAATAATATTCCTTTACGTGCTAAGGGGGAGCTAGAGAGTGGGATAGGTTTACTAAGTACCCTAGCCCTAACGCGTAACCTAACCCTAACCCCTACCCTAACCCTAACACGTACCCTAATCCTAACCTGTACCCTAAACCGAGCCCTAACCCTAACACTAACCCAAACCCTAACCCTAACCCATACCCTACGCCGTACACGAACACCTCCCCGAACCCATACCCCAAGCCGTACCCTAAACCTAACCCTAAGCCTAACCCTAACCCTAGGCTACCCTTGACTGCTTCTGCCTCCAATAGATTTCCTAAGCACTAGTGTTTTAAGGAACAGCTTAAAAAGAGAATCCTAATGTGATTTCTTTATAATGGGTGTGTTCCTTATCTTATCCTAGTGTCTAAACTCTTCTCCATGGCTGCACCCCCAAATAATATTGCCTTACGTGCTAAGGGGTATCTAGAGAGTGGGATAGGTTTAATAACTACCCTAACCCTAATGCGTACTCTAACCCTAACCCCTACCCTAACACTAACACGTACCCTAATCCTAACCCGTACCCTAAACCGAGCCCTAACCCTAACACTAACACTAACCCTAACCCTAACCCATACCCTACGCCGTACCTGAACCCCTCCCCAAACCCGTACCCTAAGCCGTACCCTAAGCCTAACCCTAAGCCTAACACTAACCCTAGGCTACCCTTGACTGCTTCTGCCTCCAATAGATTTCCTAAGCACTAGTGTTTTAAGCAACAGCTTAAAAAGAGAATCCTAATGTGATTTCTTTATAATGGGTGTGTTCCTTATCTTATCCTAGTGTCTAAACTCTTCTCCATGGCTGGACCCTCAAATAATATTCCTTTACGTGCTAAGGGGTATCTAGAGAGTGGGATAGGTTTAATAACTACCCTAACCCTAACGCGTACCCTAACCCTAACCCCTACCCTAACCCTAACACGTACCCTAATCCTAACCCGTACCCTAAACCGAGCCCTAACCCTAACACTAACCCTAACCCTAACCCTAACCCATACCCTACGCCGTACCCGCACCCCTCCCCGAACCCGTAACCTAAGCCGTACCCTAAGCCTAACCCTAAGCCTAACCCTAACCCTAGGCTACCCTTGACTGCTTCTGCCTCCAATAGATTTCCTAAGCACTAGTGTTTTAAGAACAGCTTAAAAAGAGAATCCTAAAGTGATTTCTTTATAATGGGTGTGTTCCTTATCTTATCCTAGTGTCTAAACTCTTCTCCATGGCTGCAACCCCAAATAATATTCCCTTACGTGCTAAGGGGTATCTAGAGAGTGGGATAGGTTTAATAACTACCCTAACCCTAACGCGTACCCTAACCCTAACCCCTACCCTAACCCTAACACGTACCCTAATCCTAACCTGTACCCTAAACCGAGCCCTAACCCTAACACTAACCCTAACCCTAACCCTAACCCATACCCTACGCCGTACCCGCACCCCTCCCCGAACCCGTACCCTAAGCCATACCCTAAACCTAACCCTAAGCCTAACCCTAACCCTAGGCTACCCTTGACTGCTTCTGCCTCCAATTGATTTCCTAAGCAGTAGTGTTTTAAGGAACAGCTTAAAAAGAGAATCCTAATGTGATTTCTTTATAATGGGTGTGTTCCTTATCTTATCCTAGTGTCTAAACTCTTCTCCATGGCTGGACCCCCAAATAATATTCCTTTACGTGCTAAGGGGGAGCTAGAGAGTGGGATAGGTTTAATAACTACCCTAGCCCTAACGCGTAACCTAACCCTAACCCCTACCCTAACCCTAACACGTACCCTAATCCTAACCCGTACCCTAAACCGAGCCCTAACCCTAACACTAACCCAAACCCTAACCCTAACCCATACCCTACGCCGTACACGAACACCTCCCCGAACCCATACCCCAAGCCGTACCCTAACCCTAACCCTAAGCCTAACCCTAACCCTAGGCTACCCTTGACTGCTTCTGCCTCCAATTGATTTCCTAAGCACTAGTGTTTTAAGAACAGCTTAAAAAGAGAATCCTAAAGTGATTTCTTTATAATGGGTGTGTTCCTTATCTTATCCTAGTGTCTAAACTCTTCTCCATGGCAGGACCCCCAAATAATATTCCTTTACGTGCTAAGGGGTATCTAGAGAGTGGGATAGGTTTAATAACTACCCTAACCCTAACGCGTACCCTAACCCTAACCCCTACCCTAACCCTAACACGTACCCTAATCCTAACCCGTACCCTAAACCGAGCCCTAACCCTAACACTAACCCTAACCCTAACCCTAACCCATACCCTACGCCGTACCCGAAACCCTCCCCGAACCCGTACCCTAAGCCATACCCTAAGCCTAACCCTAAGCCTAACACTAACCCTAGGCTACCCTTGACTGCTTCTGCCTCCAATAGATTTCCTAAGCACTAGTGTTTTAAGCAACAGCTTAAAAAGAGAATCCTAATGTGATTTCTTTATAATGGGTGTGTTCCTTATCTTATCCTAGTGTCTAAACTCTTCTCCATGGCTGGACCACCAAATAATATTCCTTTACGTGCTAAGGGGGAGCTAGAGAGTGGGATAGGTTTACTAACTACCCTAGCCCTAACGCGTAACCTAACCCTAACCCCTACCCTAACCCTAACACGTACCCTAATCCTAAACCGTACCCTAAACCGAGCCCTAACCTTAACACTAACCCTAACCCTAACCCTAACCCATACCCTACGCCGTACCCGAACCCCTCCCTGAACCCATACCGCAAGCCGTACCCTAACCCTAACCCTAAGCCTAACCCTAACCCTAGGCTACCCTTGACTGCTTCTGCCTCCAATAGATTTCCTAAGCACTAGTGTTTTAAGGAACAGCTTAAAAAGAGAATCCTAAAGTGATTTCTTTATAATGGGTGTGTTCCTTATCTTATCCTAGTGTCTAAACTCTTCTCCATGGCTGGACCCACAAATAATATTCCTTTACGTGCTAAGGGGTATCTAGAGAGTGGGATAGGTTTAATAACTACCCTAACCCTAACGCGTACCCTAACCCTAACCCCTACCCTAACCCTAACACGTACCCTAATCCTAACCCGTACCCTAAACCGAGCCCTAACCCTGACACTAACCCAAACCCTAACCCTAACCCATACCCTACGCCGTACACGAACACCTCCCCGAACCCATACCCCAAGCCGTACCCTAACCCTAACCCTAAGCCTAACCCTAACCCTAGGCTACCCTTGACTGCTTCTGCCTCCAATAGATTTCCTAAGCACTAGTGTTTTAAGCAACAGCTTAAAAAGAGAATCCTAATGTGATTTCTTTATAATGGGTGTGTTCCTTATCTTATCCTAGTGTCTAAACTCTTCTCCATGGCTGGACCCCCAAATAATATTCCTTTACGTGCTAAGGGGTATCTAGAGAGTGGGATAGGTTTAATAACTACCCTAACCCTAATGCGTACCCTAACCCTAACCCCTACCCTAACCCTAACACGTACCCTAATCCTAACCCGTACCCTAAACCGAGCCCTAACCCTAACCCTAACCCTAACCCATACGCTACGCCGTACCCGAAACCCTCCCCGAACCCGTACCCTAAGCCGTACCCTAAGCCTAACCCTAAGCCTAACCTTACCCTAGGCTACCCTTGACTGCTTCTGCCTCCAATAGATTTCCTAAGCACTAGTGTTTTAAGGAACAGCTTAAAAACAGAATCCTAATGTGATTTCTTTATAATGGGTGTGTTCCTTATCTTATCCTAGTGTCTAAACTCTTCTACATGGCTGCACCCCCAAATAATATTGCCTTACGTGCTAAGGGGTATCTAGAGAGTGGGATAGGTTTAATAACTACCCTAACCCTAACGCGTACCCTAACCCTAACCCCTACCCTAAACCTAACACGTACCCTAATCCTAACCGTACCCTAAACCGAGCCCTAACACTAACACTAACCCTAACCCTAACCCTAACCCATACCCTACGCCGTACCCGAAACCCTCCCCGAACCCGTACCCTAAGCCATACCCTAAGCCTAACCCTAAGCCTAACCCTAACCCTAGGCTACCCTTGACTGCTTCTGCCTCCAATAGATTTCCTAAGCACTAGTGTTTTAAGGAACAGCTTAAAAAGAGAATCCTAATGTGATTTCTTTATAATGGGTGTGTTCCTTATCTTATCCTAGTGTCTAAACTCTTCTCCATGGCTGGACCCTCAAATAATATTCCTTTACGTGCTAAGGGGTATCTAGAGAGTGGGATAGGTTTAATAACTACCCTAACCCTAACGCGTACCCTAACCCTAACCCCTACCCTAACCCTAACACGTACCCTAATCCTAACCCGTACCCTAAACCGAGCCCTAACCCTAACACTAACCCTAACCCTAACCCTAACCCATACCCTACGCCGTACCCGCACCCCTCCCCGAACCCGTACCCTAAGCCGTACCCTAAGCCTAACCCTAAGCCTAACCCTAACCCTAGGCTACCCTTGACTGCTTCTGCCTCCAATAGATTTCCTAAGCACTAGTGTTTTAAGGAACAGCTTAAAAAGAGAATCCTAATGTGATTTCTTTATAATGGGTGTGTTCCTTATCTTATCCTAGTGTCTAAACTCTTCTCCATGGCTGGACCACCAAATAATATTCCTTTACGTGCTAAGGGGGAGCTAGAGAGTGGGATAGGTTTACTAACTACCCTAGCCCTAACGCGTAACCTAACCCTAACCCCTACCCTAACCCTAACACGTACCCTAATCCTAACCCGTACCCTAAACCGAGCCCTAACCTTAACACTAACCCTAACCCTAACCCTAACCCATACCCTACGCCGTACCCGAACCCCTCCCTGAACCCATACCGCAAGCCGTACCCTAACCCTAACCCTAAGCCTAACCCTAACCCTAGGCTACCCTTGACTGCTTCTGCCTCCAATAGATTTCCTAAGCACTAGTGTTTTAAGGAACAGCTTAAAAAGAGAATCCTAAAGTGATTTCTTTATAATGGGTGTGTTCCTTATCTTATCCTAGTGTCTAAACTCTTCTCCATGGCTGGACCCACAAATAATATTCCTTTACGTGCTAAGGGGTATCTAGAGAGTGGGATAGGTTTAATAACTACCCTAACCCTAACGCGTACCCTAACCCTAACCCCTACCCTAACCCTAACACGTACCCTAATCCTAACCCGTACCCTAAACCGAGCCCTAACCCTAACACTAACCCAAACCCTAACCCTAACCCATACCCTACGCCGTACACGAACACCTCCCCGAACCCATACCCCAAGCCGTACCCTAACCCTAACCCTAAGCCTAACCCTAACCCTAGGCTACCCTTGACTGCTTCTGCCTCCAATTGATTTCCTAAGCACTAGTGTTTTAAGAACAGCTTAAAAAGAGAATCCTAAAGTGATTTCTTTATAATGGCTGTGTTCCTTATCTTATCCTAGTGTCTAAACTCTTCTCCATGGCTGGACCCCCAAATAATATTCCTTTACGTGCTAAGGGGTATCTAGAGAGTGGGATAGGTTTACTAACGACCCTAACCCTAATGCGTACCCTAACCCTAACCCCTACCCTAAACCTAACACGTACCCTAATCCTAACGGTACCCTAAACCGAGCCCTAACCCTAACACAAACCCTAACCCTAACCCTAACCCATACCCTACGCCGTACCCGAAACCCTCCCCGAACCCGTACCCTAAGCCGTACCCTAAGCCTAACCCTAAGCCTAACCCTAACCCTAGGCTACCCTTGACTGCTTCTGCCTCCAATAGATTTCCTAAGCAGTAGTGTTTTAAGCAACAGATTAAAAAGAGAATCCTAATGTGATTTCTTTATAATGGGTGTGTTCCTTATCTTATCCTAGTGTCTAAACTCTTCTCCATGGCTGGACCCCCAAATAATATTCCTTTACGTGCTAAGGGGTATCTAGAGAGTGGGATAGGTTTACTAACGACCCTAACCCTAATACGTACCCTAACCCTAACCCCTACCCTAAACCTAACACGTACCCTAATCCTAACCGTACCCTAAACCGAGCCCTAACCCTAACACAAACCCTAACCCTAACCCTAACCCATACCCTACGCCGTACCCGAAACCCTCCCCGAACCCGTACCCTAAGCCGTACCCTAACCCTAACCCTAAGCCTAACCCTAACCCTAGGCTACCCTTGACTGCTTCTGCCTCCAATAGATTTCCTAAGCACTAGTGTTTTAAGCAACAGCTTAAAAAGAGAATCCTAATGTGATTTCTTTATAATGGGTGTGTTCCTTATCTTATCCTAGTGTCTAAACTCTTCTCCATGGCTGGACCCCCAAATAATATTCCTTTACGTGCTAAGGGGTATCTAGAGAGTGGGATAGGTTTAATAACTACCCTAACCCTAATGCGTACCCTAACCCTAACCCCTACCCTAACCCTAACACGTACCCTAATCCTAACCCGTACCCTAAACCGAGCCCTAACCCTAACCCTAACCCTAACCCATACGCTACGCCGTACCCGAAACCCTCCCCGAACCCGTACCCTAAGCCGTACCCTAAGCCTAACCCTAAGCCTAACCTTACCCTAGGCTACCCTTGACTGCTTCTGCCTCCAATAGATTTCCTAAGCACTAGTGTTTTAAGGAACAGCTTAAAAAGAGAATCCTAATGTGATTTCTTTATAATGGGTGTGTTCCTTATCTTATCCTAGTGTCTAAACTCTTCTACATGGCTGCACCCCCAAATAATATTGCCTTACGTGCTAAGGGGTATCTAGAGAGTGGGATAGGTTTAATAACTACCCTAACCCTAACGCGTACCCTAACCCTAACCCCTACCCTAAACCTAACACGTACCCTAATCCTAACCGTACCCTAAACCGAGCCCTAACACTAACACTAACCCTAACCCTAACCCTAACCCATACCCTACGCCGTACCCGAAACCCTCCCCGAACCCGTACCCTAAGCCACACCCTAAGCCTAACCCTAAGCCTAACCCTAACCCTAGGCTACCCTTGACTGCTTCTGCCTCCAATAGATTTCCTAAGCACTAGTGTTTTAAGGAACAGCTTAAAAAGAGAATCCTAATGTGATTTCTTTATAATGGGTGTGTTCCTTATCTTATCCTAGTGTCTAAACTCTTCTCCATGGCTGGACCCTCAAATAATATTCCTTTACGTGCTAAGGGGTATCTAGAGAGTGGGATAGGTTTAATAACTACCCTAACCCTAACGCGTACCCTAACCCTAACCCCTACCCTAACCCTAACACGTACCCTAATCCTAACCCGTACCCTAAACCGAGCCCTAACCCTAACACTAACCCTAACCCTAACCCTAACCCATACCCTACGCCGTACCCGCACCCCTCCCCGAACCCGTACCCTAAGCCGTACCCTAAGCCTAACCCTAAGCCTAACCCTAACCCTAGGCTACCCTTGACTGCTTCTGCCTCCAATAGATTTCCTAAGCACTAGTGTTTTAAGGAACAGCTTAAAAAGAGAATCCTAATGTGATTTCTTTATAATGGGTGTGTTCCTTATCTTATCCTAGTGTCTAAACTCTTCTCCATGGCTGGACCACCAAATAATATTCCTTTACGTGCTAAGGGGGAGCTAGAGAGTGGGATAGGTTTACTAACTACCCTAGCCCTAACGCGTAACCTAACCCTAACCCCTACCCTAACCCTAACACGTACCCTAATCCTAACCCGTACCCTAAACCGAGCCCTAACCTTAACACTAACCCTAACCCTAACCCTAACCCATACCCTACGCCGTACCCGAACCCCTCCCTGAACCCATACCGCAAGCCGTACCCTAACCCTAACCCTAAGCCTAACCCTAACCCTAGGCTACCCTTGACTGCTTCTGCCTCCAATAGATTTCCTAAGCACTAGTGTTTTAAGGAACAGCTTAAAAAGAGAATCCTAAAGTGATTTCTTTATAATGGGTGTGTTCCTTATCTTATCCTAGTGTCTAAACTCTTCTCCATGGCTGGACCCACAAATAATATTCCTTTACGTGCTAAGGGGTATCTAGAGAGTGGGATAGGTTTAATAACTACCCTAACCCTAACGCGTACCCTAACCCTAACCCCTACCCTAACCCTAACACGTACCCTAATCCTAACCCGTACCCTTAACCGAGCCCTAACCCTAACACTAACCCAAACCCTAACCCTAACCCATACCCTACGCCGTACACGAACACCTCCCCGAACCCATACCCCAAGCCGTACCCTAACCCTAACCCTAAGCCTAACCCTAACCCTAGGCTACCCTTGACTGCTTCTGCCTCCAATTGATTTCCTAAGCACTAGTGTTTTAAGAACAGCTTAAAAAGAGAATCCTAAAGTGATTTCTTTATAATGGCTGTGTTCCTTATCTTATCCTAGTGTCTAAACTCTTCTCCATGGCTGGACCCCCAAATAATATTCCTTTACGTGCTAAGGGGTATCTAGAGAGTGGGATAGGTTTACTAACGACCCTAACCCTAATGCGTACCCTAACCCTAACCCCTACCCTAAACCTAACACGTACCCTAATCCTAACGGTACCCTAAACCGAGCCCTAACCCTAACACAAACCCTAACCCTAACCCTAACCCATACCCTACGCCGTACCCGAAACCCTCCCCGAACCCGTACCCTAAGCCGTACCCTAAGCCGTACCCTAAGCCTAACCCTAACCCTAGGCTACCCTTGACTGCTTCTGCCTCCAATAGATTTCCTAAGCAGTAGTGTTTTAAGCAACAGCTTAAAAAGAGAATCCTAATGTGATTTCTTTATAATGGGTGTGTTCCTTATCTTATCCTAGTGTCTAAACTCTTCTCCATGGCTGGACCCCCAAATAATATTCCTTTACGTGCTAAGGGGTATCTAGAGAGTGGGATAGGTTTACTAACGACCCTAACCCTAATGCGTACCCTAACCCTAACCCCTACCCTAAACCTAACACGTACCCTAATCCTAACCGTACCCTAAACCGAGCCCTAACCCTAACACAAACCCTAACCCTAACCCTAACCCATACCCTACGCCGTACCCGAAACCCTCCCCGAACCCGTACCCTAAGCCGTACCCTAACCCTAACCCTAAGCCTAACCCTAACCCTAGGCTACCCTTGACTGCTTCTGCCTCCAATAGATTTCCTAAGCACTAGTGTTTTAAGCAACAGCTTAAAAAGAGAATCCTAATGTGATTTCTTTATAATGGGTGTGTTCCTTATCTTATCCTAGTGTCTAAACTCTTCTCCATGGCTGGACCCCCAAATAATATTCCTTTACGTGCTAAGGGGTATCTAGAGAGTGGGATAGGTTTAATAACTACCCTAACCCTAATGCGTACCCTAACCCTAACCCCTACCCTAACCCTAACACGTACCCTAATCCTAACCCGTACCCTAAACCGAGCCCTAACCCTAACCCTAACCCTAACCCATACGCTACGCCGTACCCGAAACCCTCCCCGAACCCGTACCCTAAGCCGTACCCTAAGCCTAACCCTAAGCCTAACCTTACCCTAGGCTACCCTTGACTGCTTCTGCCTCCAATAGATTTCCTAAGCACTAGTGTTTTAAGGAACAGCTTAAAAAGAGAATCCTAATGTGATTTCTTTATAATGGGTGTGTTCCTTATCTTATCCTAGTGTCTAAACTCTTCTACATGGCTGCACCCCCAAATAATATTGCCTTACGTGCTAAGGGGTATCTAGAGAGTGGGATAGGTTTAATAACTACCCTAACCCTAACGCGTACCCTAACCCTAACCCCTACCCTAAACCTAACACGTACCCTAATCCTAACCGTACCCTAAACCGAGCCCTAACACTAACACTAACCCTAACCCTAACCCTAACCCATACCCTACGCCGTACCCGAAACCCTCCCCGAACCCGTACCCTAAGCCACACCCTAAGCCTAACCCTAAGCCTAACCCTAACCCTAGGCTACCCTTGACTGCTTCTGCCTCCAATAGATTTCCTAAGCACTAGTGTTTTAAGGAACAGCTTAAAAAGAGAATCCTAATGTGATTTCTTTATAATGGGTGTGTTCCTTATCTTATCCTAGTGTCTAAACTCTTCTCCATGGCTGGACCCTCAAATAATATTCCTTTACGTGCTAAGGGGTATCTAGAGAGTGGGATAGGTTTAATAACTACCCTAACCCTAACGCGTACCCTAACCCTAACCCCTACCCTAACCCTAACACGTACCCTAATCCTAACCCGTACCCTAAACCGAGCCCTAACCCTAACACTAACCCTAACCCTAACCCTAACCCATACCCTACGCCGTACCCGCACCCCTCCCCGAACCCGTACCCTAAGCCGTACCCTAAGCCTAACCCTAAGCCTAACCCTAACCCTAGGCTACCCTTGACTGCTTCTGCCTCCAATAGATTTCCTAAGCACTAGTGTTTTAAGGAACAGCTTAAAAAGAGAATCCTAATGTGATTTCTTTATAATGGGTGTGTTCCTTATCTTATCCTAGTGTCTAAACTCTTCTCCATGGCTGGACCACCAAATAATATTCCTTTACGTGCTAAGGGGGAGCTAGAGAGTGGGATAGGTTTACTAACTACCCTAGCCCTAACGCGTAACCTAACCCTAACCCCTACCCTAACCCTAACACGTACCCTAATCCTAACCCGTACCCTAAACCGAGCCCTAACCTTAACACTAACCCTAACCCTAACCCTAACCCATACCCTACGCCGTACCCGAACCCCTCCCTGAACCCATACCGCAAGCCGTACCCTAACCCTAACCCTAAGCCTAACCCTAACCCTAGGCTACCCTTGACTGCTTCTGCCTCCAATAGATTTCCTAAGCACTAGTGTTTTAAGGAACAGCTTAAAAAGAGAATCCTAAAGTGATTTCTTTATAATGGGTGTGTTCCTTATCTTATCCTAGTGTCTAAACTCTTCTCCATGGCTGGACCCACAAATAATATTCCTTTACGTGCTAAGGGGTATCTAGAGAGTGGGATAGGTTTAATAACTACCCTAACCCTAACGCGTACCCTAACCCTAACCCCTACCCTAACCCTAACACGTACCCTAATCCTAACCCGTACCCTTAACCGAGCCCTAACCCTAACACTAACCCAAACCCTAACCCTAACCCATACCCTACGCCGTACACGAACACCTCCCCGAACCCATACCCCAAGCCGTACCCTAACCCTAACCCTAAGCCTAACCCTAACCCTAGGCTACCCTTGACTGCTTCTGCCTCCAATTGATTTCCTAAGCACTAGTGTTTTAAGAACAGCTTAAAAAGAGAATCCTAAAGTGATTTCTTTATAATGGCTGTGTTCCTTATCTTATCCTAGTGTCTAAACTCTTCTCCATGGCTGGACCCCCAAATAATATTCCTTTACGTGCTAAGGGGTATCTAGAGAGTGGGATAGGTTTACTAACGACCCTAACCCTAATGCGTACCCTAACCCTAACCCCTACCCTAAACCTAACACGTACCCTAATCCTAACGGTACCCTAAACCGAGCCCTAACCCTAACACAAACCCTAACCCTAACCCTAACCCATACCCTACGCCGTACCCGAAACCCTCCCCGAACCCGTACCCTAAGCCGTACCCTAAGCCGTACCCTAAGCCTAACCCTAACCCTAGGCTACCCTTGACTGCTTCTGCCTCCAATAGATTTCCTAAGCAGTAGTGTTTTAAGCAACAGCTTAAAAAGAGAATCCTAATGTGATTTCTTTATAATGGGTGTGTTCCTTATCTTATCCTAGTGTCTAAACTCTTCTCCATGGCTGGACCCCCAAATAATATTCCTTTACGTGCTAAGGGGTATCTAGAGAGTGGGATAGGTTTACTAACGACCCTAACCCTAATGCGTACCCTAACCCTAACCCCTACCCTAAACCTAACACGTACCCTAATCCTAACCGTACCCTAAACCGAGCCCTAACCCTAACACAAACCCTAACCCTAACCCTAACCCATACCCTACGCCGTACCCGAAACCCTCCCCGAACCCGTACCCTAAGCCGTACCCTAACCCTAACCCTAAGCCTAACCCTAACCCTAGGCTACCCTTGACTGCTTCTGCCTCCAATAGATTTCCTAAGCACTAGTGTTTTAAGCAACAGCTTAAAAAGAGAATCCTAATGTGATTTCTTTATAATGGGTGTGTTCCTTATCTTATCCTAGTGTCTAAACTCTTCTCCATGGCTGGACCCCCAAATAATATTCCTTTACGTGCTAAGGGGTATCTAGAGAGTGGGATAGGTTTAATAACTACCCTAACCCTAATGCGTACCCTAACCCTAACCCCTACCCTAACCCTAACACGTACCCTAATCCTAACCCGTACCCTAAACCGAGCCCTAACCCTAACCCTAACCCTAACCCATACGCTACGCCGTACCCGAAACCCTCCCCGAACCCGTACCCTAAGCCGTACCCTAAGCCTAACCCTAAGCCTAACCTTACCCTAGGCTACCCTTGACTGCTTCTGCCTCCAATAGATTTCCTAAGCACTAGTGTTTTAAGGAACAGCTTAAAAACAGAATCCTAATGTGATTTCTTTATAATGGGTGTGTTCCTTATCTTATCCTAGTGTCTAAACTCTTCTACATGGCTGCACCCCCAAATAATATTGCCTTACGTGCTAAGGGGTATCTAGAGAGTGGGATAGGTTTAATAACTACCCTAACCCTAACGGGTACCCTAACCCTAACCCCTACCCTAACCCTAACACGTACCCTAATCCTAACCGTACCCTAAACCGAGCCCTAACACTAACACTAACCCTAACCCTAACCCTAACCCATACCCTACGCCGTACCCGAAACCCTCCCCGAACCCGTACCCTAAGCCATACCCTAAGCCTAACCCTAAGCCTAACCCTAACCCTAGGCTACCCTTGACTGCTTCTGCCTCCAATAGATTTCCTAAGCACTAGTGTTTTAAGGAACAGCTTAAAAAGAGAATCCTAATGTGATTTCTTTATAATGGGTGTGTTCCTTATCTTATCCTAGTGTCTAAACTCTTCTCCATGGCTGGACCCTCAAATAATATTCCTTTACGTGCTAAGGGGTATCTAGAGAGTGGGATAGGTTTAATAACTACCCTAACCCTAACGCGTACCCTAACCCTAACCCCTACCCTAACCCTAACACGTACCCTAATCCTAACCCGTACCCTAAACCGAGCCCTAACCCTAACACTAACCCTAACCCTAACCCTAACCCATACCCTACGCCGTACCCGCACCCCTCCCCGAACCCGTACCCTAAGCCGTACCCTAAGCCTAACCCTAAGCCTAACCCTAACCCTAGGCTACCCTTGACTGCTTCTGCCTCCAATAGATTTCCTAAGCACTAGTGTTTTAAGGAACAGCTTAAAAAGAGAATCCTAATGTGATTTCTTTATAATGGGTGTGTTCCTTATCTTATCCTAGTGTCTAAACTCTTCTCCATGGCTGGACCACCAAATAATATTCCTTTACGTGCTAAGGGGGAGCTAGAGAGTGGGATAGGTTTACTAACTACCCTAGCCCTAACGCGTAACCTAACCCTAACCCCTACCCTAACCCTAACACGTACCCTAATCCTAACCCGTACCCTAAACCGAGCCCTAACCTTAACACTAACCCTAACCCTAACCCTAACCCATACCCTACGCCGTACCCGAACCCCTCCCTGAACCCATACCGCAAGCCGTACCCTAACCCTAACCCTAAGCCTAACCCTAACCCTAGGCTACCCTTGACTGCTTCTGCCTCCAATAGATTTCCTAAGCACTAGTGTTTTAAGGAACAGCTTAAAAAGAGAATCCTAAAGTGATTTCTTTATAATGGGTGTGTTCCTTATCTTATCCTAGTGTCTAAACTCTTCTCCATGGCTGGACCCACAAATAATATTCCTTTACGTGCTAAGGGGTATCTAGAGAGTGGGATAGGTTTAATAACTACCCTAACCCTAACGCGTACCCTAACCCTAACCCCTACCCTAACCCTAACACGTACCCTAATCCTAACCCGTACCCTAAACCGAGCCCTAACCCTAACACTAACCCAAACCCTAACCCTAACCCATACCCTACGCCGTACACGAACACCTCCCCGAACCCATACCCCAAGCCGTACCCTAACCCTAACCCTAAGCCTAACCCTAACCCTAGGCTACCCTTGACTGCTTCTGCCTCCAATTGATTTCCTAAGCACTAGTGTTTTAAGAACAGCTTAAAAAGAGAATCCTAAAGTGATTTCTTTATAATGGCTGTGTTCCTTATCTTATCCTAGTGTCTAAACTCTTCTCCATGGCTGGACCCCCAAATAATATTCCTTTACGTGCTAAGGGGTATCTAGAGAGTGGGATAGGTTTACTAACGACCCTAACCCTAATGCGTACCCTAACCCTAACCCCTACCCTAAACCTAACACGTACCCTAATCCTAACGGTACCCTAAACCGAGCCCTAACCCTAACACAAACCCTAACCCTAACCCTAACCCATACCCTACGCCGTACCCGAAACCCTCCCCGAACCCGTACCCTAAGCCGTACCCTAAGCCTAACCCTAAGCCTAACCCTAACCCTAGGCTACCCTTGACTGCTTCTGCCTCCAATAGATTTCCTAAGCAGTAGTGTTTTAAGCAACAGATTAAAAAGAGAATCCTAATGTGATTTCTTTATAATGGGTGTGTTCCTTATCTTATCCTAGTGTCTAAACTCTTCTCCATGGCTGGACCCCCAAATAATATTCCTTTACGTGCTAAGGGGTATCTAGAGAGTGGGATAGGTTTACTAACGACCCTAACCCTAATGCGTACCCTAACCCTAACCCCTACCCTAAACCTAACACGTACCCTAATCCTAACCGTACCCTAAACCGAGCCCTAACCCTAACACAAACCCTAACCCTAACCCTAACCCATACCCTACGCCGTACCCGAAACCCTCCCCGAACCCGTACCCTAAGCCGTACCCTAACCCTAACCCTAAGCCTAACCCTAACCCTAGGCTACCCTTGACTGCTTCTGCCTCCAATAGATTTCCTAAGCACTAGTGTTTTAAGCAACAGCTTAAAAAGAGAATCCTAATGTGATTTCTTTATAATGGGTGTGTTCCTTATCTTATCCTAGTGTCTAAACTCTTCTCCATGGCTGGACCCCCAAATAATATTCCTTTACGTGCTAAGGGGTATCTAGAGAGTGGGATAGGTTTAATAACTACCCTAACCCTAATGCGTACCCTAACCCTAACCCCTACCCTAACCCTAACACGTACCCTAATCCTAACCCGTACCCTAAACCGAGCCCTAACCCTAACCCTAACCCTAACCCATACGCTACGCCGTACCCGAAACCCTCCCCGAACCCGTACCCTAAGCCGTACCCTAAGCCTAACCCTAAGCCTAACCTTACCCTAGGCTACCCTTGACTGCTTCTGCCTCCAATAGATTTCCTAAGCACTAGTGTTTTAAGGAACAGCTTAAAAAGAGAATCCTAATGTGATTTCTTTATAATGGGTGTGTTCCTTATCTTATCCTAGTGTCTAAACTCTTCTACATGGCTGCACCCCCAAATAATATTGCCTTACGTGCTAAGGGGTATCTAGAGAGTGGGATAGGTTTAATAACTACCCTAACCCTAACGCGTACCCTAACCCTAACCCCTACCCTAAACCTAACACGTACCCTAATCCTAACCGTACCCTAAACCGAGCCCTAACACTAACACTAACCCTAACCCTAACCCTAACCCATACCCTACGCCGTACCCGAAACCCTCCCCGAACCCGTACCCTAAGCCACACCCTAAGCCTAACCCTAAGCCTAACCCTAACCCTAGGCTACCCTTGACTGCTTCTGCCTCCAATAGATTTCCTAAGCACTAGTGTTTTAAGGAACAGCTTAAAAAGAGAATCCTAATGTGATTTCTTTATAATGGGTGTGTTCCTTATCTTATCCTAGTGTCTAAACTCTTCTCCATGGCTGGACCCTCAAATAATATTCCTTTACGTGCTAAGGGGTATCTAGAGAGTGGGATAGGTTTAATAACTACCCTAACCCTAACGCGTACCCTAACCCTAACCCCTACCCTAACCCTAACACGTACCCTAATCCTAACCCGTACCCTAAACCGAGCCCTAACCCTAACACTAACCCTAACCCTAACCCTAACCCATACCCTACGCCGTACCCGCACCCCTCCCCGAACCCGTACCCTAAGCCGTACCCTAAGCCTAACCCTAAGCCTAACCCTAACCCTAGGCTACCCTTGACTGCTTCTGCCTCCAATAGATTTCCTAAGCACTAGTGTTTTAAGGAACAGCTTAAAAAGAGAATCCTAATGTGATTTCTTTATAATGGGTGTGTTCCTTATCTTATCCTAGTGTCTAAACTCTTCTCCATGGCTGGACCACCAAATAATATTCCTTTACGTGCTAAGGGGGAGCTAGAGAGTGGGATAGGTTTACTAACTACCCTAGCCCTAACGCGTAACCTAACCCTAACCCCTACCCTAACCCTAACACGTACCCTAATCCTAACCCGTACCCTAAACCGAGCCCTAACCTTAACACTAACCCTAACCCTAACCCTAACCCATACCCTACGCCGTACCCGAACCCCTCCCTGAACCCATACCGCAAGCCGTACCCTAACCCTAACCCTAAGCCTAACCCTAACCCTAGGCTACCCTTGACTGCTTCTGCCTCCAATAGATTTCCTAAGCACTAGTGTTTTAAGGAACAGCTTAAAAAGAGAATCCTAAAGTGATTTCTTTATAATGGGTGTGTTCCTTATCTTATCCTAGTGTCTAAACTCTTCTCCATGGCTGGACCCACAAATAATATTCCTTTACGTGCTAAGGGGTATCTAGAGAGTGGGATAGGTTTAATAACTACCCTAACCCTAACGCGTACCCTAACCCTAACCCCTACCCTAACCCTAACACGTACCCTAATCCTAACCCGTACCCTTAACCGAGCCCTAACCCTAACACTAACCCAAACCCTAACCCTAACCCATACCCTACGCCGTACACGAACACCTCCCCGAACCCATACCCCAAGCCGTACCCTAACCCTAACCCTAAGCCTAACCCTAACCCTAGGCTACCCTTGACTGCTTCTGCCTCCAATTGATTTCCTAAGCACTAGTGTTTTAAGAACAGCTTAAAAAGAGAATCCTAAAGTGATTTCTTTATAATGGCTGTGTTCCTTATCTTATCCTAGTGTCTAAACTCTTCTCCATGGCTGGACCCCCAAATAATATTCCTTTACGTGCTAAGGGGTATCTAGAGAGTGGGATAGGTTTACTAACGACCCTAACCCTAATGCGTACCCTAACCCTAACCCCTACCCTAAACCTAACACGTACCCTAATCCTAACGGTACCCTAAACCGAGCCCTAACCCTAACACAAACCCTAACCCTAACCCTAACCCATACCCTACGCCGTACCCGAAACCCTCCCCGAACCCGTACCCTAAGCCGTACCCTAAGCCGTACCCTAAGCCTAACCCTAACCCTAGGCTACCCTTGACTGCTTCTGCCTCCAATAGATTTCCTAAGCAGTAGTGTTTTAAGCAACAGCTTAAAAAGAGAATCCTAATGTGATTTCTTTATAATGGGTGTGTTCCTTATCTTATCCTAGTGTCTAAACTCTTCTCCATGGCTGGACCCCCAAATAATATTCCTTTACGTGCTAAGGGGTATCTAGAGAGTGGGATAGGTTTACTAACGACCCTAACCCTAATGCGTACCCTAACCCTAACCCCTACCCTAAACCTAACACGTACCCTAATCCTAACCGTACCCTAAACCGAGCCCTAACCCTAACACAAACCCTAACCCTAACCCTAACCCATACCCTACGCCGTACCCGAAACCCTCCCCGAACCCGTACCCTAAGCCGTACCCTAACCCTAACCCTAAGCCTAACCCTAACCCTAGGCTACCCTTGACTGCTTCTGCCTCCAATAGATTTCCTAAGCACTAGTGTTTTAAGCAACAGCTTAAAAAGAGAATCCTAATGTGATTTCTTTATAATGGGTGTGTTCCTTATCTTATCCTAGTGTCTAAACTCTTCTCCATGGCTGGACCCCCAAATAATATTCCTTTACGTGCTAAGGGGTATCTAGAGAGTGGGATAGGTTTAATAACTACCCTAACCCTAATGCGTACCCTAACCCTAACCCCTACCCTAACCCTAACACGTACCCTAATCCTAACCCGTACCCTAAACCGAGCCCTAACCCTAACCCTAACCCTAACCCATACGCTACGCCGTACCCGAAACCCTCCCCGAACCCGTACCCTAAGCCGTACCCTAAGCCTAACCCTAAGCCTAACCTTACCCTAGGCTACCCTTGACTGCTTCTGCCTCCAATAGATTTCCTAAGCACTAGTGTTTTAAGGAACAGCTTAAAAAGAGAATCCTAATGTGATTTCTTTATAATGGGTGTGTTCCTTATCTTATCCTAGTGTCTAAACTCTTCTACATGGCTGCACCCCCAAATAATATTGCCTTACGTGCTAAGGGGTATCTAGAGAGTGGGATAGGTTTAATAACTACCCTAACCCTAACGCGTACCCTAACCCTAACCCCTACCCTAAACCTAACACGTACCCTAATCCTAACCGTACCCTAAACCGAGCCCTAACACTAACACTAACCCTAACCCTAACCCTAACCCATACCCTACGCCGTACCCGAAACCCTCCCCGAACCCGTACCCTAAGCCACACCCTAAGCCTAACCCTAAGCCTAACCCTAACCCTAGGCTACCCTTGACTGCTTCTGCCTCCAATAGATTTCCTAAGCACTAGTGTTTTAAGGAACAGCTTAAAAAGAGAATCCTAATGTGATTTCTTTATAATGGGTGTGTTCCTTATCTTATCCTAGTGTCTAAACTCTTCTCCATGGCTGGACCCTCAAATAATATTCCTTTACGTGCTAAGGGGTATCTAGAGAGTGGGATAGGTTTAATAACTACCCTAACCCTAACGCGTACCCTAACCCTAACCCCTACCCTAACCCTAACACGTACCCTAATCCTAACCCGTACCCTAAACCGAGCCCTAACCCTAACACTAACCCTAACCCTAACCCTAACCCATACCCTACGCCGTACCCGCACCCCTCCCCGAACCCGTACCCTAAGCCGTACCCTAAGCCTAACCCTAAGCCTAACCCTAACCCTAGGCTACCCTTGACTGCTTCTGCCTCCAATAGATTTCCTAAGCACTAGTGTTTTAAGGAACAGCTTAAAAAGAGAATCCTAATGTGATTTCTTTATAATGGGTGTGTTCCTTATCTTATCCTAGTGTCTAAACTCTTCTCCATGGCTGGACCACCAAATAATATTCCTTTACGTGCTAAGGGGGAGCTAGAGAGTGGGATAGGTTTACTAACTACCCTAGCCCTAACGCGTAACCTAACCCTAACCCCTACCCTAACCCTAACACGTACCCTAATCCTAACCCGTACCCTAAACCGAGCCCTAACCTTAACACTAACCCTAACCCTAACCCTAACCCATACCCTACGCCGTACCCGAACCCCTCCCTGAACCCATACCGCAAGCCGTACCCTAACCCTAACCCTAAGCCTAACCCTAACCCTAGGCTACCCTTGACTGCTTCTGCCTCCAATAGATTTCCTAAGCACTAGTGTTTTAAGGAACAGCTTAAAAAGAGAATCCTAAAGTGATTTCTTTATAATGGGTGTGTTCCTTATCTTATCCTAGTGTCTAAACTCTTCTCCATGGCTGGACCCACAAATAATATTCCTTTACGTGCTAAGGGGTATCTAGAGAGTGGGATAGGTTTAATAACTACCCTAACCCTAACGCGTACCCTAACCCTAACCCCTACCCTAACCCTAACACGTACCCTAATCCTAACCCGTACCCTAAACCGAGCCCTAACCCTAACACTAACCCAAACCCTAACCCTAACCCATACCCTACGCCGTACACGAACACCTCCCCGAACCCATACCCCAAGCCGTACCCTAACCCTAACCCTAAGCCTAACCCTAACCCTAGGCTACCCTTGACTGCTTCTGCCTCCAATTGATTTCCTAAGCACTAGTGTTTTAAGAACAGCTTAAAAAGAGAATCCTAAAGTGATTTCTTTATAATGGCTGTGTTCCTTATCTTATCCTAGTGTCTAAACTCTTCTCCATGGCTGGACCCCCAAATAATATTCCTTTACGTGCTAAGGGGTATCTAGAGAGTGGGATAGGTTTACTAACGACCCTAACCCTAATGCGTACCCTAACCCTAACCCCTACCCTAAACCTAACACGTACCCTAATCCTAACGGTACCCTAAACCGAGCCCTAACCCTAACACAAACCCTAACCCTAACCCTAACCCATACCCTACGCCGTACCCGAAACCCTCCCCGAACCCGTACCCTAAGCCGTACCCTAAGCCTAACCCTAAGCCTAACCCTAACCCTAGGCTACCCTTGACTGCTTCTGCCTCCAATAGATTTCCTAAGCAGTAGTGTTTTAAGCAACAGCTTAAAAAGAGAATCCTAATGTGATTTCTTTATAATGGGTGTGTTCCTTATCTTATCCTAGTGTCTAAACTCTTCTCCATGGCTGGACCCCCAAATAATATTCCTTTACGTGCTAAGGGGTATCTAGAGAGTGGGATAGGTTTACTAACGACCCTAACCCTAATGCGTACCCTAACCCTAACCCCTACCCTAAACCTAACACGTACCCTAATCCTAACCGTACCCTAAACCGAGCCCTAACCCTAACACAAACCCTAACCCTAACCCTAACCCATACCCTACGCCGTACCCGAAACCCTCCCCGAACCCGTACCCTAAGCCGTACCCTAACCCTAACCCTAAGCCTAACCCTAACCCTAGGCTACCCTTGACTGCTTCTGCCTCCAATAGATTTCCTAAGCACTAGTGTTTTAAGCAACAGCTTAAAAAGAGAATCCTAATGTGATTTCTTTATAATGGGTGTGTTCCTTATCTTATCCTAGTGTCTAAACTCTTCTCCATGGCTGGACCCCCAAATAATATTCCTTTACGTGCTAAGGGGTATCTAGAGAGTGGGATAGGTTTAATAACTACCCTAACCCTAATGCGTACCCTAACCCTAACCCCTACCCTAACCCTAACACGTACCCTAATCCTAACCCGTACCCTAAACCGAGCCCTAACCCTAACCCTAACCCTAACCCATACGCTACGCCGTACCCGAAACCCTCCCCGAACCCGTACCCTAAGCCGTACCCTAAGCCTAACCCTAAGCCTAAACTTACCCTAGGCTACCCTTGACTGCTTCTGCCTCCAATAGATTTCCTAAGCACTAGTGTTTTAAGGAACAGCTTAAAAAGAGAATCCTAATGTGATTTCTTTATAATGGGTGTGTTCCTTATCTTATCCTAGTGTCTAAACTCTTCTACATGGCTGCACCCCCAAATAATATTGCCTTACGTGCTAAGGGGTATCTAGAGAGTGGGATAGGTTTAATAACTACCCTAACCCTAACGCGTACCCTAACCCTAACCCCTACCCTAAACCTAACACGTACCCTAATCCTAACCGTACCCTAAACCGAGCCCTAACACTAACACTAACCCTAACCCTAACCCTAACCCATACCCTACGCCGTACCCGAAACCCTCCCCGAACCCGTACCCTAAGCCACACCCTAAGCCTAACCCTAAGCCTAACCCTAACCCTAGGCTACCCTTGACTGCTTCTGCCTCCAATAGATTTCCTAAGCACTAGTGTTTTAAGGAACAGCTTAAAAAGAGAATCCTAATGTGATTTCTTTATAATGGGTGTGTTCCTTATCTTATCCTAGTGTCTAAACTCTTCTCCATGGCTGGACCCTCAAATAATATTCCTTTACGTGCTAAGGGGTATCTAGAGAGTGGGATAGGTTTAATAACTACCCTAACCCTAACGCGTACCCTAACCCTAACCCCTACCCTAACCCTAACACGTACCCTAATCCTAACCCGTACCCTAAACCGAGCCCTAACCCTAACACTAACCCTAACCCTAACCCTAACCCATACCCTACGCCGTACCCGCACCCCTCCCCGAACCCGTACCCTAAGCCGTACCCTAAGCCTAACCCTAAGCCTAACCCTAACCCTAGGCTACCCTTGACTGCTTCTGCCTCCAATAGATTTCCTAAGCACTAGTGTTTTAAGGAACAGCTTAAAAAGAGAATCCTAATGTGATTTCTTTATAATGGGTGTGTTCCTTATCTTATCCTAGTGTCTAAACTCTTCTCCATGGCTGGACCACCAAATAATATTCCTTTACGTGCTAAGGGGGAGCTAGAGAGTGGGATAGGTTTACTAACTACCCTAGCCCTAACGCGTAACCTAACCCTAACCCCTACCCTAACCCTAACACGTACCCTAATCCTAACCCGTACCCTAAACCGAGCCCTAACCTTAACACTAACCCTAACCCGAACCCTAACCCATACCCTACGCCGTACCCGAACCCCTCCCTGAACCCATACCGCAAGCCGTACCCTAACCCTAACCCTAAGCCTAACCCTAACCCTAGGCTACCCTTGACTGCTTCTGCCTCCAATAGATTTCCTAAGCACTAGTGTTTTAAGGAACAGCTTAAAAAGAGAATCCTAAAGTGATTTCTTTATAATGGGTGTGTTCCTTATCTTATCCTAGTGTCTAAACTCTTCTCCATGGCTGGACCCACAAATAATATTCCTTTACGTGCTAAGGGGTATCTAGAGAGTGGGATAGGTTTAATAACTACCCTAACCCTAATGCGTACCCTAACCCTAACCCCTACCCTAACCCTAACACGTACCCTAATCCTAACCCGTACCCTAAACCGAGCCCTAACCCTAACACTAACCCAAACCCTAACCCTAACCCATACCCTACGCCGTACACGAACACCTCCCCGAACCCATACCCCAAGCCGTACCCTAACCCTAACCCTAAGCCTAACCCTAACCCTAGGCTACCCTTGACTGCTTCTGCCTCCAATTGATTTCCTAAGCAGTAGTGTTTTAAGAACAGCTTAAAAAGAGAATCCTAAAGTGATTTCTTTATAATGGCTGTGTTCCTTATCTTATCCTAGTGTCTAAACTCTTCTCCATGGCTGGACCCCCAAATAATATTCCTTTACGTGCTAAGGGGTATCTAGAGAGTGGGATAGGTTTACTAACGACCCTAACCCTAATGCGTACCCTAACCCTAACCCCTACCCTAAACCTAACACGTACCCTAATCCTAACGGTACCCTAAACCGAGCCCTAACCCTAACACAAACCCTAACCCTAACCCTAACCCATACCCTACGCCGTACCCGAAACCCTCCCCGAACCCGTACCCTAAGCCGTACCCTAAGCCTAACCCTAAGCCTAACCCTAACCCTAGGCTACCCTTGACTGCTTCTGCCTCCAATAGATTTCCTAAGCAGTAGTGTTTTAAGCAACAGCTTAAAAAGAGAATCCTAATGTGATTTCTTTATAATGGGTGTGTTCCTTATCTTATCCTAGTGTCTAAACTCTTCTCCATGGCTGGACCCCCAAATAATATTCCTTTACGTGCTAAGGGGTATCTAGAGAGTGGGATAGGTTTACTAACGACCCTAACCCTAATGCGTACCCTAACCCTAACCCCTACCCTAAACCTAACACGTACCCTAATCCTAACCGTACCCTAAACCGAGCCCTAACCCTAACACAAACCCTAACCCTAACCCTAACCCATACCCTACGCCGTACCCGAAACCCTCCCCGAACCCGTACCCTAAGCCGTACCCTAACCCTAACCCTAAGCCTAACCCTAACCCTAGGCTACCCTTGACTGCTTCTGCCTCCAATAGATTTCCTAAGCACTAGTGTTTTAAGCAACAGCTTAAAAAGAGAATCCTAATGTGATTTCTTTATAATGGGTGTGTTCCTTATCTTATCCTAGTGTCTAAACTCTTCTCCATGGCTGGACCCCCAAATAATATTCCTTTACGTGCTAAGGGGTATCTAGAGAGTGGGATAGGTTTAATAACTACCCTAACCCTAATGCGTACCCTAACCCTAACCCCTACCCTAACCCTAACACGTACCCTAATCCTAACCCGTACCCTAAACCGAGCCCTAACCCTAACCCTAACCCTAACCCATACGCTACGCCGTACCCGAAACCCTCCCCGAACCCGTACCCTAAGCCGTACCCTAAGCCTAACCCTAAGCCTAACCTTACCCTAGGCTACCCTTGACTGCTTCTGCCTCCAATAGATTTCCTAAGCACTAGTGTTTTAAGGAACAGCTTAAAAAGAGAATCCTAATGTGATTTCTTTATAATGGGTGTGTTCCTTATCTTATCCTAGTGTCTAAACTCTTCTCCATGGCTGGACCCTCAAATAATATTCCTTTACGTGCTAAGGGGTATCTAGAGAGTGGGATAGGTTTAATAACTACCCTAACCCTAACGCGTACCCTAACCCTAACCCCTACCCTAACCCTAACACGTACCCTAATCCTAACCCGTACCCTAAACCGAGCCCTAACCCTAACACTAACCCTAACCCTAACCCTAACCCATACCCTACGCCGTACCCGCACCCCTCCCCGAACCCGTACCCTAAGCCGTACCCTAAGCCTAACCCTAAGCCTAACCCTAACCCTAGGCTACCCTTGACTGCTTCTGCCTCCAATAGATTTCCTAAGCACTAGTGTTTTAAGGAACAGCTTAAAAAGAGAATCCTAATGTGATTTCTTTATAATGGGTGTGTTCCTTATCTTATCCTAGTGTCTAAACTCTTCTCCATGGCTGGACCACCAAATAATATTCCTTTACGTGCTAAGGGGGAGCTAGAGAGTGGGATAGGTTTACTAACTACCCTAGCCCTAACGCGTAACCTAACCCTAACCCCTACCCTAACCCTAACACGTACCCTAATCCTAACCCGTACCCTAAACCGAGCCCTAACCTTAACACTAACCCTAACCCTAACCCTAACCCATACCCTACGCCGTACCCGAACCCCTCCCTGAACCCATACCGCAAGCCGTACCCTAACCCTAACCCTAAGCCTAACCCTAACCCTAGGCTACCCTTGACTGCTTCTGCCTCCAATAGATTTCCTAAGCACTAGTGTTTTAAGGAACAGCTTAAAAAGAGAATCCTAAAGTGATTTCTTTATAATGGGTGTGTTCCTTATCTTATCCTAGTGTCTAAACTCTTCTCCATGGCTGGACCCACAAATAATATTCCTTTACGTGCTAAGGGGTATCTAGAGAGTGGGATAGGTTTAATAACTACCCTAACCCTAACGCGTACCCTAACCCTAACCCCTACCCTAACCCTAACACGTACCCTAATCCTAACCCGTACCCTAAACCGAGCCCTAACCCTAACACTAACCCAAACCCTAACCCTAACCCATACCCTACGCCGTACACGAACACCTCCCCGAACCCATACCCCAAGCCGTACCCTAACCCTAACCCTAAGCCTAACCCTAACCCTAGGCTACCCTTGACTGCTTCTGCCTCCAATTGATTTCCTAAGCACTAGTGTTTTAAGAACAGCTTAAAAAGAGAATCCTAAAGTGATTTCTTTATAATGGCTGTGTTCCTTATCTTATCCTAGTGTCTAAACTCTTCTCCATGGCTGCACCCCCAAATAATATTCCTTTACGTGCTAAGGGGTATCTAGAGAGTGGGATAGGTTTACTAACGACCCTAACCCTAATGCGTACCCTAACCCTAACCCCTACCCTAAACCTAACACGTACCCTAATCCTAACCGTACCCTAAACCGAGCCCTAACCCTAACACAAACCCTAACCCTAACCCTAACCCATACCCTACGCCGTACCCGAAACCCTCCCCGAACCCGTACCCTAAGCCGTACCCTAAGCCTAACCCTAAGCCTAACCCTAACCCTAGGCTACCCTTGACTGCTTCTGCCTCCAATAGATTTCCTAAGCACTAGTGTTTTAAGGAACAGCTTAAAAAGAGAATCCTAAAGTGATTTCTTTATAATGGGTGTGTTCCTTATCTTATCCTAGTGTCTAAACTCTTCTCCATGGCTGGACCCCCAAATAATATTCCTTTACGTGCTAAGGGGTATCTAGAGAGTGGGATAGGTTTAACAACTACCCTAACCCTAACGCGTACCCTAAACCTAACCCCTACCCTAACCCTAACACGTACCCTAATCCTAACCCGTACCCTAAACCGAGCCCTAACCCTAACACTAACCCTAACCCTAACCCTAACCCATACCCTACGCCGTACCCGCACCCCTCCCCGAACCCGTACCCTAAGCCGTACCCTCAGCCGAACCCTAAGCCTAACCCTAACCCTAGGCTACCCTTGACTGCTTCTGCCTCCAATAGATTTCCTAAGCACTAGTGTTTTAAGGAACAGCTTAAAAAGAGAATCCTAATGTGATTTCTTTATAATGGGTGTGTTCCTTATCTTATCCTAGTGTCTAAACTCTTCTCCATGGCTGGACCCCCAAATAATATTCCTTTACGTGCTAAGGGGTATCTAGAGAGTGGGATAGGTTTACTAACGACCGTAACTCTAATGCGTACCCTAACCCTAACCCCTACCCTAAACCTAACACGTACCCTAATCCTAACCGTACCCTAAACCGAGCCCTAACCCTAACACAAACCCTAACCCTAACCCTAACCCATACCCTACGCCGTACCCGAAACCCTCCCCGAACCCGTACCCTAAGCCGTACCCTAACCCTAACCCTAAGCCTAACCCTAACCCTAGGCTACCCTTGACTGCTTCTGCCTCCAATAGATTTCCTAAGCACTAGTGTTTTAAGCAACAGCTTAAAAAGAGAATCCTAATGTGATTTCTTTATAATGGGTGTGTTCCTTATCTTATCCTAGTGTCTAAACTCTTCTCCATGGCTGGACCCCCAAATAATATTCCTTTACGTGCTAAGGGGTATCTAGAGAGTGGGATAGGTTTAATAACTACCCTAACCCTAATGCGTACCCTAACCCTAACCCCTACCCTAACCCTAACACGTACCCTAATCCTAACCCGTACCCTAAACCGAGCCCTAACCCTAACCCTAACCCTAACCCATACGCTACGCCGTACCCGAAACCCTCCCCGAACACGTACCCTAAGCCGTACCCTAAGCCTAACCCTAAGCCTAACCTTACCCTAGGCTACCCTTGACTGCTTCTGCCTCCAATAGATTTCCTAAGCACTAGTGTTTTAAGGAACAGCTTAAAAAGAGAATCCTAATGTGATTTCTTTATAATGGGTGTGTTCCTTATCTTATCCTAGTGTCTAAACTCTTCTACATGGCTGCACCCCCAAATAATATTGCCTTACGTGCTAAGGGGTATCTAGAGAGTGGGATAGGTTTAATAACTACCCTAACCCTAACGCGTACCCTAACCCTAACCCCTACCCTAAACCTAACACGTACCCTAATCCTAACCCGTACCCTAAACCGAGCCCTAACCCTAACACTAACCCAAACCCTAACCCTAACCCATACCCTACGCCGTACACGAACACCTCCCCGAACCCATACCCCAAGCCGTACCCTAACCCTAACCCTAAGCCTAACCCTAACCCTAGGCTACCCTTGACTGCTTCTGCCTCCAATAGATTTCCTAAGCACTAGTGTTTTAAGCAGCAGCTTAAAAAGAGAATCCTAATGTGATTTCTTTATAATGGGTGTGTTCCTTATCTTATCCTAGTGTCTAAACTCTTCTCCATGGCTGGACCCCCAAATAATATTCCTTTACGTGCTAAGGGGTATCTAGAGAGTGGGATAGGTTTAATAACTACCCTAACCCTAATGCGTACCCTAACCCTAACCCCTACCCTAACCCTAACACGTACCCTAATCCTAACCCGTACCCTAAACCGAGCCCTAAACCTAACCCTAACCCTAACCCATACCCTACGCCGTACCCGAAACCCTCCCCGAACCCGTACCCTAAGCCGTACCCTAAGCCTAACCCTAAGCCTAACCTTACCCTAGGCTACCCTTGACTGCTTCTGCCTCCAATAGATTTCCTAAGCACTAGTGTTTTAAGGAACAGCTTAAAAAGAGAATTCTAATGTGATTTCTTTATAATGGGTGTGTTCCTTATCTTATCCTAGTGTCTAAACTCTTCTACATGGCTGCACCCCCAAATAATATTGCCTTACGTGCTAAGGGGTATCTAGAGAGTGGGATAGGTTTAATAACTACCCTAACCTTAATGCGTACTCTAACCCTAACCCCTACCCTAACACTAACACGTACCCTAATCCTAACCCGTACCCTAAACCGAGCCCTAACCCTAACACTAACACTAACCCTAACCCTAACCCATACCCTATGCCGTACCTGAACCCCTCCCCAAACCCGTACCCTAAGCCGTACCCTAAGCCTAACCCTAAGCCTAACACTAACCCTAGGCTACCCTTGACAGCTTCTGCCTCCAATAGATTTCCTAAGCACTAGTGTTTTAAGCAACAGCTTAAAAAGAGAATCCTAATGTGATTTCTTTATAATGGGTGTGTTCCTTATCTTATCCTAGTGTCTAAATTCTTCTCCATTGCTGGAACCCCAAATAATATTCCTTTACGTGCTAAGGGGTATCTAGAGAGTGGGATAGGTTTACTAACTACCCTAACCCTAACGCGTACCCTAACCCTAACCCCTACCCTAAACCTAACACGTACCCTAATCCTAACCGTACCCTAAACCGAGCCCTAACCCTAACACTAACCCTAACCCTAACCCTAACCCATACCCTACGCCGTACCCGAAACCCTCCCCGAACCCGTACCCTAAGCCGTACCCTAAGCCTAACCCTAAGCCTAACCCTAACCCTAGGCTACCCTTGACTGCTTCTGCCTCTTATAGATTTCCTAAGCACTAGTGTTTTAAGGAACAGCTTAAAAAGAGAATCCTAATGTGATTTCTTTATAATGGGTGTGTTCCTTATCTTATCCTAGTGTCTAAACTCTTCTCCATGGCTGGGCCCTCAAGTAATATTCCTTTACGTGCTAAGGGGTATCTAGAGAGTGGGATAGGTTTAATAACTACCCTAACCCTAACGCGTACCCTAACCCTAACCCCTACCCTAACCCTAACACGTACCCTAATCCTAACCCGTACCCTAAACCGAGCCCTAACCCTAACACTAACCCTAACCCTAACCCTAACCCATACCCTACGCCGTACCCGCACCCCTCCCCGAACCCGTAACCTAAGCCGTACCCTAAGCCTAACCCTAAGCCTAACCCTAACCCTAGGCTACCCTTGACTGCTTCTGCCTCCAATAGATTTCCTAAGCACTACTGTTTTAAGGAACAGCTTAAAAAGAGAATCCTAATGTGATTTCTTTATAATGGGTGTGTTCCTTATCTTATCCTAGTGTCTAAACTCTTCTCCATGGCTGCACCCCCAAATAATATTCCCTTACGTGCTAAGGGGTATCTAGAGAGTGGGATAGGTTTAATAACTACCCTAACCCTAACGCGTACCCTAACCCTAACCCCTACCCTTACCCTAACACGTACCCTAATCCTAACCTGTACCCTAAACCGAGCCCTAACCCTAACACTAACCCTAACCCTAACCCTAACCCATACCCTACGCCGTACCCGCACCCCTCCCCGAACCCGTACCCTAAGCCATACCCTAAACCTAACCCTAAGCCTAACCCTAACCCTAGGCTACCCTTCACTGCTTCTGCCTCCAATTGATTTCCTAAGCAGTAGTGTTTTAAGGAACAGCTTAAAAAGAGAATCCTAAAGTGATTTCTTTATAATGGGTGTGTTCCTTATCTTATCCTAGTGTCTAAACTCTTCTCCATGGCTGGACTCACAAATAATATTCCTTTACGTGCTAAGGGGGAGCTAGAGAGTGGGATAGGTTTACTAAGTACCCTAGCCCTAATGCGTAACCTAACCCTAACCCCTACCCTAACCCTAACACGTACCCTAATCCTAACCTGTACCCTAAACCGAGCCCTAACCCTAACACTAACCCAAACCCTAACCCTAACCCATACCCTACGCCGTACACGAACACCTCCCCGAACCCATACCCCAAGCCGTACCCTAAACCTAACCCTAAGCCTAACCCTAACCCTAGGCTACCCTTGACTGCTTCTGCCTCCAATAGATTTCCTAAGCACTAGTGTTTTAAGGAACAGCTTAAAAAGAGAATCCTAAAGTGATTTCTTTATAATGGGTGTGTTCCTTATCTTATCCTAGTGTCTAAACTCTTCTCCATGGCTGCACCCCCAAATAATATTGCCTTACGTGCTAAGGGGTATCTAGAGAGTGGGATAGGTTTAATAACTACCCTAACCTTAATGCGTACTCTAACCCTAACCCCTACCCTAACACTAACACGTACCCTAATCCTAACCCGTACCCTAAACCGAGCCCTAACCCTAACACTAACACTAACCCTAACCCTAACCCATACCCTACGCCGTACCTGAACCCCTCCCCAAACCCGTACCCTAAGCCGTACCCTAAGCCTAACCCTAAGCCTAACACTAACCCTAGGCTACCCTTGACTGCTTCTGCCTCCAATAGATTTCCTAAGCACTAGTGTTTTAAGCAACAGCTTAAAAAGAGAATCCTAATGTGATTTCTTTATAATGGGTGTGTTCCTTATCTTATCCTAGTGTCTAAACTCTTCTCCATGGCTGGACCCTCAAATAATATTCCTTTACGTGCTAAGGGGTATCTAGAGAGTGGGATAGGTTTAATAACTACCCTAACCCTAACGCGTACCCTAACCCTAACCCCTACCCTAACCCTAACACGTACCCTAATCCTAACCCGTACCCTAAACCGAGCCCTAACCCTAACACTAACCCTAACCCTAACCCTAACCCATACCCTACGCCGTACCCGCACCCCTCCCCGAACCCGTAACCTAAGCCGTACCCTAAGCCTAACCCTAAGCCTAACCCTAACCCTAGGCTACCCTTGACTGCTTCTGCCTCCAATAGATTTCCTAAGCACTAGTGTTTTAAGAACAGCTTAAAAAGAGAATCCTAAAGTGATTTCTTTATAATGGGTGTGTTCCTTATCTTATCCTAGTGTCTAAACTCTTCTCCATGGCTGCAACCCCAAATAATATTCCCTTACGTGCTAAGGGGTATCTAGAGAGTGGGATAGGTTTAATAACTACCCTAACCCTAACGCGTACCCTAACCCTAACCCCTACCCTAACCCTAACACGTACCCTAATCCTAACCTGTACCCTAAACCGAGCCCTAACCCTAACACTAACCCTAACCCTAACCCTAACCCATACCCTACGCCGTACCCGCACCCCTCCCCGAACCCGTACCCTAAGCCATACCCTAAACCTAACCCTAAGCCTAACCCTAACCCTAGGCTACCCTTGACTGCTTCTGCCTCCAATTGATTTCCTAAGCAGTAGTGTTTTAAGGAACAGCTTAAAAAGAGAATCCTAATGTGATTTCTTTATAATGGGTGTGTTCCTTATCTTATCCTAGTGTCTAAACTCTTCTCCATGGCTGGACCCCCAAATAATATTCCTTTACGTGCTAAGGGGGAGCTAGAGAGTGGGATAGGTTTAATAACTACCCTAGCCCTAACGCGTAACCTAACCCTAACCCCTACCCTAACCCTAACACGTACCCTAATCCTAACCCGTACCCTAAACCGAGCCCTAACCCTAACACTAACCCAAACCCTAACCCTAACCCATACACTACGCCGTACACGAACACCTCCCCGAACCCATACCCCAAGCCGTACCCTAACCCTAACCCTAAGCCTAACCCTAACCCTAGGCTACCCTTGACTGCTTCTGCCTCCAATTGATTTCCTAAGCACTAGTGTTTTAAGAACAGCTTAAAAAGAGAATCCTAAAGTGATTTCTTTATAATGGGTGTGTTCCTTATCTTATCCTAGTGTCTAAACTCTTCTCCATGGCAGGACCCCCAAATAATATTCCTTTACGTGCTAAGGGGTATCTAGAGAGTGGGATAGGTTTAATAACTACCCTAACCCTAACGCGTACCCTAACCCTAACCCCTACCCTAACCCTAACACGTACCCTAATCCTAACCCGTACCCTAAACCGAGCCCTAACCCTAACACTAACCCTAACCCTAACCCTAACCCATACCCTACGCCGTACCCGAAACCCTCCCCGAACCCGTACCCTAAGCCATACCCTAAGCCTAACCCTAAGCCTAACACTAACCCTAGGCTACCCTTGACTGCTTCTGCCTCCAATAGATTTCCTAAGCACTAGTGTTTTAAGCAACAGCTTAAAAAGAGAATCCTAATGTGATTTCTTTATAATGGGTGTGTTCCTTATCTTATCCTAGTGTCTAAACTCTTCTCCATGGCTGCACCCCCAAATAATATTCCCTTACGTGCTAAGGGGTATCTAGAGAGTGGGATAGGTTTAATAACTACCCTAACCCTAACGCGTACCCTAACCCTAACCCCTACCCTTACCCTAACACGTACCCTAATCCTAACCTGTACCCTAAACCGAGCCCTAACCCTAACACTAACCCTAACCCTAACCCTAACCCATACCCTACGCCGTACCCGCACCCCTCCCCGAACCCGTACCCTAAGCCGTACCCTAAACCTAACCCTAAGCCTAACCCTAACCCTAGGCTACCCTTCACTGCTTCTGCCTCCAATTGATTTCCTAAGCAGTAGTGTTTTAAGGAACAGCTTAAAAAGAGAATCCTAAAGTGATTTCTTTATAATGGGTGTGTTCCTTATCTTATCCTAGTGTCTAAACTCTTCTCCATGGCTGGACTCACAAATAATATTCCTTTACGTGCTAAGGGGGAGCTAGAGAGTGGGATAGGTTTACTAAGTACCCTAGCCCTAATGCGTAACCTAACCCTAACCCCTACCCTAACCCTAACACGTACCCTAATCCTAACCTGTACCCTAAACCGAGCCCTAACCCTAACACTAACCCAAACCCTAACCCTAACCCATACCCTACGCCGTACACGAACACCTCCCCGAACCCATACCCCAAGCCGTACCCTAAACCTAACCCTAAGCCTAACCCTAACCCTAGGCTACCCTTGACTGCTTCTGCCTCCAATAGATTTCCTAAGCACTAGTGTTTTAAGGAACAGCTTAAAAAGAGAATCCTAAAGTGATTTCTTTATAATGGGTGTGTTCCTTATCTTATCCTAGTGTCTAAACTCTTCTCCATGGCTGCACCCCCAAATAATATTGCCTTACGTGCTAAGGGGTATCTAGAGAGTGGGATAGGTTTAATAACTACCCTAACCTTAATGCGTACTCTAACCCTAACCCCTACCCTAACACTAACACGTACCCTAATCCTAACCCGTACCCTAAACCGAGCCCTAACCCTAACACTAACACTAACCCTAACCCTAACCCATACCCTACGCCGTACCTGAACCCCTCCCCAAACCCGTACCCTAAGCCGTACCCTAAGCCTAACCCTAAGCCTAACACTAACCCTAGGCTACCCTTGACTGCTTCTGCCTCCAATAGATTTCCTAAGCACTAGTGTTTTAAGCAACAGCTTAAAAAGAGAATCCTAATGTGATTTCTTTATAATGGGTGTGTTCCTTATCTTATCCTAGTGTCTAAACTCTTCTCCATGGCTGGACCCTCAAATAATATTCCTTTACGTGCTAAGGGGTATCTAGAGAGTGGGATAGGTTTAATAACTACCCTAACCCTAACGCGTACCCTAACCCTAACCCCTACCCTAACCCTAACACGTACCCTAATCCTAACCCGTACCCTAAACCGAGCCCTAACCCTAACACTAACCCTAACCCTAACCCTAACCCATACCCTACGCCGTACCCGCACCCCTCCCCGAACCCGTAACCTAAGCCGTACCCTAAGCCTAACCCTAAGCCTAACCCTAACCCTAGGCTACCCTTGACTGCTTCTGCCTCCAATAGATTTCCTAAGCACTAGTGTTTTAAGAACAGCTTAAAAAGAGAATCCTAAAGTGATTTCTTTATAATGGGTGTGTTCCTTATCTTATCCTAGTGTCTAAACTCTTCTCCATGGCTGCAACCCCAAATAATATTCCCTTACGTGCTAAGGGGTATCTAGAGAGTGGGATAGGTTTAATAACTACCCTAACCCTAACGCGTACCCTAACCCTAACCCCTACCCTAACCCTAACACGTACCCTAATCCTAACCTGTACCCTAAACCGAGCCCTAACCCTAACACTAACCCTAACCCTAACCCTAACCCATACCCTACGCCGTACCCGCACCCCTCCCCGAACCCGTACCCTAAGCCATACCCTAAACCTAACCCTAAGCCTAACCCTAACCCTAGGCTACCCTTGACTGCTTCTGCCTCCAATTGATTTCCTAAGCAGTAGTGTTTTAAGGAACAGCTTAAAAAGAGAATCCTAATGGGATTTCTTTATAATGGGTGTGTTCCTTATCTTATCCTAGTGTCTAAACTCTTCTCCATGGCTGGACCCCCAAATAATATTCCTTTACGTGCTAAGGGGGAGCTAGAGAGTGGGATAGGTTTAATAACTACCCTAGCCCTAACGCGTAACCTAACCCTAACCCCTACCCTAACCCTAACACGTACCCTAATCCTAACCCGTACCCTAAACCGAGCCCTAACCCTAACACTAACCCAAACCCTAACCCTAACCCATACCCTACGCCGTACACGAACACCTCCCCGAACCCATACCCCAAGCCGTACCCTAACCCTAACCCTAAGCCTAACCCTAACCCTAGGCTACCCTTGACTGCTTCTGCCTCCAATTGATTTCCTAAGCACTAGTGTTTTAAGAACAGCTTAAAAAGAGAATCCTAAAGTGATTTCTTTATAATGGGTGTGTTCCTTATCTTATCCTAGTGTCTAAACTCTTCTCCATGGCAGGACCCCCAAATAATATTCCTTTACGTGCTAAGGGGTATCTAGAGAGTGGGATAGGTTTAATAACTACCCTAACCCTAACGCGTACCCTAACCCTAACCCCTACCCTAACCCTAACACGTACCCTAATCCTAACCCGTACCCTAAACCGAGCCCTAACCCTAACACTAACCCTAACCCTAACCCTAACCCATACCCTACGCCGTACCCGAAACCCTCCCCGAACCCGTACCCTAAGCCATACCCTAAGCCTAACCCTAAGCCTAACACTAACCCTAGGCTACCCTTGACTGCTTCTGCCTCCAATAGATTTCCTAAGCACTAGTGTTTTAAGCAACAGCTTAAAAAGAGAATCCTAATGTGATTTCTTTATAATGGGTGTGTTCCTTATCTTATCCTAGTGTCTAAACTCTTCTCCATGGCTGCACCCCCAAATAATATTCCCTTACGTGCTAAGGGGTATCTAGAGAGTGGGATAGGTTTAATAACTACCCTAACCCTAACGCGTACCCTAACCCTAACCCCTACCCTTACCCTAACACGTACCCTAATCCTAACCTGTACCCTAAACCGAGCCCTAACCCTAACACTAACCCTAACCCTAACCCTAACCCATACCCTACGCCGTACCCGCACCCCTCCCCGAACCCGTACCCTAAGCCGTACCCTAAACCTAACCCTAAGCCTAACCCTAACCCTAGGCTACCCTTCACTGCTTCTGCCTCCAATTGATTTCCTAAGCAGTAGTGTTTTAAGGAACAGCTTAAAAAGAGAATCCTAAAGTGATTTCTTTATAATGGGTGTGTTCCTTATCTTATCCTAGTGTCTAAACTCTTCTCCATGGCTGGACTCACAAATAATATTCCTTTACGTGCTAAGGGGGAGCTAGAGAGTGGGATAGGTTTACTAAGTACCCTAGCCCTAATGCGTAACCTAACCCTAACCCCTACCCTAACCCTAACACGTACCCTAATCCTAACCTGTACCCTAAACCGAGCCCTAACCCTAACACTAACCCAAACCCTAACCCTAACCCATACCCTACGCCGTACACGAACACCTCCCCGAACCCATACCCCAAGCCGTACCCTAAACCTAACCCTAAGCCTAACCCTAACCCTAGGCTACCCTTGACTGCTTCTGCCTCCAATAGATTTCCTAAGCACTAGTGTTTTAAGGAACAGCTTAAAAAGAGAATCCTAATGTGATTTCTTTATAATGGGTGTGTTCCTTATCTTATCCTAGTGTCTAAACTCTTCTCCATGGCTGCACCCCCAAATAATATTGCCTTACGTGCTAAGGGGTATCTAGAGAGTGGGATAGGTTTAATAACTACCCTAACCCTAACGCGTACCCTAACCCTAACCCCTACCCTAACCCTAACACGTACCCTAATCCTAACCCGTACCCTAAACCGAGCCCTAACCCTAACACTAACCCTAACCCTAACCCTAACCCATACCCTACGCCGTACCCGCACCCCTCCCCGAACCCGTAACCTAAGCCGTACCCTAAGCCTAACCCTAAGCCTAACCCTAACCCTAGGCTACCCTTGACTGCTTCTGCCTCCAATAGATTTCCTAAGCACTAGTGTTTTAAGGAACAGCTTAAAAAGAGAATCCTAAAGTGATTTCTTTATAATGGGTGTGTTCCTTATCTTATCCTAGTGTCTAAACTCTTCTCCATGGCTGGACCCACAAATAATATTCCTTTACGTGCTAAGGGGTATCTAGAGAGTGGGATAGGTTTAATAACTACCCTAACCCTAACGCGTACCCTAACCCTAACCCCTACCCTAACCCTAACACGTACCCTAATCCTAACCCGTACCCTAAACCGAGCCCTAACCCTAACACTAACCCAAACCCTAACCCTAACCCATACCCTACACCGTACACGAACACCTCCCCGAACCCATACCCCAAGCCGTACCCTAACCCTAACCCTAAGCCTAACCCTAACCCTAGGCTACCCTTGACTGCTTCTGCCTCCAATTGATTTCCTAAGCACTAGTGTTTTAAGAACAGCTTAAAAAGAGAATCCTAAAGTGATTTCTTTATAATGGCTGTGTTCCTTATCTTATCCTAGTGTCTAAACTCTTCTCCATGGCTGGACCCCCAAATAATATTCCTTTACGTGCTAAGGGGTATCTAGAGAGTGGGATAGGTTTACTAACGACCCTAACCCTAATGCGTACCCTAACCCTAACCCCTACCCTAAACCTAACACGTACCCTAATCCTAACGGTACCCTAAACCGAGCCCTAACCCTAACACAAACCCTAACCCTAACCCTAACCCATACCCTACGCCGTACCCGAAACCCTCCCCGAACCCGTACCCTAAGCCGTACCCTAAGCCTAACCCTAAGCCTAACCCTAACCCTAGGCTACCCTTGACTGCTTCTGCCTCCAATAGATTTCCTAAGCAGTAGTGTTTTAAGCAACAGCTTAAAAAGAGAATCCTAATGTGATTTCTTTATAATGGGTGTGTTCCTTATCTTATCCTAGTGTCTAAACTCTTCTCCATGGCTGGACCCCCAAATAATATTCCTTTACGTGCTAAGGGGTATCTAGAGAGTGGGATAGGTTTACTAACGACCCTAACCCTAATGCGTACCCTAACCCTAACCCCTACCCTAAACCTAACACGTACCCTAATCCTAACCGTACCCTAAACCGAGCCCTAACCCTAACACTAACCCTAACCCTAACCCTAACCCATACCCTACGCCGTACCCGAAACCCTCCCCGAACCCGTACCCTAAGCCGTACCCTAACCCTAACCCTAAGCCTAACCCTAACCCTAGGCTACCCTTGACTGCTTCTGCCTCCAATAGATTTCCTAAGCACTAGTGTTTTAAGCAACAGCTTAAAAAGAGAATCCTAATGTGATTTCTTTATAATGGGTGTGTTCCTTATCTTATCCTAGTGTCTAAACTCTTCTCCATGGCTGGACCCCCAAATAATATTCCTTTACGTGCTAAGGGGTATCTAGAGAGTGGGATAGGTTTAATAACTACCCTAACCCTAATGCGTACCCTAACCCTAACCCCTACCCTAACCCTAACACGTACCCTAATCCTAACCCGTACCCTAAACCGAGCCCTAACCCTAACCCTAACCCTAACCCATACGCTACGCCGTACCCGAAACCCTCCCCGAACCCGTACCCTAAGCCGTACCCTAAGCCTAACCCTAAGCCTAACCTTACCCTAGGCTACCCTTGACTGCTTCTGCCTCCAATAGATTTCCTAAGCACTAGTGTTTTAAGGAACAGCTTAAAAAGAGAATCCTAATGTGATTTCTTTATAATGGGTGTGTTCCTTATCTTATCCTAGTGTCTAAACTCTTCTCCATGGCTGGACCCTCAAATAATATTCCTTTACGTGCTAAGGGGTATCTAGAGAGTGGGATAGGTTTAATAACTACCCTAACCCTAACGCGTACCCTAACCCTAACCCCTACCCTAACCCTAACACGTACCCTAATCCTAACCCGTACCCTAAACCGAGCCCTAACCCTAACACTAACCCTAACCCTAACCCTAAACCATACCCTACGCCGTACCCGCACCCCTCCCCGAACCCGTACCCTAAGCCGTACCCTAAGCCTAACCCTAAGCCTAACCCTAACCCTAGGCTACCCTTGACTGCTTCTGCCTCCAATAGATTTCCTAAGCACTAGTGTTTTAAGGAACAGCTTAAAAAGAGAATCCTAATGTGATTTCTTTATAATGGGTGTGTTCCTTATCTTATCCTAGTGTCTAAACTCTTCTCCATGGCTGGACCACCAAATAATATTCCTTTACGTGCTAAGGGGGAGCTAGAGAGTGGGATAGGTTTACTAACTACCCTAGCCCTAACGCGTAACCTAACCCTAACCCCTACCCTAACCCTAACACGTACCCTAATCCTAACCCGTACCCTAAACCGAGCCCTAACCTTAACACTAACCCTAACCCTAACCCTAACCCATACCCTACGCCGTACCCGAACCCCTCCCTGAACCCATACCGCAAGCCGTACCCTAACCCTAACCCTAAGCCTAACCCTAACCCTAGGCTACCCTTGACTGCTTCTGCCTCCAATAGATTTCCTAAGCACTAGTGTTTTAAGGAACAGCTTAAAAAGAGAATCCTAAAGTGATTTCTTTATAATGGGTGTGTTCCTTATCTTATCCTAGTGTCTAAACTCTTCTCCATGGCTGGACCCACAAATAATATTCCTTTACGTGCTAAGGGGTATCTAGAGAGTGGGATAGGTTTAATAACTACCCTAACCCTAACGCGTACCCTAACCCTAACCCCTACCCTAACCCTAACACGTACCCTAATCCTAACCCGTACCCTAAACCGAGCCCTAACCCTAACACTAACCCAAACCCTAACCCTAACCCATACCCTACGCCGTACACGAACACCTCCCCGAACCCATACCCCAAGCCGTACCCTAACCCTAACCCTAAGCCTAACCCTAACCCTAGGCTACCCTTGACTGCTTCTGCCTCCAATTGATTTCCTAAGCACTAGTGTTTTAAGAACAGCTTAAAAAGAGAATCCTAAAGTGATTTCTTTATAATGGCTGTGTTCCTTATCTTATCCTAGTGTCTAAACTCTTCTCCATGGCTGGACCCCCAAATAATATTCCTTTACGTGCTAAGGGGTATCTAGAGAGTGGGATAGGTTTACTAACGACCCTAACCCTAATGCGTACCCTAACCCTAACCCCTACCCTAAACCTAACACGTACCCTAATCCTAACCGTACCCTAAACCGAGCCCTAACCCTAACACAAACCCTAACCCTAACCCTAACCCATACCCTACGCCGTACCCGAAACCCTCCCCGAACCCGTACCCTAAGCCGTACCCTAAGCCTAACCCTAAGCCTAACCCTAACCCTAGGCTACCCTTGACTGCTTCTGCCTCCAATAGATTTCCTAAGCACTAGTGTTTTAAGGAACAGCTTAAAAAGAGAATCCTAAAGTGATTTCTTTATAATGGGTGTGTTCCTTATCTTATCCTAGTGTCTAAACTCTTCTCCATGGCTGGACCCCCAAATAATATTCCTTTACGTGCTAAGGGGTATCTAGAGAGTGGGATAGGTTTAACAACTACCCTAACCCTAACGCGTACCCTAAACCTAACCCCTACCCTAACCCTAACACGTACCCTAATCCTAACCCGTACCCTAAACCGAGCCCTAACCCTAACACTAACCCTAACCCTAACCCTAACCCATACCCTACGCCGTACCCGCACCCCTCCCCGAACCCGTACCCTAAGCCGTACCCTCAGCCGAACCCTAAGCCTAACCCTAACCCTAGGCTACCCTTGACTGCTTCTGCCTCCAATAGATTTCCTAAGCACTAGTGTTTTAAGGAACAGCTTAAAAAGAGAATCCTAATGTGATTTCTTTATAATGGGTGTGTTCCTTATCTTATCCTAGTGTCTAAACTCTTCTCCATGGCTGGACCCCCAAATAATATTCCTTTACGTGCTAAGGGGTATCTAGAGAGTGGGATAGGTTTACTAACGACCGTAACTCTAATGCGTACCCTAACCCTAACCCCTACCCTAAACCTAACACGTACCCTAATCCTAACCGTACCCTAAACCGAGCCCTAACCCTAACACAAACCCTAACCCTAACCCTAACCCATACCCTACGCCGTACCCGAAACCCTCCCCGAACCCGTACCCTAAGCCGTACCCTAACCCTAACCCTAAGCCTAACCCTAACCCTAGGCTACCCTTGACTGCTTCTGCCTCCAATAGATTTCCTAAGCACTAGTGTTTTAAGCAACAGCTTAAAAAGAGAATCCTAATGTGATTTCTTTATAATGGGTGTGTTCCTTATCTTATCCTAGTGTCTAAACTCTTCTCCATGGCTGGACCCCCAAATAATATTCCTTTACGTGCTAAGGGGTATCTAGAGAGTGGGATAGGTTTAATAACTACCCTAACCCTAATGCGTACCCTAACCCTAACCCCTACCCTAACCCTAACACGTACCCTAATCCTAACCCGTACCCTAAACCGAGCCCTAACCCTAACCCTAACCCTAACCCATACGCTACGCCGTACCCGAAACCCTCCCCGAACACGTACCCTAAGCCGTACCCTAAGCCTAACCCTAAGCCTAACCTTACCCTAGGCTACCCTTGACTGCTTCTGCCTCCAATAGATTTCCTAAGCACTAGTGTTTTAAGGAACAGCTTAAAAAGAGAATCCTAATGTGATTTCTTTATAATGGGTGTGTTCCTTATCTTATCCTAGTGTCTAAACTCTTCTACATGGCTGCACCCCCAAATAATATTGCCTTACGTGCTAAGGGGTATCTAGAGAGTGGGATAGGTTTAATAACTACCCTAACCCTAACGCGTACCCTAACCCTAACCCCTACCCTAAACCTAACACGTACCCTAATCCTAACCCGTACCCTAAACCGAGCCCTAACCCTAACACTAACCCAAACCCTAACCCTAACCCATACCCTACGCCGTACACGAACACCTCCCCGAACCCATACCCCAAGCCGTACCCTAACCCTAACCCTAAGCCTAACCCTAACCCTAGGCTACCCTTGACTGCTTCTGCCTCCAATAGATTTCCTAAGCACTAGTGTTTTAAGCAGCAGCTTAAAAAGAGAATCCTAATGTGATTTCTTTATAATGGGTGTGTTCCTTATCTTATCCTAGTGTCTAAACTCTTCTCCATGGCTGGACCCCCAAATAATATTCCTTTACGTGCTAAGGGGTATCTAGAGAGTGGGATAGGTTTAATAACTACCCTAACCCTAATGCGTACCCTAACCCTAACCCCTACCCTAACCCTAACACGTACCCTAATCCTAACCCGTACCCTAAACCGAGCCCTAAACCTAACCCTAACCCTAACCCATACCCTACGCCGTACCCGAAACCCTCCCCGAACCCGTACCCTAAGCCGTACCCTAAGCCTAACCCTAAGCCTAACCTTACCCTAGGCTACCCTTGACTGCTTCTGCCTCCAATAGATTTCCTAAGCACTAGTGTTTTAAGGAACAGCTTAAAAAGAGAATTCTAATGTGATTTCTTTATAATGGGTGTGTTCCTTATCTTATCCTAGTGTCTAAACTCTTCTACATGGCTGCACCCCCAAATAATATTGCCTTACGTGCTAAGGGGTATCTAGAGAGTGGGATAGGTTTAATAACTACCCTAACCTTAATGCGTACTCTAACCCTAACCCCTACCCTAACACTAACACGTACCCTAATCCTAACCCGTACCCTAAACCGAGCCCTAACCCTAACACTAACACTAACCCTAACCCTAACCCATACCCTATGCCGTACCTGAACCCCTCCCCAAACCCGTACCCTAAGCCGTACCCTAAGCCTAACCCTAAGCCTAACACTAACCCTAGGCTACCCTTGACAGCTTCTGCCTCCAATAGATTTCCTAAGCACTAGTGTTTTAAGCAACAGCTTAAAAAGAGAATCCTAATGTGATTTCTTTATAATGGGTGTGTTCCTTATCTTATCCTAGTGTCTAAATTCTTCTCCATTGCTGGAACCCCAAATAATATTCCTTTACGTGCTAAGGGGTATCTAGAGAGTGGGATAGGTTTACTAACTACCCTAACCCTAACGCGTACCCTAACCCTAACCCCTACCCTAAACCTAACACGTACCCTAATCCTAACCGTACCCTAAACCGAGCCCTAACCCTAACACTAACCCTAACCCTAACCCTAACCCATACCCTACGCCGTACCCGAAACCCTCCCCGAACCCGTACCCTAAGCCGTACCCTAAGCCGTACCCTAAGCCTAACCCTAACCCTAGGCTACCCTTGACTGCTTCTGCCTCTTATAGATTTCCTAAGCACTAGTGTTTTAAGGAACAGCTTAAAAAGAGAATCCTAATGTGATTTCTTTATAATGGGTGTGTTCCTTATCTTATCCTAGTGTCTAAACTCTTCTCCATGGCTGGGCCCTCAAGTAATATTCCTTTACGTGCTAAGGGGTATCTAGAGAGTGGGATAGGTTTAATAACTACCCTAACCCTAACGCGTACCCTAACCCTAACCCCTACCCTAACCCTAACACGTACCCTAATCCTAACCCGTACCCTAAACCGAGCCCTAACCCTAACACTAACCCTAACCCTAACCCTAACCCATACCCTACGCCGTACCCGCACCCCTCCCCGAACCCGTAACCTAAGCCGTACCCTAAGCCTAACCCTAAGCCTAACCCTAACCCTAGGCTACCCTTGACTGCTTCTGCCTCCAATAGATTTCCTAAGCACTACTGTTTTAAGGAACAGCTTAAAAAGAGAATCCTAATGTGATTTCTTTATAATGGGTGTGTTACTTATCTTATCCTAGTGTCTAAACTCTTCTCCATGGCTGCACCCCCAAATAATATTCCCTTACGTGCTAAGGGGTATCTAGAGAGTGGGATAGGTTTAATAACTACCCTAACCCTAACGCGTACCCTAACCCTAACCCCTACCCTTACCCTAACACGTACCCTAATCCTAACCTGTACCCTAAACCGAGCCCTAACCCTAACACTAACCCTAACCCTAACCCTAACCCATACCCTACGCCGTACCCGCACCCCTCCCCGAACCCGTACCCTAAGCCATACCCTAAACCTAACCCTAAGCCTAACCCTAACCCTAGGCTACCCTTCACTGCTTCTGCCTCCAATTGATTTCCTAAGCAGTAGTGTTTTAAGGAACAGCTTAAAAAGAGAATCCTAAAGTGATTTCTTTATAATGGGTGTGTTCCTTATCTTATCCTAGTGTCTAAACTCTTCTCCATGGCTGGACTCACAAATAATATTCCTTTACGTGCTAAGGGGGAGCTAGAGAGTGGGATAGGTTTACTAAGTACCCTAGCCCTAATGCGTAACCTAACCCTAACCCCTACCCTAACCCTAACACGTACCCTAATCCTAACCTGTACCCTAAACCGAGCCCTAACCCTAACACTAACCCAAACCCTAACCCTAACCCATACCCTACGCCGTACACGAACACCTCCCCGAACCCATACCCCAAGCCGTACCCTAAACCTAACCCTAAGCCTAACCCTAACCCTAGGCTACCCTTGACTGCTTCTGCCTCCAATAGATTTCCTAAGCACTAGTGTTTTAAGGAACAGCTTAAAAAGAGAATCCTAATGTGATTTCTTTATAATGGGTGTGTTCCTTATCTTATCCTAGTGTCTAAACTCTTCTCCATGGCTGCACCCCCAAATAATATTGCCTTACGTGCTAAGGGGTATCTAGAGAGTGGGATAGGTTTAATAACTACCCTAACCTTAATGCGTACTCTAACCCTAACCCCTACCCTAACACTAACACGTACCCTAATCCTAACCCGTACCCTAAACCGAGCCCTAACCCTAACACTAACACTAACCCTAACCCTAACCCATACCCTACGCCGTACCTGAACCCCTCCCCAAACCCGTACCCTAAGCCGTACCCTAAGCCTAACCCTAAGCCTAACACTAACCCTAGGCTACCCTTGACTGCTTCTGCCTCCAATAGATTTCCTAAGCACTAGTGTTTTAAGCAACAGCTTAAAAAGAGAATCCTAATGTGATTTCTTTATAATGGGTGTGTTCCTTATCTTATCCTAGTGTCTAAACTCTTCTCCATGGCTGGACCCTCAAATAATATTCCTTTACGTGCTAAGGGGTATCTAGAGAGTGGGATAGGTTTAATAACTACCCTAACCCTAACGCGTACCCTAACCCTAACCCCTACCCTAACCCTAACACGTACCCTAATCCTAACCCGTACCCTAAACCGAGCCCTAACCCTAACACTAACCCTAACCCTAACCCTAACCCATACCCTACGCCGTACCCGCACCCCTCCCCGAACCCGTAACCTAAGCCGTACCCTAAGCCTAACCCTAAGCCTAACCCTAACCCTAGGCTACCCTTGACTGCTTCTGCCTCCAATAGATTTCCTAAGCACTAGTGTTTTAAGAACAGCTTAAAAAGAGAATCCTAAAGTGATTTCTTTATAATGGGTGTGTTCCTTATCTTATCCTAGTGTCTAAACTCTTCTCCATGGCTGCAACCCCAAATAATATTCCCTTACGTGCTAAGGGGTATCTAGAGAGTGGGATAGGTTTAATAACTACCCTAACCCTAACGCGTACCCTAACCCTAACCCCTACCCTAACCCTAACACGTACCCTAATCCTAACCTGTACCCTAAACCGAGCCCTAACCCTAACACCAACCCTAACCCTAACCCTAACCCATACCCTACGCCGTACCCGCACCCCTCCCCGAACCCGTACCCTAAGCCATACCCTAAACCTAACCCTAAGCCTAACCCTAACCCTAGGCTACCCTTCACTGCTTCTGCCTCCAATTGATTTCCTAAGCAGTAGTGTTTTAAGGAACAGCTTAAAAAGAGAATCCTAAAGTGATTTCTTTATAATGGGTGTGTTCCTTATCTTATCCTAGTGTCTAAACTCTTCTCCATGGCTGGACTCACAAATAATATTCCTTTACGTGCTAAGGGGGAGCTAGAGAGTGGGATAGGTTTACTAAGTACCCTAGCCCTAACGCGTAACCTAACCCTAACCCCTACCCTAACCCTAACACGTACCCTAATCCTAACCTGTACCCTAAACCGAGCCCTAACCCTAACACTAACCCAAACCCTAACCCTAACCCATACCCTACGCCGTACACGAACACCTCCCCGAACCCATACCCCAAGCCGTACCCTAAACCTAACCCTAAGCCTAACCCTAACCCTAGGCTACCCTTGACTGCTTCTGCCTCCAATAGATTTCCTAAGCACTAGTGTTTTAAGGAACAGCTTAAAAAGAGAATCCTAATGTGATTTCTTTATAATGGGTGTGTTCCTTATCTTATCCTAGTGTCTAAACTCTTCTCCATGGCTGCACCCCCAAATAATATTGCCTTACGTGCTAAGGGGTATCTAGAGAGTGGGATAGGTTTAATAACTACCCTAACCCTAATGCGTACTCTAACCCTAACCCCTACCCTAACACTAACACGTACCCTAATCCTAACCCGTACCCTAAACCGAGCCCTAACCCTAACACTAACACTAACCCTAACCCTAACCCATACCCTACGCCGTACCTGAACCCCTCCCCAAACCCGTACCCTAAGCCGTACCCTAAGCCTAACCCTAAGCCTAACACTAACCCTAGGCTACCCTTGACTGCTTCTGCCTCCAATAGATTTCCTAAGCACTAGTGTTTTAAGCAACAGCTTAAAAAGAGAATCCTAATGTGATTTCTTTATAATGGGTGTGTTCCTTATCTTATCCTAGTGTCTAAACTCTTCTCCATGGCTGGACCCTCAAATAATATTCCTTTACGTGCTAAGGGGTATCTAGAGAGTGGGATAGGTTTAATAACTACCCTAACCCTAACGCGTACCCTAACCCTAACCCCTACCCTAACCCTAACACGTACCCTAATCCTAACCCGTACCCTAAACCGAGCCCTAACCCTAACACTAACCCTAACCCTAACCCTAACCCATACCCTACGCCGTACCCGCACCCCTCCCCGAACCCGTAACCTAAGCCGTACCCTAAGCCTAACCCTAAGCCTAACCCTAACCCTAGGCTACCCTTGACTGCTTCTGCCTCCAATAGATTTCCTAAGCACTAGTGTTTTAAGAACAGCTTAAAAAGAGAATCCTAAAGTGATTTCTTTATAATGGGTGTGTTCCTTATCTTATCCTAGTGTCTAAACTCTTCTCCATGGCTGCAACCCCAAATAATATTCCCTTACGTGCTAAGGGGTATCTAGAGAGTGGGATAGGTTTAATAACTACCCTAACCCTAACGCGTACCCTAACCCTAACCCCTACCCTAACCCTAACACGTACCCTAATCCTAACCTGTACCCTAAACCGAGCCCTAACCCTAACACTAACCCTAACCCTAACCCTAACCCATACCCTACGCCGTACCCGCACCCCTCCCCGAACCCGTACCCTAAGCCATACCCTAAACCTAACCCTAAGCCTAACCCTAACCCTAGGCTACCCTTGACTGCTTCTGCCTCCAATTGATTTCCTAAGCAGTAGTGTTTTAAGGAACAGCTTAAAAAGAGAATCCTAATGTGATTTCTTTATAATGGGTGTGTTCCTTATCTTATCCTAGTGTCTAAACTCTTCTCCATGGCTGGACCCCCAAATAATATTCCTTTACGTGCTAAGGGGGAGCTAGAGAGTGGGATAGGTTTAATAACTACCCTAGCCCTAACGCGTAACCTAACCCTAACCCCTACCCTAACCCTAACACGTACCCTAATCCTAACCCGTACCCTAAACCGAGCCCTAACCCTAACACTAACCCAAACCCTAACCCTAACCCATACCCTACGCCGTACACGAACACCTCCCCGAACCCATACCCCAAGCCGTACCCTAACCCTAACCCTAAGCCTAACCCTAACCCTAGGCTACCCTTGACTGCTTCTGCCTCCAATTGATTTCCTAAGCACTAGTGTTTTAAGAACAGCTTAAAAAGAGAATCCTAAAGTGATTTCTTTATAATGGGTGTGTTCCTTATCTTATCCTAGTGTCTAAACTCTTCTCCATGGCAGGACCCCCAAATAATATTCCTTTACGTGCTAAGGGGTATCTAGAGAGTGGGATAGGTTTAATAACTACCCTAACCCTAACGCGTACCCTAACCCTAACCCCTACCCTAACCCTAACACGTACCCTAATCCTAACCCGTACCCTAAACCGAGCCCTAACCCTAACACTAACCCTAACCCTAACCCTAACCCATACCCTACGCCGTACCCGAAACCCTCCCCGAACCCGTACCCTAAGCCATACCCTAAGCCTAACCCTAAGCCTAACACTAACCCTAGGCTACCCTTGACTGCTTCTGCCTCCAATAGATTTCCTAAGCACTAGTGTTTTAAGCAACAGCTTAAAAAGAGAATCCTAATGTGATTTCTTTATAATGGGTGTGTTCCTTATCTTATCCTAGTGTCTAAACTCTTCTCCATGGCTGGACCCCCAAATAATATTCCTTACGTGCTAAGGGGTATCTAGAGAGTGGGATAGGTTTACTAACGACCCTAACCCTAATGCGTACCCTAACCCTAACCCCTACCCTAAACCTAACACGTACCCTAATCCTAACCGTACCCTAAACCGAGCCCTAACCCTAACACAAACCCTAACACTAACCCTAACCCATACCCTACGCCGTACCAGAAACCCTCCCCGAACCCGTACCCTAAGCCGTACCCTAAGCCTAACCCTAAGCCTAACCCTAACCCTAGGCTACCCTTGACTGCTTCTGCCTCCAATAGATTTCCTAAGCACTAGTGTTTTAAGCAACAGCTTAAAAAGAGAATCCTAATGTGATTTCTTTATAATGGGTGTGTTCCTTATCTTATCCTAGTGTCTAAACTCTTCTCCATGGCTGCACCCCCAAATAATATTGCCTTACGTGCTAAGGGGTATCTAGAGAGTGGGATAGGTTTAATAACTACCCTAACCCTAATGCGTACTCTAACCCTAACCCCTACCCTAACACTAACACGTACCCTAATCCTAACCCGTACCCTAAACCGAGCCCTAACCCTAACACTAACCCTAACCCTAACCCATACCCTACGCCGTACCCGAACCCCTCCCCAAACCCGTACCCTAAGCCGTACCCTAAGCCTAACCCTAAGCCTAACACTAACCCTAGGCTACCCTTGACTGCTTCTGCCTCCAATAGATTTCCTAAGCACTAGTGTTTTCAGCAACAGCTTAAAAAGAGAATCCTAAAGTGATTTCTTTATAATGGGTGTGTTCCTTATCTTATCCTAGCGTCTAAACTCTTCTCCATGGCTGGACCCCCAAATAATATTCCTTTACGTGCTAAGGGGTATCTAGAGAGTGGGATAGGTTTAACAACTACCCTAACCCTAACGCGTACCCTAAACCTAACCCCTACCCTAACCCTAACACGTACCCTAATCCTAAACCGTACCCTAAACCGAGCCCTAACCCTAACACTAACCCTAACCCTAACCCTAACCCATACCCTACGCCGTACCCGCACCCCTCCCCGAACCCGTACCCTAAGCCGTACCCTCAGCCGAACCCTAAGCCTAACCCTAACCCTAGGCTACCCTTGACTGCTTCTGCCTCCAATAGATTTCCTAAGCACTAGTGTTTTAAGGAACAGCTTAAAAAGAGAATCCTAATGTGATTTCTTTATAATGGGTGTGTTCCTTATCTTATCCTAGTGTCTAAACTCTTCTCCATGGCTGGACCCTCAAATAATATTCCTTTACGTGCTAAGGGGTATCTAGAGAGTGGGATAGGTTTAATAACTACCCTAACCCTAACGCGTACCCTAACCCTAACCCCTACCCTAACCCTAACACGTACCCTAATCCTAACCCGTACCCTAAACCGAGCCCTAACCCTAACACTAACCCTAACCCTAACCCTAACCCATACCCTACGCCGTACCCGCACCCCTCCCCGAACCCGTACCCTAAGCCGTACCCTAAGCCTAACCCTAAGCCTAACCCTAACCCTAGGCTACCCTTGACTGCTTCTGCCTCCAATAGATTTCCTAAGCACTAGTGTTTTAAGGAACAGCTTAAAAAGAGAATCCTAATGTGATTTCTTTATAATGGGTGTGTTCCTTATCTTATCCTAGTGTCTAAACTCTTCTCCATGGCTGGACCACCAAATAATATTCCTTTACGTGCTAAGGGGGAGCTAGAGAGTGGGATAGGTTTACTAACTACCCTAGCCCTAACGCGTAACCTAACCCTAACCCCTACCCTAACCCTAACACGTACCCTAATCCTAACCCGTACCCTAAACCGAGCCCTAACCTTAACACTAACCCTAACCCTAACCCTAACCCATACCCTACGCCGTACCCGAACCCCTCCCTGAACCCATACCGCAAGCCGTACCCTAACCCTAACCCTAAGCCTAACCCTAACCCTAGGCTACCCTTGACTGCTTCTGCCTCCAATAGATTTCCTAAGCACTAGTGTTTTAAGGAACAGCTTAAAAAGAGAATCCTAAAGTGATTTCTTTATAATGGGTGTGTTCCTTATCTTATCCTAGTGTCTAAACTCTTCTCCATGGCTGGACCCACAAATAATATTCCTTTACGTGCTAAGGGGTATCTAGAGAGTGGGATAGGTTTAATAACTACCCTAACCCTAACGCGTACCCTAACCCTAACCCCTACCCTAACCCTAACACGTACCCTAATCCTAACCCGTACCCTAAACCGAGCCCTAACCCTAACACTAACCCAAACCCTAACCCTAACCCATACCCTACGCCGTACACGAACACCTCCCCGAACCCATACCCCAAGCCGTACCCTAACCCTAACCCTAAGCCTAACCCTAACCCTAGGCTACCCTTGACTGCTTCTGCCTCCAATTGATTTCCTAAGCACTAGTGTTTTAAGAACAGCTTAAAAAGAGAATCCTAAAGTGATTTCTTTATAATGGCTGTGTTCCTTATCTTATCCTAGTGTCTAAACTCTTCTCCATGGCTGGACCCCCAAATAATATTCCTTTACGTGCTAAGGGGTATCTAGAGAGTGGGATAGGTTTACTAACGACCCTAACCCTAATGCGTACCCTAACCCTAACCCCTACCCTAAACCTAACACGTACCCTAATCCTAACGGTACCCTAAACCGAGCCCTAACCCTAACACAAACCCTAACCCTAACCCTAACCCATACCCTACGCCGTACCCGAAACCCTCCCCGAACCCGTACCCTAAGCCGTACCCTAAGCCTAACCCTAAGCCTAACCCTAACCCTAGGCTACCCTTGACTGCTTCTGCCTCCAATAGATTTCCTAAGCAGTAGTGTTTTAAGCAACAGATTAAAAAGAGAATCCTAATGTGATTTCTTTATAATGGGTGTGTTCCTTATCTTATCCTAGTGTCTAAACTCTTCTCCATGGCTGGACCCCCAAATAATATTCCTTTACGTGCTAAGGGGTATCTAGAGAGTGGGATAGGTTTACTAACGACCCTAACCCTAATACGTACCCTAACCCTAACCCCTACCCTAAACCTAACACGTACCCTAATCCTAACCGTACCCTAAACCGAGCCCTAACCCTAACACAAACCCTAACCCTAACCCTAACCCATACCCTACGCCGTACCCGAAACCCTCCCCGAACCCGTACCCTAAGCCGTACCCTAACCCTAACCCTAAGCCTAACCCTAACCCTAGGCTACCCTTGACTGCTTCTGCCTCCAATAGATTTCCTAAGCACTAGTGTTTTAAGCAACAGCTTAAAAAGAGAATCCTAATGTGATTTCTTTATAATGGGTGTGTTCCTTATCTTATCCTAGTGTCTAAACTCTTCTCCATGGCTGGACCCCCAAATAATATTCCTTTACGTGCTAAGGGGTATCTAGAGAGTGGGATAGGTTTAATAACTACCCTAACCCTAATGCGTACCCTAACCCTAACCCCTACCCTAACCCTAACACGTACCCTAATCCTAACCCGTACCCTAAACCGAGCCCTAACCCTAACCCTAACCCTAACCCATACGCTACGCCGTACCCGAAACCCTCCCCGAACCCGTACCCTAAGCCGTACCCTAAGCCTAACCCTAAGCCTAACCTTACCCTAGGCTACCCTTGACTGCTTCTGCCTCCAATAGATTTCCTAAGCACTAGTGTTTTAAGGAACAGCTTAAAAAGAGAATCCTAATGTGATTTCTTTATAATGGGTGTGTTCCTTATCTTATCCTAGTGTCTAAACTCTTCTACATGGCTGCACCCCCAAATAATATTGCCTTACGTGCTAAGGGGTATCTAGAGAGTGGGATAGGTTTAATAACTACCCTAACCCTAACGCGTACCCTAACCCTAACCCCTACCCTAAACCTAACACGTACCCTAATCCTAACCGTACCCTAAACCGAGCCCTAACACTAACACTAACCCTAACCCTAACCCTAACCCATACCCTACGCCGTACCCGAAACCCTCCCCGAACCCGTACCCTAAGCCACACCCTAAGCCTAACCCTAAGCCTAACCCTAACCCTAGGCTACCCTTGACTGCTTCTGCCTCCAATAGATTTCCTAAGCACTAGTGTTTTAAGGAACAGCTTAAAAAGAGAATCCTAATGTGATTTCTTTATAATGGGTGTGTTCCTTATCTTATCCTAGTGTCTAAACTCTTCTCCATGGCTGGACCCTCAAATAATATTCCTTTACGTGCTAAGGGGTATCTAGAGAGTGGGATAGGTTTAATAACTACCCTAACCCTAACGCGTACCCTAACCCTAACCCCTACCCTAACCCTAACACGTACCCTAATCCTAACCCGTACCCTAAACCGAGCCCTAACCCTAACACTAACCCTAACCCTAACCCTAACCCATACCCTACGCCGTACCCGCACCCCTCCCCGAACCCGTACCCTAAGCCGTACCCTAAGCCTAACCCTAAGCCTAACCCTAACCCTAGGCTACCCTTGACTGCTTCTGCCTCCAATAGATTTCCTAAGCACTAGTGTTTTAAGGAACAGCTTAAAAAGAGAATCCTAATGTGATTTCTTTATAATGGGTGTGTTCCTTATCTTATCCTAGTGTCTAAACTCTTCTCCATGGCTGGACCACCAAATAATATTCCTTTACGTGCTAAGGGGGAGCTAGAGAGTGGGATAGGTTTACTAACTACCCTAGCCCTAACGCGTAACCTAACCCTAACCCCTACCCTAACCCTAACACGTACCCTAATCCTAACCCGTACCCTAAACCGAGCCCTAACCTTAACACTAACCCTAACCCTAACCCTAACCCATACCCTACGCCGTACCCGAACCCCTCCCTGAACCCATACCGCAAGCCGTACCCTAACCCTAACCCTAAGCCTAACCCTAACCCTAGGCTACCCTTGACTGCTTCTGCCTCCAATAGATTTCCTAAGCACTAGTGTTTTAAGGAACAGCTTAAAAAGAGAATCCTAAAGTGATTTCTTTATAATGGGTGTGTTCCTTATCTTATCCTAGTGTCTAAACTCTTCTCCATGGCTGGACCCACAAATAATATTCCTTTACGTGCTAAGGGGTATCTAGAGAGTGGGATAGGTTTAATAACTACCCTAACCCTAACGCGTACCCTAACCCTAACCCCTACCCTAACCCTAACACGTACCCTAATCCTAACCCGTACCCTTAACCGAGCCCTAACCCTAACACTAACCCAAACCCTAACCCTAACCCATACCCTACGCCGTACACGAACACCTCCCCGAACCCATACCCCAAGCCGTACCCTAACCCTAACCCTAAGCCTAACCCTAACCCTAGGCTACCCTTGACTGCTTCTGCCTCCAATTGATTTCCTAAGCACTAGTGTTTTAAGAACAGCTTAAAAAGAGAATCCTAAAGTGATTTCTTTATAATGGCTGTGTTCCTTATCTTATCCTAGTGTCTAAACTCTTCTCCATGGCTGGACCCCCAAATAATATTCCTTTACGTGCTAAGGGGTATCTAGAGAGTGGGATAGGTTTACTAACGACCCTAACCCTAATGCGTACCCTAACCCTAACCCCTACCCTAAACCTAACACGTACCCTAATCCTAACGGTACCCTAAACCGAGCCCTAACCCTAACACAAACCCTAACCCTAACCCTAACCCATACCCTACGCCGTACCCGAAACCCTCCCCGAACCCGTACCCTAAGCCGTACCCTAAGCCGTACCCTAAGCCTAACCCTAACCCTAGGCTACCCTTGACTGCTTCTGCCTCCAATAGATTTCCTAAGCAGTAGTGTTTTAAGCAACAGCTTAAAAAGAGAATCCTAATGTGATTTCTTTATAATGGGTGTGTTCCTTATCTTATCCTAGTGTCTAAACTCTTCTCCATGGCTGGACCCCCAAATAATATTCCTTTACGTGCTAAGGGGTATCTAGAGAGTGGGATAGGTTTACTAACGACCCTAACCCTAATGCGTACCCTAACCCTAACCCCTACCCTAAACCTAACACGTACCCTAATCCTAACCGTACCCTAAACCGAGCCCTAACCCTAACACAAACCCTAACCCTAACCCTAACCCATACCCTACGCCGTACCCGAAACCCTCCCCGAACCCGTACCCTAAGCCGTACCCTAACCCTAACCCTAAGCCTAACCCTAACCCTAGGCTACCCTTGACTGCTTCTGCCTCCAATAGATTTCCTAAGCACTAGTGTTTTAAGCAACAGCTTAAAAAGAGAATCCTAATGTGATTTCTTTATAATGGGTGTGTTCCTTATCTTATCCTAGTGTCTAAACTCTTCTCCATGGCTGGACCCCCAAATAATATTCCTTTACGTGCTAAGGGGTATCTAGAGAGTGGGATAGGTTTAATAACTACCCTAACCCTAATGCGTACCCTAACCCTAACCCCTACCCTAACCCTAACACGTACCCTAATCCTAACCCGTACCCTAAACCGAGCCCTAACCCTAACCCTAACCCTAACCCATACGCTACGCCGTACCCGAAACCCTCCCCGAACCCGTACCCTAAGCCGTACCCTAAGCCTAACCCTAAGCCTAACCTTACCCTAGGCTACCCTTGACTGCTTCTGCCTCCAATAGATTTCCTAAGCACTAGTGTTTTAAGGAACAGCTTAAAAACAGAATCCTAATGTGATTTCTTTATAATGGGTGTGTTCCTTATCTTATCCTAGTGTCTAAACTCTTCTACATGGCTGCACCCCCAAATAATATTGCCTTACGTGCTAAGGGGTATCTAGAGAGTGGGATAGGTTTAATAACTACCCTAACCCTAACGGGTACCCTAACCCTAACCCCTACCCTAACCCTAACACGTACCCTAATCCTAACCGTACCCTAAACCGAGCCCTAACACTAACACTAACCCTAACCCTAACCCTAACCCATACCCTACGCCGTACCCGAAACCCTCCCCGAACCCGTACCCTAAGCCATACCCTAAGCCTAACCCTAAGCCTAACCCTAACCCTAGGCTACCCTTGACTGCTTCTGCCTCCAATAGATTTCCTAAGCACTAGTGTTTTAAGGAACAGCTTAAAAAGAGAATCCTAATGTGATTTCTTTATAATGGGTGTGTTCCTTATCTTATCCTAGTGTCTAAACTCTTCTCCATGGCTGGACCCTCAAATAATATTCCTTTACGTGCTAAGGGGTATCTAGAGAGTGGGATAGGTTTAATAACTACCCTAACCCTAACGCGTACCCTAACCCTAACCCCTACCCTAACCCTAACACGTACCCTAATCCTAACCCGTACCCTAAACCGAGCCCTAACCCTAACACTAACCCTAACCCTAACCCTAACCCATACCCTACGCCGTACCCGCACCCCTCCCCGAACCCGTACCCTAAGCCGTACCCTAAGCCTAACCCTAAGCCTAACCCTAACCCTAGGCTACCCTTGACTGCTTCTGCCTCCAATAGATTTCCTAAGCACTAGTGTTTTAAGGAACAGCTTAAAAAGAGAATCCTAATGTGATTTCTTTATAATGGGTGTGTTCCTTATCTTATCCTAGTGTCTAAACTCTTCTCCATGGCTGGACCACCAAATAATATTCCTTTACGTGCTAAGGGGGAGCTAGAGAGTGGGATAGGTTTACTAACTACCCTAGCCCTAACGCGTAACCTAACCCTAACCCCTACCCTAACCCTAACACGTACCCTAATCCTAACCCGTACCCTAAACCGAGCCCTAACCTTAACACTAACCCTAACCCTAACCCTAACCCATACCCTACGCCGTACCCGAACCCCTCCCTGAACCCATACCGCAAGCCGTACCCTAACCCTAACCCTAAGCCTAACCCTAACCCTAGGCTACCCTTGACTGCTTCTGCCTCCAATAGATTTCCTAAGCACTAGTGTTTTAAGGAACAGCTTAAAAAGAGAATCCTAAAGTGATTTCTTTATAATGGGTGTGTTCCTTATCTTATCCTAGTGTCTAAACTCTTCTCCATGGCTGGACCCACAAATAATATTCCTTTACGTGCTAAGGGGTATCTAGAGAGTGGGATAGGTTTAATAACTACCCTAACCCTAACGCGTACCCTAACCCTAACCCCTACCCTAACCCTAACACGTACCCTAATCCTAACCCGTACCCTAAACCGAGCCCTAACCCTAACACTAACCCAAACCCTAACCCTAACCCATACCCTACGCCGTACACGAACACCTCCCCGAACCCATACCCCAAGCCGTACCCTAACCCTAACCCTAAGCCTAACCCTAACCCTAGGCTACCCTTGACTGCTTCTGCCTCCAATTGATTTCCTAAGCACTAGTGTTTTAAGAACAGCTTAAAAAGAGAATCCTAAAGTGATTTCTTTATAATGGCTGTGTTCCTTATCTTATCCTAGTGTCTAAACTCTTCTCCATGGCTGGACCCCCAAATAATATTCCTTTACGTGCTAAGGGGTATCTAGAGAGTGGGATAGGTTTACTAACGACCCTAACCCTAATGCGTACCCTAACCCTAACCCCTACCCTAAACCTAACACGTACCCTAATCCTAACGGTACCCTAAACCGAGCCCTAACCCTAACACAAACCCTAACCCTAACCCTAACCCATACCCTACGCCGTACCCGAAACCCTCCCCGAACCCGTACCCTAAGCCGTACCCTAAGCCTAACCCTAAGCCTAACCCTAACCCTAGGCTACCCTTGACTGCTTCTGCCTCCAATAGATTTCCTAAGCAGTAGTGTTTTAAGCAACAGATTAAAAAGAGAATCCTAATGTGATTTCTTTATAATGGGTGTGTTCCTTATCTTATCCTAGTGTCTAAACTCTTCTCCATGGCTGGACCCCCAAATAATATTCCTTTACGTGCTAAGGGGTATCTAGAGAGTGGGATAGGTTTACTAACGACCCTAACCCTAATGCGTACCCTAACCCTAACCCCTACCCTAAACCTAACACGTACCCTAATCCTAACCGTACCCTAAACCGAGCCCTAACCCTAACACAAACCCTAACCCTAACCCTAACCCATACCCTACGCCGTACCCGAAACCCTCCCCGAACCCGTACCCTAAGCCGTACCCTAACCCTAACCCTAAGCCTAACCCTAACCCTAGGCTACCCTTGACTGCTTCTGCCTCCAATAGATTTCCTAAGCACTAGTGTTTTAAGCAACAGCTTAAAAAGAGAATCCTAATGTGATTTCTTTATAATGGGTGTGTTCCTTATCTTATCCTAGTGTCTAAACTCTTCTCCATGGCTGGACCCCCAAATAATATTCCTTTACGTGCTAAGGGGTATCTAGAGAGTGGGATAGGTTTAATAACTACCCTAACCCTAATGCGTACCCTAACCCTAACCCCTACCCTAACCCTAACACGTACCCTAATCCTAACCCGTACCCTAAACCGAGCCCTAACCCTAACCCTAACCCTAACCCATACGCTACGCCGTACCCGAAACCCTCCCCGAACCCGTACCCTAAGCCGTACCCTAAGCCTAACCCTAAGCCTAACCTTACCCTAGGCTACCCTTGACTGCTTCTGCCTCCAATAGATTTCCTAAGCACTAGTGTTTTAAGGAACAGCTTAAAAAGAGAATCCTAATGTGATTTCTTTATAATGGGTGTGTTCCTTATCTTATCCTAGTGTCTAAACTCTTCTACATGGCTGCACCCCCAAATAATATTGCCTTACGTGCTAAGGGGTATCTAGAGAGTGGGATAGGTTTAATAACTACCCTAACCCTAACGCGTACCCTAACCCTAACCCCTACCCTAAACCTAACACGTACCCTAATCCTAACCGTACCCTAAACCGAGCCCTAACACTAACACTAACCCTAACCCTAACCCTAACCCATACCCTACGCCGTACCCGAAACCCTCCCCGAACCCGTACCCTAAGCCACACCCTAAGCCTAACCCTAAGCCTAACCCTAACCCTAGGCTACCCTTGACTGCTTCTGCCTCCAATAGATTTCCTAAGCACTAGTGTTTTAAGGAACAGCTTAAAAAGAGAATCCTAATGTGATTTCTTTATAATGGGTGTGTTCCTTATCTTATCCTAGTGTCTAAACTCTTCTCCATGGCTGGACCCTCAAATAATATTCCTTTACGTGCTAAGGGGTATCTAGAGAGTGGGATAGGTTTAATAACTACCCTAACCCTAACGCGTACCCTAACCCTAACCCCTACCCTAACCCTAACACGTACCCTAATCCTAACCCGTACCCTAAACCGAGCCCTAACCCTAACACTAACCCTAACCCTAACCCTAACCCATACCCTACGCCGTACCCGCACCCCTCCCCGAACCCGTACCCTAAGCCGTACCCTAAGCCTAACCCTAAGCCTAACCCTAACCCTAGGCTACCCTTGACTGCTTCTGCCTCCAATAGATTTCCTAAGCACTAGTGTTTTAAGGAACAGCTTAAAAAGAGAATCCTAATGTGATTTCTTTATAATGGGTGTGTTCCTTATCTTATCCTAGTGTCTAAACTCTTCTCCATGGCTGGACCACCAAATAATATTCCTTTACGTGCTAAGGGGGAGCTAGAGAGTGGGATAGGTTTACTAACTACCCTAGCCCTAACGCGTAACCTAACCCTAACCCCTACCCTAACCCTAACACGTACCCTAATCCTAACCCGTACCCTAAACCGAGCCCTAACCTTAACACTAACCCTAACCCTAACCCTAACCCATACCCTACGCCGTACCCGAACCCCTCCCTGAACCCATACCGCAAGCCGTACCCTAACCCTAACCCTAAGCCTAACCCTAACCCTAGGCTACCCTTGACTGCTTCTGCCTCCAATAGATTTCCTAAGCACTAGTGTTTTAAGGAACAGCTTAAAAAGAGAATCCTAAAGTGATTTCTTTATAATGGGTGTGTTCCTTATCTTATCCTAGTGTCTAAACTCTTCTCCATGGCTGGACCCACAAATAATATTCCTTTACGTGCTAAGGGGTATCTAGAGAGTGGGATAGGTTTAATAACTACCCTAACCCTAACGCGTACCCTAACCCTAACCCCTACCCTAACCCTAACACGTACCCTAATCCTAACCCGTACCCTTAACCGAGCCCTAACCCTAACACTAACCCAAACCCTAACCCTAACCCATACCCTACGCCGTACACGAACACCTCCCCGAACCCATACCCCAAGCCGTACCCTAACCCTAACCCTAAGCCTAACCCTAACCCTAGGCTACCCTTGACTGCTTCTGCCTCCAATTGATTTCCTAAGCACTAGTGTTTTAAGAACAGCTTAAAAAGAGAATCCTAAAGTGATTTCTTTATAATGGCTGTGTTCCTTATCTTATCCTAGTGTCTAAACTCTTCTCCATGGCTGGACCCCCAAATAATATTCCTTTACGTGCTAAGGGGTATCTAGAGAGTGGGATAGGTTTACTAACGACCCTAACCCTAATGCGTACCCTAACCCTAACCCCTACCCTAAACCTAACACGTACCCTAATCCTAACGGTACCCTAAACCGAGCCCTAACCCTAACACAAACCCTAACCCTAACCCTAACCCATACCCTACGCCGTACCCGAAACCCTCCCCGAACCCGTACCCTAAGCCGTACCCTAAGCCGTACCCTAAGCCTAACCCTAACCCTAGGCTACCCTTGACTGCTTCTGCCTCCAATAGATTTCCTAAGCAGTAGTGTTTTAAGCAACAGCTTAAAAAGAGAATCCTAATGTGATTTCTTTATAATGGGTGTGTTCCTTATCTTATCCTAGTGTCTAAACTCTTCTCCATGGCTGGACCCCCAAATAATATTCCTTTACGTGCTAAGGGGTATCTAGAGAGTGGGATAGGTTTACTAACGACCCTAACCCTAATGCGTACCCTAACCCTAACCCCTACCCTAAACCTAACACGTACCCTAATCCTAACCGTACCCTAAACCGAGCCCTAACCCTAACACAAACCCTAACCCTAACCCTAACCCATACCCTACGCCGTACCCGAAACCCTCCCCGAACCCGTACCCTAAGCCGTACCCTAACCCTAACCCTAAGCCTAACCCTAACCCTAGGCTACCCTTGACTGCTTCTGCCTCCAATAGATTTCCTAAGCACTAGTGTTTTAAGCAACAGCTTAAAAAGAGAATCCTAATGTGATTTCTTTATAATGGGTGTGTTCCTTATCTTATCCTAGTGTCTAAACTCTTCTCCATGGCTGGACCCCCAAATAATATTCCTTTACGTGCTAAGGGGTATCTAGAGAGTGGGATAGGTTTAATAACTACCCTAACCCTAATGCGTACCCTAACCCTAACCCCTACCCTAACCCTAACACGTACCCTAATCCTAACCCGTACCCTAAACCGAGCCCTAACCCTAACCCTAACCCTAACCCATACGCTACGCCGTACCCGAAACCCTCCCCGAACCCGTACCCTAAGCCGTACCCTAAGCCTAACCCTAAGCCTAACCTTACCCTAGGCTACCCTTGACTGCTTCTGCCTCCAATAGATTTCCTAAGCACTAGTGTTTTAAGGAACAGCTTAAAAAGAGAATCCTAATGTGATTTCTTTATAATGGGTGTGTTCCTTATCTTATCCTAGTGTCTAAACTCTTCTACATGGCTGCACCCCCAAATAATATTGCCTTACGTGCTAAGGGGTATCTAGAGAGTGGGATAGGTTTAATAACTACCCTAACCCTAACGCGTACCCTAACCCTAACCCCTACCCTAAACCTAACACGTACCCTAATCCTAACCGTACCCTAAACCGAGCCCTAACACTAACACTAACCCTAACCCTAACCCTAACCCATACCCTACGCCGTACCCGAAACCCTCCCCGAACCCGTACCCTAAGCCACACCCTAAGCCTAACCCTAAGCCTAACCCTAACCCTAGGCTACCCTTGACTGCTTCTGCCTCCAATAGATTTCCTAAGCACTAGTGTTTTAAGGAACAGCTTAAAAAGAGAATCCTAATGTGATTTCTTTATAATGGGTGTGTTCCTTATCTTATCCTAGTGTCTAAACTCTTCTCCATGGCTGGACCCTCAAATAATATTCCTTTACGTGCTAAGGGGTATCTAGAGAGTGGGATAGGTTTAATAACTACCCTAACCCTAACGCGTACCCTAACCCTAACCCCTACCCTAACCCTAACACGTACCCTAATCCTAACCCGTACCCTAAACCGAGCCCTAACCCTAACACTAACCCTAACCCTAACCCTAACCCATACCCTACGCCGTACCCGCACCCCTCCCCGAACCCGTACCCTAAGCCGTACCCTAAGCCTAACCCTAAGCCTAACCCTAACCCTAGGCTACCCTTGACTGCTTCTGCCTCCAATAGATTTCCTAAGCACTAGTGTTTTAAGGAACAGCTTAAAAAGAGAATCCTAATGTGATTTCTTTATAATGGGTGTGTTCCTTATCTTATCCTAGTGTCTAAACTCTTCTCCATGGCTTGACCACCAAATAATATTCCTTTACGTGCTAAGGGGGAGCTAGAGAGTGGGATAGGTTTACTAACTACCCTAGCCCTAACGCGTAACCTAACCCTAACCCCTACCCTAACCCTAACACGTACCCTAATCCTAACCCGTACCCTAAACCGAGCCCTAACCTTAACACTAACCCTAACCCTAACCCTAACCCATACCCTACGCCGTACCCGAACCCCTCCCTGAACCCATACCGCAAGCCGTACCCTAACCCTAACCCTAAGCCTAACCCTAACCCTAGGCTACCCTTGACTGCTTCTGCCTCCAATAGATTTCCTAAGCACTAGTGTTTTAAGGAACAGCTTAAAAAGAGAATCCTAAAGTGATTTCTTTATAATGGGTGTGTTCCTTATCTTATCCTAGTGTCTAAACTCTTCTCCATGGCTGGACCCACAAATAATATTCCTTTACGTGCTAAGGGGTATCTAGAGAGTGGGATAGGTTTAATAACTACCCTAACCCTAACGCGTACCCTAACCCTAACCCCTACCCTAACCCTAACACGTACCCTAATCCTAACCCGTACCCTAAACCGAGCCCTAACCCTAACACTAACCCAAACCCTAACCCTAACCCATACCCTACGCCGTACACGAACACCTCCCCGAACCCATACCCCAAGCCGTACCCTAACCCTAACCCTAAGCCTAACCCTAACCCTAGGCTACCCTTGACTGCTTCTGCCTCCAATTGATTTCCTAAGCACTAGTGTTTTAAGAACAGCTTAAAAAGAGAATCCTAAAGTGATTTCTTTATAATGGCTGTGTTCCTTATCTTATCCTAGTGTCTAAACTCTTCTCCATGGCTGGACCCCCAAATAATATTCCTTTACGTGCTAAGGGGTATCTAGAGAGTGGGATAGGTTTACTAACGACCCTAACCCTAATGCGTACCCTAACCCTAACCCCTACCCTAAACCTAACACGTACCCTAATCCTAACGGTACCCTAAACCGAGCCCTAACCCTAACACAAACCCTAACCCTAACCCTAACCCATACCCTACGCCGTACCCGAAACCCTCCCCGAACCCGTACCCTAAGCCGTACCCTAAGCCTAACCCTAAGCCTAACCCTAACCCTAGGCTACCCTTGACTGCTTCTGCCTCCAATAGATTTCCTAAGCAGTAGTGTTTTAAGCAACAGCTTAAAAAGAGAATCCTAATGTGATTTCTTTATAATGGGTGTGTTCCTTATCTTATCCTAGTGTCTAAACTCTTCTCCATGGCTGGACCCCCAAATAATATTCCTTTACGTGCTAAGGGGTATCTAGAGAGTGGGATAGGTTTACTAACGACCCTAACCCTAATGCGTACCCTAACCCTAACCCCTACCCTAAACCTAACACGTACCCTAATCCTAACCGTACCCTAAACCGAGCCCTAACCCTAACACAAACCCTAACCCTAACCCTAACCCATACCCTACGCCGTACCCGAAACCCTCCCCGAACCCGTACCCTAAGCCGTACCCTAACCCTAACCCTAAGCCTAACCCTAACCCTAGGCTACCCTTGACTGCTTCTGCCTCCAATAGATTTCCTAAGCACTAGTGTTTTAAGCAACAGCTTAAAAAGAGAATCCTAATGTGATTTCTTTATAATGGGTGTGTTCCTTATCTTATCCTAGTGTCTAAACTCTTCTCCATGGCTGGACCCCCAAATAATATTCCTTTACGTGCTAAGGGGTATCTAGAGAGTGGGATAGGTTTAATAACTACCCTAACCCTAATGCGTACCCTAACCCTAACCCCTACCCTAACCCTAACACGTACCCTAATCCTAACCCGTACCCTAAACCGAGCCCTAACCCTAACCCTAACCCTAACCCATACGCTACGCCGTACCCGAAACCCTCCCCGAACCCGTACCCTAAGCCGTACCCTAAGCCTAACCCTAAGCCTAAACTTACCCTAGGCTACCCTTGACTGCTTCTGCCTCCAATAGATTTCCTAAGCACTAGTGTTTTAAGGAACAGCTTAAAAAGAGAATCCTAATGTGATTTCTTTATAATGGGTGTGTTCCTTATCTTATCCTAGTGTCTAAACTCTTCTACATGGCTGCACCCCCAAATAATATTGCCTTACGTGCTAAGGGGTATCTAGAGAGTGGGATAGGTTTAATAACTACCCTAACCCTAACGCGTACCCTAACCCTAACCCCTACCCTAAACCTAACACGTACCCTAATCCTAACCGTACCCTAAACCGAGCCCTAACACTAACACTAACCCTAACCCTAACCCTAACCCATACCCTACGCCGTACCCGAAACCCTCCCCGAACCCGTACCCTAAGCCACACCCTAAGCCTAACCCTAAGCCTAACCCTAACCCTAGGCTACCCTTGACTGCTTCTGCCTCCAATAGATTTCCTAAGCACTAGTGTTTTAAGGAACAGCTTAAAAAGAGAATCCTAATGTGATTTCTTTATAATGGGTGTGTTCCTTATCTTATCCTAGTGTCTAAACTCTTCTCCATGGCTGGACCCTCAAATAATATTCCTTTACGTGCTAAGGGGTATCTAGAGAGTGGGATAGGTTTAATAACTACCCTAACCCTAACGCGTACCCTAACCCTAACCCCTACCCTAACCCTAACACGTACCCTAATCCTAACCCGTACCCTAAACCGAGCCCTAACCCTAACACTAACCCTAACCCTAACCCTAACCCATACCCTACGCCGTACCCGCACCCCTCCCCGAACCCGTACCCTAAGCCGTACCCTAAGCCTAACCCTAAGCCTAACCCTAACCCTAGGCTACCCTTGACTGCTTCTGCCTCCAATAGATTTCCTAAGCACTAGTGTTTTAAGGAACAGCTTAAAAAGAGAATCCTAATGTGATTTCTTTATAATGGGTGTGTTCCTTATCTTATCCTAGTGTCTAAACTCTTCTCCATGGCTGGACCACCAAATAATATTCCTTTACGTGCTAAGGGGGAGCTAGAGAGTGGGATAGGTTTACTAACTACCCTAGCCCTAACGCGTAACCTAACCCTAACCCCTACCCTAACCCTAACACGTACCCTAATCCTAACCCGTACCCTAAACCGAGCCCTAACCTTAACACTAACCCTAACCCGAACCCTAACCCATACCCTACGCCGTACCCGAACCCCTCCCTGAACCCATACCGCAAGCCGTACCCTAACCCTAACCCTAAGCCTAACCCTAACCCTAGGCTACCCTTGACTGCTTCTGCCTCCAATAGATTTCCTAAGCACTAGTGTTTTAAGGAACAGCTTAAAAAGAGAATCCTAAAGTGATTTCTTTATAATGGGTGTGTTCCTTATCTTATCCTAGTGTCTAAACTCTTCTCCATGGCTGGACCCACAAATAATATTCCTTTACGTGCTAAGGGGTATCTAGAGAGTGGGATAGGTTTAATAACTACCCTAACCCTAATGCGTACCCTAACCCTAACCCCTACCCTAACCCTAACACGTACCCTAATCCTAACCCGTACCCTAAACCGAGCCCTAACCCTAACACTAACCCAAACCCTAACCCTAACCCATACCCTACGCCGTACACGAACACCTCCCCGAACCCATACCCCAAGCCGTACCCTAACCCTAACCCTAAGCCTAACCCTAACCCTAGGCTACCCTTGACTGCTTCTGCCTCCAATTGATTTCCTAAGCAGTAGTGTTTTAAGAACAGCTTAAAAAGAGAATCCTAAAGTGATTTCTTTATAATGGGTGTGTTCCTTATCTTATCCTAGTGTCTAAACTCTTCTCCATGGCTGGACCCCCAAATAATATTCCTTTACGTGCTAAGGGGTATCTAGAGAGTGGGATAGGTTTACTAACGACCCTAACCCTAATGCGTACCCTAACCCTAACCCCTACCCTAAACCTAACACGTACCCTAATCCTAACGGTACCCTAAACCGAGCCCTAACCCTAACACAAACCCTAACCCTAACCCTAACCCATACCCTACGCCGTACCCGAAACCCTCCCCGAACCCGTACCCTAAGCCGTACCCTAAGCCTAACCCTAAGCCTAACCCTAACCCTAGGCTACCCTTGACTGCTTCTGCCTCCAATAGATTTCCTAAGCAGTAGTGTTTTAAGCAACAGCTTAAAAAGAGAATCCTAATGTGATTTCTTTATAATGGGTGTGTTCCTTATCTTATCCTAGTGTCTAAACTCTTCTCCATGGCTGGACCCCCAAATAATATTCCTTTACGTGCTAAGGGGTATCTAGAGAGTGGGATAGGTTTACTAACGACCCTAACCCTAATGCGTACCCTAACCCTAACCCCTACCCTAAACCTAACACGTACCCTAATCCTAACCGTACCCTAAACCGAGCCCTAACCCTAACACAAACCCTAACCCTAACCCTAACCCATACCCTACGCCGTACCCGAAACCCTCCCCGAACCCGTACCCTAAGCCGTACCCTAACCCTAACCCTAAGCCTAACCCTAACCCTAGGCTACCCTTGACTGCTTCTGCCTCCAATAGATTTCCTAAGCACTAGTGTTTTAAGCAACAGCTTAAAAAGAGAATCCTAATGTGATTTCTTTATAATGGGTGTGTTCCTTATCTTATCCTAGTGTCTAAACTCTTCTCCATGGCTGGACCCCCAAATAATATTCCTTTACGTGCTAAGGGGTATCTAGAGAGTGGGATAGGTTTAATAACTACCCTAACCCTAATGCGTACCCTAACCCTAACCCCTACCCTAACCCTAACACGTACCCTAATCCTAACCCGTACCCTAAACCGAGCCCTAACCCTAACCCTAACCCTAACCCATACGCTACGCCGTACCCGAAACCCTCCCCGAACCCGTACCCTAAGCCGTACCCTAAGCCTAACCCTAAGCCTAACCTTACCCTAGGCTACCCTTGACTGCTTCTGCCTCCAATAGATTTCCTAAGCACTAGTGTTTTAAGGAACAGCTTAAAAAGAGAATCCTAATGTGATTTCTTTATAATGGGTGTGTTCCTTATCTTATCCTAGTGTCTAAACTCTTCTCCATGGCTGGACCCTCAAATAATATTCCTTTACGTGCTAAGGGGTATCTAGAGAGTGGGATAGGTTTAATAACTACCCTAACCCTAACGCGTACCCTAACCCTAACCCCTACCCTAACCCTAACACGTACCCTAATCCTAACCCGTACCCTAAACCGAGCCCTAACCCTAACACTAACCCTAACCCTAACCCTAACCCATACCCTACGCCGTACCCGCACCCCTCCCCGAACCCGTACCCTAAGCCGTACCCTAAGCCTAACCCTAAGCCTAACCCTAACCCTAGGCTACCCTTGACTGCTTCTGCCTCCAATAGATTTCCTAAGCACTAGTGTTTTAAGGAACAGCTTAAAAAGAGAATCCTAATGTGATTTCTTTATAATGGGTGTGTTCCTTATCTTATCCTAGTGTCTAAACTCTTCTCCATGGCTGGACCACCAAATAATATTCCTTTACGTGCTAAGGGGGAGCTAGAGAGTGGGATAGGTTTACTAACTACCCTAGCCCTAACGCGTAACCTAACCCTAACCCCTACCCTAACCCTAACACGTACCCTAATCCTAACCCGTACCCTAAACCGAGCCCTAACCTTAACACTAACCCTAACCCTAACCCTAACCCATACCCTACGCCGTACCCGAACCCCTCCCTGAACCCATACCGCAAGCCGTACCCTAACCCTAACCCTAAGCCTAACCCTAACCCTAGGCTACCCTTGACTGCTTCTGCCTCCAATAGATTTCCTAAGCACTAGTGTTTTAAGGAACAGCTTAAAAAGAGAATCCTAAAGTGATTTCTTTATAATGGGTGTGTTCCTTATCTTATCCTAGTGTCTAAACTCTTCTCCATGGCTGGACCCACAAATAATATTCCTTTACGTGCTAAGGGGTATCTAGAGAGTGGGATAGGTTTAATAACTACCCTAACCCTAACGCGTACCCTAACCCTAACCCCTACCCTAACCCTAACACGTACCCTAATCCTAACCCGTACCCTAAACCGAGCCCTAACCCTAACACTAACCCAAACCCTAACCCTAACCCATACCCTACGCCGTACACGAACACCTCCCCGAACCCATACCCCAAGCCGTACCCTAACCCTAACCCTAAGCCTAACCCTAACCCTAGGCTACCCTTGACTGCTTCTGCCTCCAATTGATTTCCTAAGCACTAGTGTTTTAAGAACAGCTTAAAAAGAGAATCCTAAAGTGATTTCTTTATAATGGCTGTGTTCCTTATCTTATCCTAGTGTCTAAACTCTTCTCCATGGCTGCACCCCCAAATAATATTCCTTTACGTGCTAAGGGGTATCTAGAGAGTGGGATAGGTTTACTAACGACCCTAACCCTAATGCGTACCCTAACCCTAACCCCTACCCTAAACCTAACACGTACCCTAATCCTAACCGTACCCTAAACCGAGCCCTAACCCTAACACAAACCCTAACCCTAACCCTAACCCATACCCTACGCCGTACCCGAAACCCTCCCCGAACCCGTACCCTAAGCCGTACCCTAAGCCTAACCCTAAGCCTAACCCTAACCCTAGGCTACCCTTGACTGCTTCTGCCTCCAATAGATTTCCTAAGCACTAGTGTTTTAAGGAACAGCTTAAAAAGAGAATCCTAAAGTGATTTCTTTATAATGGGTGTGTTCCTTATCTTATCCTAGTGTCTAAACTCTTCTCCATGGCTGGACCCCCAAATAATATTCCTTTACGTGCTAAGGGGTATCTAGAGAGTGGGATAGGTTTAACAACTACCCTAACCCTAACGCGTACCCTAAACCTAACCCCTACCCTAACCCTAACACGTACCCTAATCCTAACCCGTACCCTAAACCGAGCCCTAACCCTAACACTAACCCTAACCCTAACCCTAACCCATACCCTACGCCGTACCCGCACCCCTCCCCGAACCCGTACCCTAAGCCGTACCCTCAGCCGAACCCTAAGCCTAACCCTAACCCTAGGCTACCCTTGACTGCTTCTGCCTCCAATAGATTTCCTAAGCACTAGTGTTTTAAGGAACAGCTTAAAAAGAGAATCCTAATGTGATTTCTTTATAATGGGTGTGTTCCTTATCTTATCCTAGTGTCTAAACTCTTCTCCATGGCTGGACCCCCAAATAATATTCCTTTACGTGCTAAGGGGTATCTAGAGAGTGGGATAGGTTTACTAACGACCGTAACTCTAATGCGTACCCTAACCCTAACCCCTACCCTAAACCTAACACGTACCCTAATCCTAACCGTACCCTAAACCGAGCCCTAACCCTAACACAAACCCTAACCCTAACCCTAACCCATACCCTACGCCGTACCCGAAACCCTCCCCGAACCCGTACCCTAAGCCGTACCCTAACCCTAACCCTAAGCCTAACCCTAACCCTAGGCTACCCTTGACTGCTTCTGCCTCCAATAGATTTCCTAAGCACTAGTGTTTTAAGCAACAGCTTAAAAAGAGAATCCTAATGTGATTTCTTTATAATGGGTGTGTTCCTTATCTTATCCTAGTGTCTAAACTCTTCTCCATGGCTGGACCCCCAAATAATATTCCTTTACGTGCTAAGGGGTATCTAGAGAGTGGGATAGGTTTAATAACTACCCTAACCCTAATGCGTACCCTAACCCTAACCCCTACCCTAACCCTAACACGTACCCTAATCCTAACCCGTACCCTAAACCGAGCCCTAACCCTAACCCTAACCCTAACCCATACGCTACGCCGTACCCGAAACCCTCCCCGAACACGTACCCTAAGCCGTACCCTAAGCCTAACCCTAAGCCTAACCTTACCCTAGGCTACCCTTGACTGCTTCTGCCTCCAATAGATTTCCTAAGCACTAGTGTTTTAAGGAACAGCTTAAAAAGAGAATCCTAATGTGATTTCTTTATAATGGGTGTGTTCCTTATCTTATCCTAGTGTCTAAACTCTTCTACATGGCTGCACCCCCAAATAATATTGCCTTACGTGCTAAGGGGTATCTAGAGAGTGGGATAGGTTTAATAACTACCCTAACCCTAACGCGTACCCTAACCCTAACCCCTACCCTAAACCTAACACGTACCCTAATCCTAACCCGTACCCTAAACCGAGCCCTAACCCTAACACTAACCCAAACCCTAACCCTAACCCATACCCTACGCCGTACACGAACACCTCCCCGAACCCATACCCCAAGCCGTACCCTAACCCTAACCCTAAGCCTAACCCTAACCCTAGGCTACCCTTGACTGCTTCTGCCTCCAATAGATTTCCTAAGCACTAGTGTTTTAAGCAGCAGCTTAAAAAGAGAATCCTAATGTGATTTCTTTATAATGGGTGTGTTCCTTATCTTATCCTAGTGTCTAAACTCTTCTCCATGGCTGGACCCCCAAATAATATTCCTTTACGTGCTAAGGGGTATCTAGAGAGTGGGATAGGTTTAATAACTACCCTAACCCTAATGCGTACCCTAACCCTAACCCCTACCCTAACCCTAACACGTACCCTAATCCTAACCCGTACCCTAAACCGAGCCCTAAACCTAACCCTAACCCTAACCCATACCCTACGCCGTACCCGAAACCCTCCCCGAACCCGTACCCTAAGCCGTACCCTAAGCCTAACCCTAAGCCTAACCTTACCCTAGGCTACCCTTGACTGCTTCTGCCTCCAATAGATTTCCTAAGCACTAGTGTTTTAAGGAACAGCTTAAAAAGAGAATTCTAATGTGATTTCTTTATAATGGGTGTGTTCCTTATCTTATCCTAGTGTCTAAACTCTTCTACATGGCTGCACCCCCAAATAATATTGCCTTACGTGCTAAGGGGTATCTAGAGAGTGGGATAGGTTTAATAACTACCCTAACCTTAATGCGTACTCTAACCCTAACCCCTACCCTAACACTAACACGTACCCTAATCCTAACCCGTACCCTAAACCGAGCCCTAACCCTAACACTAACACTAACCCTAACCCTAACCCATACCCTATGCCGTACCTGAACCCCTCCCCAAACCCGTACCCTAAGCCGTACCCTAAGCCTAACCCTAAGCCTAACACTAACCCTAGGCTACCCTTGACAGCTTCTGCCTCCAATAGATTTCCTAAGCACTAGTGTTTTAAGCAACAGCTTAAAAAGAGAATCCTAATGTGATTTCTTTATAATGGGTGTGTTCCTTATCTTATCCTAGTGTCTAAATTCTTCTCCATTGCTGGAACCCCAAATAATATTCCTTTACGTGCTAAGGGGTATCTAGAGAGTGGGATAGGTTTACTAACTACCCTAACCCTAACGCGTACCCTAACCCTAACCCCTACCCTAAACCTAACACGTACCCTAATCCTAACCGTACCCTAAACCGAGCCCTAACCCTAACACTAACCCTAACCCTAACCCTAACCCATACCCTACGCCGTACCCGAAACCCTCCCCGAACCCGTACCCTAAGCCGTACCCTAAGCCTAACCCTAAGCCTAACCCTAACCCTAGGCTACCCTTGACTGCTTCTGCCTCTTATAGATTTCCTAAGCACTAGTGTTTTAAGGAACAGCTTAAAAAGAGAATCCTAATGTGATTTCTTTATAATGGGTGTGTTCCTTATCTTATCCTAGTGTCTAAACTCTTCTCCATGGCTGGGCCCTCAAGTAATATTCCTTTACGTGCTAAGGGGTATCTAGAGAGTGGGATAGGTTTAATAACTACCCTAACCCTAACGCGTACCCTAACCCTAACCCCTACCCTAACCCTAACACGTACCCTAATCCTAACCCGTACCCTAAACCGAGCCCTAACCCTAACACTAACCCTAACCCTAACCCTAACCCATACCCTACGCCGTACCCGCACCCCTCCCCGAACCCGTAACCTAAGCCGTACCCTAAGCCTAACCCTAAGCCTAACCCTAACCCTAGGCTACCCTTGACTGCTTCTGCCTCCAATAGATTTCCTAAGCACTACTGTTTTAAGGAACAGCTTAAAAAGAGAATCCTAATGTGATTTCTTTATAATGGGTGTGTTCCTTATCTTATCCTAGTGTCTAAACTCTTCTCCATGGCTGCACCCCCAAATAATATTCCCTTACGTGCTAAGGGGTATCTAGAGAGTGGGATAGGTTTAATAACTACCCTAACCCTAACGCGTACCCTAACCCTAACCCCTACCCTTACCCTAACACGTACCCTAATCCTAACCTGTACCCTAAACCGAGCCCTAACCCTAACACTAACCCTAACCCTAACCCTAACCCATACCCTACGCCGTACCCGCACCCCTCCCCGAACCCGTACCCTAAGCCATACCCTAAACCTAACCCTAAGCCTAACCCTAACCCTAGGCTACCCTTCACTGCTTCTGCCTCCAATTGATTTCCTAAGCAGTAGTGTTTTAAGGAACAGCTTAAAAAGAGAATCCTAAAGTGATTTCTTTATAATGGGTGTGTTCCTTATCTTATCCTAGTGTCTAAACTCTTCTCCATGGCTGGACTCACAAATAATATTCCTTTACGTGCTAAGGGGGAGCTAGAGAGTGGGATAGGTTTACTAAGTACCCTAGCCCTAATGCGTAACCTAACCCTAACCCCTACCCTAACCCTAACACGTACCCTAATCCTAACCTGTACCCTAAACCGAGCCCTAACCCTAACACTAACCCAAACCCTAACCCTAACCCATACCCTACGCCGTACACGAACACCTCCCCGAACCCATACCCCAAGCCGTACCCTAAACCTAACCCTAAGCCTAACCCTAACCCTAGGCTACCCTTGACTGCTTCTGCCTCCAATAGATTTCCTAAGCACTAGTGTTTTAAGGAACAGCTTAAAAAGAGAATCCTAAAGTGATTTCTTTATAATGGGTGTGTTCCTTATCTTATCCTAGTGTCTAAACTCTTCTCCATGGCTGCACCCCCAAATAATATTGCCTTACGTGCTAAGGGGTATCTAGAGAGTGGGATAGGTTTAATAACTACCCTAACCTTAATGCGTACTCTAACCCTAACCCCTACCCTAACACTAACACGTACCCTAATCCTAACCCGTACCCTAAACCGAGCCCTAACCCTAACACTAACACTAACCCTAACCCTAACCCATACCCTACGCCGTACCTGAACCCCTCCCCAAACCCGTACCCTAAGCCGTACCCTAAGCCTAACCCTAAGCCTAACACTAACCCTAGGCTACCCTTGACTGCTTCTGCCTCCAATAGATTTCCTAAGCACTAGTGTTTTAAGCAACAGCTTAAAAAGAGAATCCTAATGTGATTTCTTTATAATGGGTGTGTTCCTTATCTTATCCTAGTGTCTAAACTCTTCTCCATGGCTGGACCCTCAAATAATATTCCTTTACGTGCTAAGGGGTATCTAGAGAGTGGGATAGGTTTAATAACTACCCTAACCCTAACGCGTACCCTAACCCTAACCCCTACCCTAACCCTAACACGTACCCTAATCCTAACCCGTACCCTAAACCGAGCCCTAACCCTAACACTAACCCTAACCCTAACCCTAACCCATACCCTACGCCGTACCCGCACCCCTCCCCGAACCCGTAACCTAAGCCGTACCCTAAGCCTAACCCTAAGCCTAACCCTAACCCTAGGCTACCCTTGACTGCTTCTGCCTCCAATAGATTTCCTAAGCACTAGTGTTTTAAGAACAGCTTAAAAAGAGAATCCTAAAGTGATTTCTTTATAATGGGTGTGTTCCTTATCTTATCCTAGTGTCTAAACTCTTCTCCATGGCTGCAACCCCAAATAATATTCCCTTACGTGCTAAGGGGTATCTAGAGAGTGGGATAGGTTTAATAACTACCCTAACCCTAACGCGTACCCTAACCCTAACCCCTACCCTAACCCTAACACGTACCCTAATCCTAACCTGTACCCTAAACCGAGCCCTAACCCTAACACTAACCCTAACCCTAACCCTAACCCATACCCTACGCCGTACCCGCACCCCTCCCCGAACCCGTACCCTAAGCCATACCCTAAACCTAACCCTAAGCCTAACCCTAACCCTAGGCTACCCTTGACTGCTTCTGCCTCCAATTGATTTCCTAAGCAGTAGTGTTTTAAGGAACAGCTTAAAAAGAGAATCCTAATGTGATTTCTTTATAATGGGTGTGTTCCTTATCTTATCCTAGTGTCTAAACTCTTCTCCATGGCTGGACCCCCAAATAATATTCCTTTACGTGCTAAGGGGGAGCTAGAGAGTGGGATAGGTTTAATAACTACCCTAGCCCTAACGCGTAACCTAACCCTAACCCCTACCCTAACCCTAACACGTACCCTAATCCTAACCCGTACCCTAAACCGAGCCCTAACCCTAACACTAACCCAAACCCTAACCCTAACCCATACCCTACGCCGTACACGAACACCTCCCCGAACCCATACCCCAAGCCGTACCCTAACCCTAACCCTAAGCCTAACCCTAACCCTAGGCTACCCTTGACTGCTTCTGCCTCCAATTGATTTCCTAAGCACTAGTGTTTTAAGAACAGCTTAAAAAGAGAATCCTAAAGTGATTTCTTTATAATGGGTGTGTTCCTTATCTTATCCTAGTGTCTAAACTCTTCTCCATGGCAGGACCCCCAAATAATATTCCTTTACGTGCTAAGGGGTATCTAGAGAGTGGGATAGGTTTAATAACTACCCTAACCCTAACGCGTACCCTAACCCTAACCCCTACCCTAACCCTAACACGTACCCTAATCCTAACCCGTACCCTAAACCGAGCCCTAACCCTAACACTAACCCTAACCCTAACCCTAACCCATACCCTACGCCGTACCCGAAACCCTCCCCGAACCCGTACCCTAAGCCATACCCTAAGCCTAACCCTAAGCCTAACACTAACCCTAGGCTACCCTTGACTGCTTCTGCCTCCAATAGATTTCCTAAGAACTAGTGTTTTAAGCAACAGCTTAAAAAGAGAATCCTAATGTGATTTCTTTATAATGGGTGTGTTCCTTATCTTATCCTAGTGTCTAAACTCTTCTCCATGGCTGCACCCCCAAATAATATTCCCTTACGTGCTAAGGGGTATCTAGAGAGTGGGATAGGTTTAATAACTACCCTAACCCTAACGCGTACCCTAACCCTAACCCCTACCCTTACCCTAACACGTACCCTAATCCTAACCTGTACCCTAAACCGAGCCCTAACCCTAACACTAACCCTAACCCTAACCCTAACCCATACCCTACGCCGTACCCGCACCCCTCCCCGAACCCGTACCCTAAGCCGTACCCTAAACCTAACCCTAAGCCTAACCCTAACCCTAGGCTACCCTTCACTGCTTCTGCCTCCAATTGATTTCCTAAGCAGTAGTGTTTTAAGGAACAGCTTAAAAAGAGAATCCTAAAGTGATTTCTTTATAATGGGTGTGTTCCTTATCTTATCCTAGTGTCTAAACTCTTCTCCATGGCTGGACTCACAAATAATATTCCTTTACGTGCTAAGGGGGAGCTAGAGAGTGGGATAGGTTTACTAAGTACCCTAGCCCTAATGCGTAACCTAACCCTAACCCCTACCCTAACCCTAACACGTACCCTAATCCTAACCTGTACCCTAAACCGAGCCCTAACCCTAACACTAACCCAAACCCTAACCCTAACCCATACCCTACGCCGTACACGAACACCTCCCCGAACCCATACCCCAAGCCGTACCCTAAACCTAACCCTAAGCCTAACCCTAACCCTAGGCTACCCTTGACTGCTTCTGCCTCCAATAGATTTCCTAAGCACTAGTGTTTTAAGGAACAGCTTAAAAAGAGAATCCTAAAGTGATTTCTTTATAATGGGTGTGTTCCTTATCTTATCCTAGTGTCTAAACTCTTCTCCATGGCTGCACCCCCAAATAATATTGCCTTACGTGCTAAGGGGTATCTAGAGAGTGGGATAGGTTTAATAACTACCCTAACCTTAATGCGTACTCTAACCCTAACCCCTACCCTAACACTAACACGTACCCTAATCCTAACCCGTACCCTAAACCGAGCCCTAACCCTAACACTAACACTAACCCTAACCCTAACCCATACCCTACGCCGTACCTGAACCCCTCCCCAAACCCGTACCCTAAGCCGTACCCTAAGCCTAACCCTAAGCCTAACACTAACCCTAGGCTACCCTTGACTGCTTCTGCCTCCAATAGATTTCCTAAGCACTAGTGTTTTAAGCAACAGCTTAAAAAGAGAATCCTAATGTGATTTCTTTATAATGGGTGTGTTCCTTATCTTATCCTAGTGTCTAAACTCTTCTCCATGGCTGGACCCTCAAATAATATTCCTTTACGTGCTAAGGGGTATCTAGAGAGTGGGATAGGTTTAATAACTACCCTAACCCTAACGCGTACCCTAACCCTAACCCCTACCCTAACCCTAACACGTACCCTAATCCTAACCCGTACCCTAAACCGAGCCCTAACCCTAACACTAACCCTAACCCTAACCCTAACCCATACCCTACGCCGTACCCGCACCCCTCCCCGAACCCGTAACCTAAGCCGTACCCTAAGCCTAACCCTAAGCCTAACCCTAACCCTAGGCTACCCTTGACTGCTTCTGCCTCCAATAGATTTCCTAAGCACTAGTGTTTTAAGAACAGCTTAAAAAGAGAATCCTAAAGTGATTTCTTTATAATGGGTGTGTTCCTTATCTTATCCTAGTGTCTAAACTCTTCTCCATGGCTGCAACCCCAAATAATATTCCCTTACGTGCTAAGGGGTATCTAGAGAGTGGGATAGGTTTAATAACTACCCTAACCCTAACGCGTACCCTAACCCTAACCCCTACCCTAACCCTAACACGTACCCTAATCCTAACCTGTACCCTAAACCGAGCCCTAACCCTAACACTAACCCTAACCCTAACCCTAACCCATACCCTACGCCGTACCCGCACCCCTCCCCGAACCCGTACCCTAAGCCATACCCTAAACCTAACCCTAAGCCTAACCCTAACCCTAGGCTACCCTTGACTGCTTCTGCCTCCAATTGATTTCCTAAGCAGTAGTGTTTTAAGGAACAGCTTAAAAAGAGAATCCTAATGGGATTTCTTTATAATGGGTGTGTTCCTTATCTTATCCTAGTGTCTAAACTCTTCTCCATGGCTGGACCCCCAAATAATATTCCTTTACGTGCTAAGGGGGAGCTAGAGAGTGGGATAGGTTTAATAACTACCCTAGCCCTAACGCGTAACCTAACCCTAACCCCTACCCTAACCCTAACACGTACCCTAATCCTAACCCGTACCCTAAACCGAGCCCTAACCCTAACACTAACCCAAACCCTAACCCTAACCCATACCCTACGCCGTACACGAACACCTCCCCGAACCCATACCCCAAGCCGTACCCTAACCCTAACCCTAAGCCTAACCCTAACCCTAGGCTACCCTTGACTGCTTCTGCCTCCAATTGATTTCCTAAGCACTAGTGTTTTAAGAACAGCTTAAAAAGAGAATCCTAAAGTGATTTCTTTATAATGGGTGTGTTCCTTATCTTATCCTAGTGTCTAAACTCTTCTCCATGGCAGGACCCCCAAATAATATTCCTTTACGTGCTAAGGGGTATCTAGAGAGTGGGATAGGTTTAATAACTACCCTAACCCTAACGCGTACCCTAACCCTAACCCCTACCCTAACCCTAACACGTACCCTAATCCTAACCCGTACCCTAAACCGAGCCCTAACCCTAACACTAACCCTAACCCTAACCCTAACCCATACCCTACGCCGTACCCGAAACCCTCCCCGAACCCGTACCCTAAGCCATACCCTAAGCCTAACCCTAAGCCTAACACTAACCCTAGGCTACCCTTGACTGCTTCTGCCTCCAATAGATTTCCTAAGCACTAGTGTTTTAAGCAACAGCTTAAAAAGAGAATCCTAATGTGATTTCTTTATAATGGGTGTGTTCCTTATCTTATCCTAGTGTCTAAACTCTTCTCCATGGCTGCACCCCCAAATAATATTCCCTTACGTGCTAAGGGGTATCTAGAGAGTGGGATAGGTTTAATAACTACCCTAACCCTAACGCGTACCCTAACCCTAACCCCTACCCTTACCCTAACACGTACCCTAATCCTAACCTGTACCCTAAACCGAGCCCTAACCCTAACACTAACCCTAACCCTAACCCTAACCCATACCCTACGCCGTACCCGCACCCCTCCCCGAACCCGTACCCTAAGCCGTACCCTAAACCTAACCCTAAGCCTAACCCTAACCCTAGGCTACCCTTCACTGCTTCTGCCTCCAATTGATTTCCTAAGCAGTAGTGTTTTAAGGAACAGCTTAAAAAGAGAATCCTAAAGTGATTTCTTTATAATGGGTGTGTTCCTTATCTTATCCTAGTGTCTAAACTCTTCTCCATGGCTGGACTCACAAATAATATTCCTTTACGTGCTAAGGGGGAGCTAGAGAGTGGGATAGGTTTACTAAGTACCCTAGCCCTAATGCGTAACCTAACCCTAACCCCTACCCTAACCCTAACACGTACCCTAATCCTAACCTGTACCCTAAACCGAGCCCTAACCCTAACACTAACCCAAACCCTAACCCTAACCCATACCCTACGCCGTACACGAACACCTCCCCGAACCCATACCCCAAGCCGTACCCTAAACCTAACCCTAAGCCTAACCCTAACCCTAGGCTACCCTTGACTGCTTCTGCCTCCAATAGATTTCCTAAGCACTAGTGTTTTAAGGAACAGCTTAAAAAGAGAATCCTAATGTGATTTCTTTATAATGGGTGTGTTCCTTATCTTATCCTAGTGTCTAAACTCTTCTCCATGGCTGCACCCCCAAATAATATTGCCTTACGTGCTAAGGGGTATCTAGAGAGTGGGATAGGTTTAATAACTACCCTAACCCTAACGCGTACCCTAACCCTAACCCCTACCCTAACCCTAACACGTACCCTAATCCTAACCCGTACCCTAAACCGAGCCCTAACCCTAACACTAACCCTAACCCTAACCCTAACCCATACCCTACGCCGTACCCGCACCCCTCCCCGAACCCGTAACCTAAGCCGTACCCTAAGCCTAACCCTAAGCCTAACCCTAACCCTAGGCTACCCTTGACTGCTTCTGCCTCCAATAGATTTCCTAAGCACTAGTGTTTTAAGAACAGCTTAAAAAGAGAATCCTAAAGTGATTTCTTTATAATGGGTGTGTTCCTTATCTTATCCTAGTGTCTAAACTCTTCTCCATGGCTGCAACCCCAAATAATATTCCCTTACGTGCTAAGGGGTATCTAGAGAGTGGGATAGGTTTAATAACTACCCTAACCCTAACGCGTACCCTAACCCTAACCCCTACCCTAACCCTAACACGTACCCTAATCCTAACCTGTACCCTAAACCGAGCCCTAACCCTAACACTAACCCTAACCCTAACCCTAACCCATACCCTACGCCGTACCCGCACCCCTCCCCGAACCCGTACCCTAAGCCATACCCTAAACCTAACCCTAAGCCTAACCCTAACCCTAGGCTACCCTTGACTGCTTCTGCCTCCAATTGATTTCCTAAGCAGTAGTGTTTTAAGGAACAGCTTAAAAAGAGAATCCTAATGTGATTTCTTTATAATGGGTGTGTTCCTTATCTTATCCTAGTGTCTAAACTCTTCTCCATGGCTGGACCCCCAAATAATATTCCTTTACGTGCTAAGGGGGAGCTAGAGAGTGGGATAGGTTTAATAACTACCCTAGCCCTAACGCGTAACCTAACCCTAACCCCTACCCTAACCCTAACACGTACCCTAATCCTAACCCGTACCCTAAACCGAGCCCTAACCCTAACACTAACCCAAACCCTAACCCTAACCCATACCCTACGCCGTACACGAACACCTCCCCGAACCCATACCCCAAGCCGTACCCTAACCCTAACCCTAAGCCTAACCCTAACCCTAGGCTACCCTTGACTGCTTCTGCCTCCAATTGATTTCCTAAGCACTAGTGTTTTAAGAACAGCTTAAAAAGAGAATCCTAAAGTGATTTCTTTATAATGGGTGTGTTCCTTATCTTATCCTAGTGTCTAAACTCTTCTCCATGGCAGGACCCCCAAATAATATTCCTTTACGTGCTAAGGGGTATCTAGAGAGTGGGATAGGTTTAATAACTACCCTAACCCTAACGCGTACCCTAACCCTAACCCCTACCCTAACCCTAACACGTACCCTAATCCTAACCCGTACCCTAAACCGAGCCCTAACCCTAACACTAACCCTAACCCTAACCCTAACCCATACCCTACGCCGTACCCGAAACCCTCCCCGAACCCGTACCCTAAGCCATACCCTAAGCCTAACCCTAAGCCTAACACTAACCCTAGGCTACCCTTGACTGCTTCTGCCTCCAATAGATTTCCTAAGCACTAGTGTTTTAAGCAACAGCTTAAAAAGAGAATCCTAATGTGATTTCTTTATAATGGGTGTGTTCCTTATCTTATCCTAGTGTCTAAACTCTTCTCCATGGCTGGACCACCAAATAATATTCCTTTACGTGCTAAGGGGGAGCTAGAGAGTGGGATAGGTTTACTAACTACCCTAGCCCTAACGCGTAACCTAACCCTAACCCCTACCCTAACCCTAACACGTACCCTAATCCTAAACCGTACCCTAAACCGAGCCCTAACCTTAACACTAACCCTAACCCTAACCCTAACCCATACCCTACGCCGTACCCGAACCCCTCCCTGAACCCATACCGCAAGCCGTACCCTAACCCTAACCCTAAGCCTAACCCTAACCCTAGGCTACCCTTGACTGCTTCTGCCTCCAATAGATTTCCTAAGCACTAGTGTTTTAAGGAACAGCTTAAAAAGAGAATCCTAAAGTGATTTCTTTATAATGGGTGTGTTCCTTATCTTATCCTAGTGTCTAAACTCTTCTCCATGGCTGGACCCACAAATAATATTCCTTTACGTGCTAAGGGGTATCTAGAGAGTGGGATAGGTTTAATAACTACCCTAACCCTAACGCGTACCCTAACCCTAACCCCTACCCTAACCCTAACACGTACCCTAATCCTAACCCGTACCCTAAACCGAGCCCTAACCCTGACACTAACCCAAACCCTAACCCTAACCCATACCCTACGCCGTACACGAACACCTCCCCGAACCCATACCCCAAGCCGTACCCTAACCCTAACCCTAAGCCTAACCCTAACCCTAGGCTACCCTTGACTGCTTCTGCCTCCAATAGATTTCCTAAGCACTAGTGTTTTAAGCAACAGCTTAAAAAGAGAATCCTAATGTGATTTCTTTATAATGGGTGTGTTCCTTATCTTATCCTAGTGTCTAAACTCTTCTCCATGGCTGGACCCCCAAATAATATTCCTTTACGTGCTAAGGGGTATCTAGAGAGTGGGATAGGTTTAATAACTACCCTAACCCTAATGCGTACCCTAACCCTAACCCCTACCCTAACCCTAACACGTACCCTAATCCTAACCCGTACCCTAAACCGAGCCCTAACCCTAACCCTAACCCTAACCCATACGCTACGCCGTACCCGAAACCCTCCCCGAACCCATACCCTAAGCCGTACCCTAAGCCTAACCCTAAGCCTAACCTTACCCTAGGCTACCCTTGACTGCTTCTGCCTCCAATAGATTTCCTAAGCACTAGTGTTTTAAGGAACAGCTTAAAAACAGAATCCTAATGTGATTTCTTTATAATGGGTGTGTTCCTTATCTTATCCTAGTGTCTAAACTCTTCTACATGGCTGCACCCCCAAATAATATTGCCTTACGTGCTAAGGGGTATCTAGAGAGTGGGATAGGTTTAATAACTACCCTAACCCTAACGCGTACCCTAACCCTAACCCCTACCCTAAACCTAACACGTACCCTAATCCTAACCGTACCCTAAACCGAGCCCTAACACTAACACTAACCCTAACCCTAACCCTAACCCATACCCTACGCCGTACCCGAAACCCTCCCCGAACCCGTACCCTAAGCCATACCCTAAGCCTAACCCTAAGCCTAACCCTAACCCTAGGCTACCCTTGACTGCTTCTGCCTCCAATAGATTTCCTAAGCACTAGTGTTTTAAGGAACAGCTTAAAAAGAGAATCCTAATGTGATTTCTTTATAATGGGTGTGTTCCTTATCTTATCCTAGTGTCTAAACTCTTCTCCATGGCTGGACCCTCAAATAATATTCCTTTACGTGCTAAGGGGTATCTAGAGAGTGGGATAGGTTTAATAACTACCCTAACCCTAACGCGTACCCTAACCCTAACCCCTACCCTAACCCTAACACGTACCCTAATCCTAACCCGTACCCTAAACCGAGCCCTATCCCTAACACTAACCCTAACCCTAACCCTAACCCATACCCTACGCCGTACCCGCACCCCTCCCCGAACCCGTACCCTAAGCCGTACCCTAAGCCTAACCCTAAGCCTAACCCTAACCCTAGGCTACCCTTGACTGCTTCTGCCTCCAATAGATTTCCTAAGCACTAGTGTTTTAAGGAACAGCTTAAAAAGAGAATCCTAATGTGATTTCTTTATAATGGGTGTGTTCCTTATCTTATCCTAGTGTCTAAACTCTTCTCCATGGCTGGACCACCAAATAATATTCCTTTACGTGCTAAGGGGGAGCTAGAGAGTGGGATAGGTTTACTAACTACCCTAGCCCTAACGCGTAACCTAACCCTAACCCCTACCCTAACCCTAACACGTACCCTAATCCTAACCCGTACCCTAAACCGAGCCCTAACCTTAACACTAACCCTAACCCTAACCCTAACCCATACCCTACGCCGTACCCGAACCCCTCCCTGAACCCATACCGCAAGCCGTACCCTAACCCTAACCCTAAGCCTAACCCTAACCCTAGGCTACCCTTGACTGCTTCTGCCTCCAATAGATTTCCTAAGCACTAGTGTTTTAAGGAACAGCTTAAAAAGAGAATCCTAAAGTGATTTCTTTATAATGGGTGTGTTCCTTATCTTATCCTAGTGTCTAAACTCTTCTCCATGGCTGGACCCTCAAATAATATTCCTTTACGTGCTAAGGGGTATCTAGAGAGTGGGATAGGTTTAATAACTACCCTAACCCTAACGCGTACCCTAACCCTAACCCCTACCCTAACCCTAACACGTACCCTAATCCTAACCCGTACCCTAAACCGAGCCCTAACCCTAACACTAACCCAAACCCTAACCCTAACCCATACCCTACGCCGTACACGAACACCTCCCCGAACCCATACCCCAAGCCGTACCCTAACCCTAACCCTAAGCCTAACCCTAACCCTAGGCTACCCTTGACTGCTTCTGCCTCCAATTGATTTCCTAAGCACTAGTGTTTTAAGAACAGCTTAAAAAGAGAATCCTAAAGTGATTTCTTTATAATGGCTGTGTTCCTTATCTTATCCTAGTGTCTAAACTCTTCTCCATGGCTGGACCCCCAAATAATATTCCTTTACGTGCTAAGGGGTATCTAGAGAGTGGGATAGGTTTACTAACGACCCTAACCCTAATGCGTACCCTAACCCTAACCCCTACCCTAAACCTAACACGTACCCTAATCCTAACGGTACCCTAAACCGAGCCCTAACCCTAACACAAACCCTAACCCTAACCCTAACCCATACCCTACGCCGTACCCGAAACCCTCCCCGAACCCGTACCCTAAGCCGTACCCTAAGCCTAACCCTAAGCCTAACCCTAACCCTAGGCTACCCTTGACTGCTTCTGCCTCCAATAGATTTCCTAAGCAGTAGTGTTTTAAGCAACAGCTTAAAAAGAGAATCCTAATGTGATTTCTTTATAATGGGTGTGTTCCTTATCTTATCCTAGTGTCTAAACTCTTCTCCATGGCTGGACCCCCAAATAATATTCCTTTACGTGCTAAGGGGTATCTAGAGAGTGGGATAGGTTTACTAACGACCCTAACCCTAATGCGTACCCTAACCCTAACCCCTACCCTAAACCTAACACGTACCCTAATCCTAACCGTACCCTAAACCGAGCCCTAACCCTAACACAAACCCTAACCCTAACCCTAACCCATACCCTACGCCGTACCCGAAACCCTCCCCGAACCCGTACCCTAAGCCGTACCCTAACCCTAACCCTAAGCCTAACCCTAACCCTAGGCTACCCTTGACTGCTTCTGCCTCCAATAGATTTCCTAAGCACTAGTGTTTTAAGCAACAGCTTAAAAAGAGAATCCTAATGTGATTTCTTTATAATGGGTGTGTTCCTTATCTTATCCTAGTGCCTAAACTCTTCTCCATGGCTGGACCCCCAAATAATATTCCTTTACGTGCTAAGGGGTATCTAGAGAGTGGGATAGGTTTAATAACTACCCTAACCCTAATGCGTACCCTAACCCTAACCCCTACCCTAACCCTAACACGTACCCTAATCCTAACCCGTACCCTAAACCGAGCCCTAACCCTAACCCTAACCCTAAACCATACGCTACGCCGTACCCGAAACCCTCCCCGAACCCGTACCCTAAGCCGTACCCTAAGCCTAACCCTAAGCCTAACCTTACCCTAGGCTACCCTTGACTGCTTCTGCCTCCAATAGATTTCCTAAGCACTAGTGTTTTAAGGAACAGCTTAAAAAGAGAATCCTAATGTGATTTCTTTATAATGGGTGTGTTCCTTATCTTATCCTAGTGTCTAAACTCTTCTCCATGGCTGCACCCCCAAATAATATTGCCTTACGTGCTAAGGGGTATCTAGAGAGTGGGATAGGTTTAATAACTACCCTAACCCTAACGCGTACCCTAACCCTAACCCCTACCCTAAACCTAACACGTACCCTAATCCTAACCGTACCCTAAACCGAGCCCTAACACTAACACTAACCCTAACCCTAACCCTAACCCATACCCTACGCCGTACCCGAAACCCTCCCCGAACCCGTACCCTAAGCCACACCCTAAGCCTAACCCTAAGCCTAACCCTAACCCTAGGCTACCCTTGACTGCTTCTGCCTCCAATAGATTTCCTAAGCACTAGTGTTTTAAGGAACAGCTTAAAAAGAGAATCCTAATGTGATTTCTTTATAATGGGTGTGTTCCTTATCTTATCCTAGTGTCTAAACTCTTCTCCATGGCTGGACCCTCAAATAATATTCCTTTACGTGCTAAGGGGTATCTAGAGAGTGGGATAGGTTTAATAACTACCCTAACCCTAACGCGTACCCTAACCCTAACCCCTACCCTAACCCTAACACGTACCCTAATCCTAACCCGTACCCTAAACCGAGCCCTAACCCTAACACTAACCCTAACCCTAACCCTAACCCATACCCTACGCCGTACCCGCACCCCTCCCCGAACCCGTACCCTAAGCCGTACCCTAAGCCTAACCCTAAGCCTAACCCTAACCCTAGGCTACCCTTGACTGCTTCTGCCTCCAATAGATTTCCTAAGCACTAGTGTTTTAAGGAACAGCTTAAAAAGAGAATCCTAATGTGATTTCTTTATAATGGGTGTGTTCCTTATCTTATCCTAGTGTCTAAACTCTTCTCCATGGCTGGACCACCAAATAATATTCCTTTACGTGCTAAGGGGGAGCTAGAGAGTGGGATAGGTTTACTAACTACCCTAGCCCTAACGCGTAACCTAACCCTAACCCCTACCCTAACCCTAACACGTACCCTAATCCTAACCCGTACCCTAAACCGAGCCCTAACCTTAACACTAACCCTAACCCTAACCCTAACCCATACCCTACGCCGTACCCGAACCCCTCCCTGAACCCATACCGCAAGCCGTACCCTAACCCTAACCCTAAGCCTAACCCTAACCCTAGGCTACCCTTGACTGCTTCTGCCTCCAATAGATTTCCTAAGCACTAGTGTTTTAAGGAACAGCTTAAAAAGAGAATCCTAAAGTGATTTCTTTATAATGGGTGTGTTCCTTATCTTATCCTAGTGTCTAAACTCTTCTCCATGGCTGGACCCACAAATAATATTCCTTTACGTGCTAAGGGGTATCTAGAGAGTGGGATAGGTTTAATAACTACCCTAACCCTAACGCGTACCCTAACCCTAACCCCTACCCTAACCCTAACACGTACCCTAATCCTAACCCGTACCCTAAACCGAGCCCTAACCCTAACACTAACCCAAACCCTAACCCTAACCCATACCCTACGCCGTACACGAACACCTCCCCGAACCCATACCCCAAGCCGTACCCTAACCCTAACCCTAAGCCTAACCCTAACCCTAGGCTACCCTTGACTGCTTCTGCCTCCAATTGATTTCCTAAGCACTAGTGTTTTAAGAACAGCTTAAAAAGAGAATCCTAAAGTGATTTCTTTATAATGGCTGTGTTCCTTATCTTATCCTAGTGTCTAAACTCTTCTCCATGGCTGGACCCCCAAATAATATTCCTTTACGTGCTAAGGGGTATCTAGAGAGTGGGATAGGTTTACTAACGACCCTAACCCTAATGCGTACCCTAACCCTAACCCCTACCCTAAACCTAACACGTACCCTAATCCTAACGGTACCCTAAACCGAGCCCTAACCCTAACACAAACCCTAACCCTAACCCTAACCCATACCCTACGCCGTACCCGAAACCCTCCCCGAACCCGTACCCTAAGCCGTACCCTAAGCCGTACCCTAAGCCTAACCCTAACCCTAGGCTACCCTTGACTGCTTCTGCCTCCAATAGATTTCCTAAGCAGTAGTGTTTTAAGCAACAGCTTAAAAAGAGAATCCTAATGTGATTTCTTTATAATGGGTGTGTTCCTTATCTTATCCTAGTGTCTAAACTCTTCTCCATGGCTGGACCCCCAAATAATATTCCTTTACGTGCTAAGGGGTATCTAGAGAGTGGGATAGGTTTACTAACGACCCTAACCCTAATGCGTACCCTAACCCTAACCCCTACCCTAACCCTAACACGTACCCTAATCCTAACCCGTACCCTAAACCGAGCCCTAACCCTAACCCTAACCCTAACCCATACGCTACGCCGTACCCGAAACCCTCCCCGAACCCGTACCCTAAGCCGTACCCTAAGCCTAACCCTAAGCCTAACCTTACCCTAGGCTACCCTTGACTGCTTCTGCCTCCAATAGATTTCCTAAGCACTAGTGTTTTAAGGAACAGCTTAAAAACAGAATCCTAATGTGATTTCTTTATAATGGGTGTGTTCCTTATCTTATCCTAGTGTCTAAACTCTTCTACATGGCTGCACCCCCAAATAATATTGCCTTACGTGCTAAGGGGTATCTAGAGAGTGGGATAGGTTTAATAACTACCCTAACCCTAACGCGTACCCTAACCCTAACCCCTACCCTAAACCTAACACGTACCCTAATCCTAACCGTACCCTAAACCGAGCCCTAACACTAACACTAACCCTAACCCTAACCCTAACCCATACCCTACGCCGTACCCGAAACCCTCCCCGAACCCGTACCCTAAGCCATACCCTAAGCCTAACCCTAAGCCTAACCCTAACCCTAGGCTACCCTTGACTGCTTCTGCCTCCAATAGATTTCCTAAGCACTAGTGTTTTAAGGAACAGCTTAAAAAGAGAATCCTAATGTGATTTCTTTATAATGGGTGTGTTCCTTATCTTATCCTAGTGTCTAAACTCTTCTCCATGGCTGGACCCTCAAATAATATTCCTTTACGTGCTAAGGGGTATCTAGAGAGTGGGATAGGTTTAATAACTACCCTAACCCTAACGCGTACCCTAACCCTAACCCCTACCCTAACCCTAACACGTACCCTAATCCTAACCCGTACCCTAAACCGAGCCCTAACCCTAACACTAACCCTAACCCTAACCCTAACCCATACCCTACGCCGTACCCGCACCCCTCCCCGAACCCGTACCCTAAGCCGTACCCTAAGCCTAACCCTAAGCCTAACCCTAACCCTAGGCTACCCTTGACTGCTTCTGCCTCCAATAGATTTCCTAAGCACTAGTGTTTTAAGGAACAGCTTAAAAAGAGAATCCTAATGTGATTTCTTTATAATGGGTGTGTTCCTTATCTTATCCTAGTGTCTAAACTCTTCTCCATGGCTGGACCACCAAATAATATTCCTTTACGTGCTAAGGGGGAGCTAGAGAGTGGGATAGGTTTACTAACTACCCTAGCCCTAACGCGTAACCTAACCCTAACCCCTACCCTAACCCTAACACGTACCCTAATCCTAACCCGTACCCTAAACCGAGCCCTAACCTTAACACTAACCCTAACCCTAACCCTAACCCATACCCTACGCCGTACCCGAACCCCTCCCTGAACCCATACCGCAAGCCGTACCCTAACCCTAACCCTAAGCCTAACCCTAACCCTAGGCTACCCTTGACTGCTTCTGCCTCCAATAGATTTCCTAAGCACTAGTGTTTTAAGGAACAGCTTAAAAAGAGAATCCTAAAGTGATTTCTTTATAATGGGTGTGTTCCTTATCTTATCCTAGTGTCTAAACTCTTCTCCATGGCTGGACCCACAAATAATATTCCTTTACGTGCTAAGGGGTATCTAGAGAGTGGGATAGGTTTAATAACTACCCTAACCCTAACGCGTACCCTAACCCTAACCCCTACCCTAACCCTAACACGTACCCTAATCCTAACCCGTACCCTAAACCGAGCCCTAACCCTAACACTAACCCAAACCCTAACCCTAACCCATACCCTACGCCGTACACGAACACCTCCCCGAACCCATACCCCAAGCCGTACCCTAACCCTAACCCTAAGCCTAACCCTAACCCTAGGCTACCCTTGACTGCTTCTGCCTCCAATTGATTTCCTAAGCACTAGTGTTTTAAGAACAGCTTAAAAAGAGAATCCTAAAGTGATTTCTTTATAATGGCTGTGTTCCTTATCTTATCCTAGTGTCTAAACTCTTCTCCATGGCTGGACCCCCAAATAATATTCCTTTACGTGCTAAGGGGTATCTAGAGAGTGGGATAGGTTTACTAACGACCCTAACCCTAATGCGTACCCTAACCCTAACCCCTACCCTAAACCTAACACGTACCCTAATCCTAACGGTACCCTAAACCGAGCCCTAACCCTAACACAAACCCTAACCCTAACCCTAACCCATACCCTACGCCGTACCCGAAACCCTCCCCGAACCCGTACCCTAAGCCGTACCCTAAGCCTAACCCTAAGCCTAACCCTAACCCTAGGCTACCCTTGACTGCTTCTGCCTCCAATAGATTTCCTAAGCAGTAGTGTTTTAAGCAACAGCTTAAAAAGAGAATCCTAATGTGATTTCTTTATAATGGGTGTGTTCCTTATCTTATCCTAGTGTCTAAACTCTTCTCCATGGCTGGACCCCCAAATAATATTCCTTTACGTGCTAAGGGGTATCTAGAGAGTGGGATAGGTTTACTAACGACCCTAACCCTAATGCGTACCCTAACCCTAACCCCTACCCTAAACCTAACACGTACCCTAATCCTAACCGTACCCTAAACCGAGCCCTAACCCTAACACAAACCCTAACCCTAACCCTAACCCATACCCTACGCCGTACCCGAAACCCTCCCCGAACCCGTACCCTAAGCCGTACCCTAACCCTAACCCTAAGCCTAACCCTAACCCTAGGCTACCCTTGACTGCTTCTGCCTCCAATAGATTTCCTAAGCACTAGTGTTTTAAGCAACAGCTTAAAAAGAGAATCCTAATGTGATTTCTTTATAATGGGTGTGTTCCTTATCTTATCCTAGTGTCTAAACTCTTCTCCATGGCTGGACCCCCAAATAATATTCCTTTACGTGCTAAGGGGTATCTAGAGAGTGGGATAGGTTTAATAACTACCCTAACCCTAATGCGTACCCTAACCCTAACCCCTACCCTAACCCTAACACGTACCCTAATCCTAACCCGTACCCTAAACCGAGCCCTAACCCTAACCCTAACCCTAACCCATACGCTACGCCGTACCCGAAACCCTCCCCGAACCCGTACCCTAAGCCGTACCCTAAGCCTAACCCTAAGCCTAACCTTACCCTAGGCTACCCTTGACTGCTTCTGCCTCCAATAGATTTCCTAAGCACTAGTGTTTTAAGGAACAGCTTAAAAAGAGAATCCTAATGTGATTTCTTTATAATGGGTGTGTTCCTTATCTTATCCTAGTGTCTAAACTCTTCTACATGGCTGCACCCCCAAATAATATTGCCTTACGTGCTAAGGGGTATCTAGAGAGTGGGATAGGTTTAATAACTACCCTAACCCTAACGCGTACCCTAACCCTAACCCCTACCCTAAACCTAACACGTACCCTAATCCTAACCGTACCCTAAACCGAGCCCTAACACTAACACTAACCCTAACCCTAACCCTAACCCATACCCTACGCCGTACCCGAAACCCTCCCCGAACCCGTACCCTAAGCCACACCCTAAGCCTAACCCTAAGCCTAACCCTAACCCTAGGCTACCCTTGACTGCTTCTGCCTCCAATAGATTTCCTAAGCACTAGTGTTTTAAGGAACAGCTTAAAAAGAGAATCCTAATGTGATTTCTTTATAATGGGTGTGTTCCTTATCTTATCCTAGTGTCTAAACTCTTCTCCATGGCTGGACCCTCAAATAATATTCCTTTACGTGCTAAGGGGTATCTAGAGAGTGGGATAGGTTTAATAACTACCCTAACCCTAACGCGTACCCTAACCCTAACCCCTACCCTAACCCTAACACGTACCCTAATCCTAACCCGTACCCTAAACCGAGCCCTAACCCTAACACTAACCCTAACCCTAACCCTAACCCATACCCTACGCCGTACCCGCACCCCTCCCCGAACCCGTACCCTAAGCCGTACCCTAAGCCTAACCCTAAGCCTAACCCTAACCCTAGGCTACCCTTGACTGCTTCTGCCTCCAATAGATTTCCTAAGCACTAGTGTTTTAAGGAACAGCTTAAAAAGAGAATCCTAATGTGATTTCTTTATAATGGGTGTGTTCCTTATCTTATCCTAGTGTCTAAACTCTTCTCCATGGCTGGACCACCAAATAATATTCCTTTACGTGCTAAGGGGGAGCTAGAGAGTGGGATAGGTTTACTAACTACCCTAGCCCTAACGCGTAACCTAACCCTAACCCCTACCCTAACCCTAACACGTACCCTAATCCTAACCCGTACCCTAAACCGAGCCCTAACCTTAACACTAACCCTAACCCTAACCCTAACCCATACCCTACGCCGTACCCGAACCCCTCCCTGAACCCATACCGCAAGCCGTACCCTAACCCTAACCCTAAGCCTAACCCTAACCCTAGGCTACCCTTGACTGCTTCTGCCTCCAATAGATTTCCTAAGCACTAGTGTTTTAAGGAACAGCTTAAAAAGAGAATCCTAAAGTGATTTCTTTATAATGGGTGTGTTCCTTATCTTATCCTAGTGTCTAAACTCTTCTCCATGGCTGGACCCACAAATAATATTCCTTTACGTGCTAAGGGGTATCTAGAGAGTGGGATAGGTTTAATAACTACCCTAACCCTAACGCGTACCCTAACCCTAACCCCTACCCTAACCCTAACACGTACCCTAATCCTAACCCGTACCCTAAACCGAGCCCTAACCCTAACACTAACCCAAACCCTAACCCTAACCCATACCCTACGCCGTACACGAACACCTCCCCGAACCCATACCCCAAGCCGTACCCTAACCCTAACCCTAAGCCTAACCCTAACCCTAGGCTACCCTTGACTGCTTCTGCCTCCAATTGATTTCCTAAGCACTAGTGTTTTAAGAACAGCTTAAAAAGAGAATCCTAAAGTGATTTCTTTATAATGGCTGTGTTCCTTATCTTATCCTAGTGTCTAAACTCTTCTCCATGGCTGGACCCCCAAATAATATTCCTTTACGTGCTAAGGGGTATCTAGAGAGTGGGATAGGTTTACTAACGACCCTAACCCTAATGCGTACCCTAACCCTAACCCCTACCCTAAACCTAACACGTACCCTAATCCTAACGGTACCCTAAACCGAGCCCTAACCCTAACACAAACCCTAACCCTAACCCTAACCCATACCCTACGCCGTACCCGAAACCCTCCCCGAACCCGTACCCTAAGCCGTACCCTAAGCCGTACCCTAAGCCTAACCCTAACCCTAGGCTACCCTTGACTGCTTCTGCCTCCAATAGATTTCCTAAGCAGTAGTGTTTTAAGCAACAGCTTAAAAAGAGAATCCTAATGTGATTTCTTTATAATGGGTGTGTTCCTTATCTTATCCTAGTGTCTAAACTCTTCTCCATGGCTGGACCCCCAAATAATATTCCTTTACGTGCTAAGGGGTATCTAGAGAGTGGGATAGGTTTACTAACGACCCTAACCCTAATGCGTACCCTAACCCTAACCCCTACCCTAAACCTAACACGTACCCTAATCCTAACCGTACCCTAAACCGAGCCCTAACCCTAACACAAACCCTAACCCTAACCCTAACCCATACCCTACGCCGTACCCGAAACCCTCCCCGAACCCGTACCCTAAGCCGTACCCTAACCCTAACCCTAAGCCTAACCCTAACCCTAGGCTACCCTTGACTGCTTCTGCCTCCAATAGATTTCCTAAGCACTAGTGTTTTAAGCAACAGCTTAAAAAGAGAATCCTAATGTGATTTCTTTATAATGGGTGTGTTCCTTATCTTATCCTAGTGTCTAAACTCTTCTCCATGGCTGGACCCCCAAATAATATTCCTTTACGTGCTAAGGGGTATCTAGAGAGTGGGATAGGTTTAATAACTACCCTAACCCTAATGCGTACCCTAACCCTAACCCCTACCCTAACCCTAACACGTACCCTAATCCTAACCCGTACCCTAAACCGAGCCCTAACCCTAACCCTAACCCTAACCCATACGCTACGCCGTACCCGAAACCCTCCCCGAACCCGTACCCTAAGCCGTACCCTAAGCCTAACCCTAAGCCTAACCTTACCCTAGGCTACCCTTGACTGCTTCTGCCTCCAATAGATTTCCTAAGCACTAGTGTTTTAAGGAACAGCTTAAAAACAGAATCCTAATGTGATTTCTTTATAATGGGTGTGTTCCTTATCTTATCCTAGTGTCTAAACTCTTCTACATGGCTGCACCCCCAAATAATATTGCCTTACGTGCTAAGGGGTATCTAGAGAGTGGGATAGGTTTAATAACTACCCTAACCCTAACGCGTACCCTAACCCTAACCCCTACCCTAAACCTAACACGTACCCTAATCCTAACCGTACCCTAAACCGAGCCCTAACACTAACACTAACCCTAACCCTAACCCTAACCCATACCCTACGCCGTACCCGAAACCCTCCCCGAACCCGTACCCTAAGCCATACCCTAAGCCTAACCCTAAGCCTAACCCTAACCCTAGGCTACCCTTGACTGCTTCTGCCTCCAATAGATTTCCTAAGCACTAGTGTTTTAAGGAACAGCTTAAAAAGAGAATCCTAATGTGATTTCTTTATAATGGGTGTGTTCCTTATCTTATCCTAGTGTCTAAACTCTTCTCCATGGCTGGACCCTCAAATAATATTCCTTTACGTGCTAAGGGGTATCTAGAGAGTGGGATAGGTTTAATAACTACCCTAACCCTAACGCGTACCCTAACCCTAACCCCTACCCTAACCCTAACACGTACCCTAATCCTAACCCGTACCCTAAACCGAGCCCTATCCCTAACACTAACCCTAACCCTAACCCTAACCCATACCCTACGCCGTACCCGCACCCCTCCCCGAACCCGTACCCTAAGCCGTACCCTAAGCCTAACCCTAAGCCTAACCCTAACCCTAGGCTACCCTTGACTGCTTCTGCCTCCAATAGATTTCCTAAGCACTAGTGTTTTAAGGAACAGCTTAAAAAGAGAATCCTAATGTGATTTCTTTATAATGGGTGTGTTCCTTATCTTATCCTAGTGTCTAAACTCTTCTCCATGGCTGGACCACCAAATAATATTCCTTTACGTGCTAAGGGGGAGCTAGAGAGTGGGATAGGTTTACTAACTACCCTAGCCCTAACGCGTAACCTAACCCTAACCCCTACCCTAACCCTAACACGTACCCTAATCCTAACCCGTACCCTAAACCGAGCCCTAACCTTAACACTAACCCTAACCCTAACCCTAACCCATACCCTACGCCGTACCCGAACCCCTCCATGAACCCATACCGCAAGCCGTACCCTAACCCTAACCCTAAGCCTAACCCTAACCCTAGGCTACCCTTGACTGCTTCTGCCTCCAATAGATTTCCTAAGCACTAGTGTTTTAAGGAACAGCTTAAAAAGAGAATCCTAAAGTGATTTCTTTATAATGGGTGTGTTCCTTATCTTATCCTAGTGTCTAAACTCTTCTCCATGGCTGGACCCTCAAATAATATTCCTTTACGTGCTAAGGGGTATCTAGAGAGTGGGATAGGTTTAATAACTACCCTAACCCTAACGCGTACCCTAACCCTAACCCCTACCCTAACCCTAACACGTACCCTAATCCTAACCCGTACCCTAAACCGAGCCCTAACCCTAACACTAACCCAAACCCTAACCCTAACCCATACCCTACGCCGTACACGAACACCTCCCCGAACCCATACCCCAAGCCGTACCCTAACCCTAACCCTAAGCCTAACCCTAACCCTAGGCTACCCTTGACTGCTTCTGCCTCCAATTGATTTCCTAAGCACTAGTGTTTTAAGAACAGCTTAAAAAGAGAATCCTAAAGTGATTTCTTTATAATGGCTGTGTTCCTTATCTTATCCTAGTGTCTAAACTCTTCTCCATGGCTGGACCCCCAAATAATATTCCTTTACGTGCTAAGGGGTATCTAGAGAGTGGGATAGGTTTACTAACGACCCTAACCCTAATGCGTACCCTAACCCTAACCCCTACCCTAAACCTAACACGTACCCTAATCCTAACGGTACCCTAAACCGAGCCCTAACCCTAACACAAACCCTAACCCTAACCCTAACCCATACCCTACGCCGTACCCGAAACCCTCCCCGAACCCGTACCCTAAGCCGTACCCTAAGCCTAACCCTAAGCCTAACCCTAACCCTAGGCTACCCTTGACTGCTTCTGCCTCCAATAGATTTCCTAAGCAGTAGTGTTTTAAGCAACAGCTTAAAAAGAGAATCCTAATGTGATTTCTTTATAATGGGTGTGTTCCTTATCTTATCCTAGTGTCTAAACTCTTCTCCATGGCTGGACCCCCAAATAATATTCCTTTACGTGCTAAGGGGTATCTAGAGAGTGGGATAGGTTTACTAACGACCCTAACCCTAATGCGTACCCTAACCCTAACCCCTACCCTAAACCTAACACGTACCCTAATCCTAACCGTACCCTAAACCGAGCCCTAACCCTAACACAAACCCTAACCCTAACCCTAACCCATACCCTACGCCGTACCCGAAACCCTCCCCGAACCCGTACCCTAAGCCGTACCCTAACCCTAACCCTAAGCCTAACCCTAACCCTAGGCTACCCTTGACTGCTTCTGCCTCCAATAGATTTCCTAAGCACTAGTGTTTTAAGCAACAGCTTAAAAAGAGAATCCTAATGTGATTTCTTTATAATGGGTGTGTTCCTTATCTTATCCTAGTGTCTAAACTCTTCTCCATGGCTGGACCCCCAAATAATATTCCTTTACGTGCTAAGGGGTATCTAGAGAGTGGGATAGGTTTAATAACTACCCTAACCCTAATGCGTACCCTAACCCTAACCCCTACCCTAACCCTAACACGTACCCTAATCCTAACCCGTACCCTAAACCGAGCCCTAACCCTAACCCTAACCCTAACCCATACGCTACGCCGTACCCGAAACCCTCCCCGAACCCGTACCCTAAGCCGTACCCTAAGCCTAACCCTAAGCCTAACCTTACCCTAGGCTACCCTTGACTGCTTCTGCCTCCAATAGATTTCCTAAGCACTAGTGTTTTAAGGAACAGCTTAAAAAGAGAATCCTAATGTGATTTCTTTATAATGGGTGTGTTCCTTATCTTATCCTAGGGTCTAAACTCTTCTCCATGGCTGCACCCCCAAATAATATTGCCTTACGTGCTAAGGGGTATCTAGAGAGTGGGATAGGTTTAATAACTACCCTAACCCTAACGCGTACCCTAACCCTAACCCCTACCCTAAACCTAACACGTACCCTAATCCTAACCGTACCCTAAACCGAGCCCTAACACTAACACTAACCCTAACCCTAACCCTAACCCATACCCTACGCCGTACCCGAAACCCTCCCCGAACCCGTACCCTAAGCCACACCCTAAGCCTAACCCTAAGCCTAACCCTAACCCTAGGCTACCCTTGACTGCTTCTGCCTCCAATAGATTTCCTAAGCACTAGTGTTTTAAGGAACAGCTTAAAAAGAGAATCCTAATGTGATTTCTTTATAATGGGTGTGTTCCTTATCTTATCCTAGTGTCTAAACTCTTCTCCATGGCTGGACCCTCAAATAATATTCCTTTACGTGCTAAGGGGTATCTAGAGAGTGGGATAGGTTTAATAACTACCCTAACCCTAACGCGTACCCTAACCCTAACCCCTACCCTAACCCTAACACGTACCCTAATCCTAACCCGTACCCTAAACCGAGCCCTAACCCTAACACTAACCCTAACCCTAACCCTAACCCATACCCTACGCCGTACCCGCACCCCTCCCCGAACCCGTACCCTAAGCCGTACCCTAAGCCTAACCCTAAGCCTAACCCTAACCCTAGGCTACCCTTGACTGCTTCTGCCTCCAATAGATTTCCTAAGCACTAGTGTTTTAAGGAACAGCTTAAAAAGAGAATCCTAATGTGATTTCTTTATAATGGGTGTGTTCCTTATCTTATCCTAGTGTCTAAACTCTTCTCCATGGCTGGACCACCAAATAATATTCCTTTACGTGCTAAGGGGGAGCTAGAGAGTGGGATAGGTTTACTAACTACCCTAGCCCTAACGCGTAACCTAACCCTAACCCCTACCCTAACCCTAACACGTACCCTAATCCTAACCCGTACCCTAAACCGAGCCCTAACCTTAACACTAACCCTAACCCTAACCCTAACCCATACCCTACGCCGTACCCGAACCCCTCCCTGAACCCATACCGCAAGCCGTACCCTAACCCTAACCCTAAGCCTAACCCTAACCCTAGGCTACCCTTGACTGCTTCTGCCTCCAATAGATTTCCTAAGCACTAGTGTTTTAAGGAACAGCTTAAAAAGAGAATCCTAAAGTGATTTCTTTATAATGGGTGTGTTCCTTATCTTATCCTAGTGTCTAAACTCTTCTCCATGGCTGGACCCACAAATAATATTCCTTTACGTGCTAAGGGGTATCTAGAGAGTGGGATAGGTTTAATAACTACCCTATCCCTAACGCGTACCCTAACCCTAACCCCTACCCTAACCCTAACACGTACCCTAATCCTAACCCGTACCCTAAACCGAGCCCTAACCCTAACACTAACCCAAACCCTAACCCTAACCCATACCCTACGCCGTACACGAACACCTCCCCGAACCCATACCCCAAGCCGTACCCTAACCCTAACCCTAAGCCTAACCCTAACCCTAGGCTACCCTTGACTGCTTCTGCCTCCAATTGATTTCCTAAGCACTAGTGTTTTAAGAACAGCTTAAAAAGAGAATCCTAAAGTGATTTCTTTATAATGGCTGTGTTCCTTATCTTATCCTAGTGTCTAAACTCTTCTCCATGGCTGGACCCCCAAATAATATTCCTTTACGTGCTAAGGGGTATCTAGAGAGTGGGATAGGTTTACTAACGACCCTAACCCTAATGCGTACCCTAACCCTAACCCCTACCCTAAACCTAACACGTACCCTAATCCTAACGGTACCCTAAACCGAGCCCTAACCCTAACACAAACCCTAACCCTAACCCTAACCCATACCCTACGCCGTACCCGAAACCCTCCCCGAACCCGTACCCTAAGCCGTACCCTAAGCCGTACCCTAAGCCTAACCCTAACCCTAGGCTACCCTTGACTGCTTCTGCCTCCAATAGATTTCCTAAGCAGTAGTGTTTTAAGCAACAGCTTAAAAAGAGAATCCTAATGTGATTTCTTTATAATGGGTGTGTTCCTTATCTTATCCTAGTGTCTAAACTCTTCTCCATGGCTGGACCCCCAAATAATATTCCTTTACGTGCTAAGGGGTATCTAGAGAGTGGGATAGGTTTACTAACGACCCTAACCCTAATGCGTACCCTAACCCTAACCCCTACCCTAACCCTAACACGTACCCTAATCCTAACCCGTACCCTAAACCGAGCCCTAACCCTAACCCTAAACCTAACCCATACGCTACGCCGTACCCGAAACCCTCCCCGAACCCGTACCCTAAGCCGTACCCTAAGCCTAACCCTAAGCCTAACCTTACCCTAGGCTACCCTTGACTGCTTCTGCCTCCAATAGATTTCCTAAGCACTAGTGTTTTAAGGAACAGCTTAAAAACAGAATCCTAATGTGATTTCTTTATAATGGGTGTGTTCCTTATCTTATCCTAGTGTCTAAACTCTTCTACATGGCTGCACCCCCAAATAATATTGCCTTACGTGCTAAGGGGTATCTAGAGAGTGGGATAGGTTTAATAACTACCCTAACCCTAACGCGTACCCTAACCCTAACCCCTACCCTAAACCTAACACGTACCCTAATCCTAACCGTACCCTAAACCGAGCCCTAACACTAACACTAACCCTAACCCTAACCCTAACCCATACCCTACGCCGTACCCGAAACCCTCCCCGAACCCGTACCCTAAGCCATACCCTAAGCCTAACCCTAAGCCTAACCCTAACCCTAGGCTACCCTTGACTGCTTCTGCCTCCAATAGATTTCCTAAGCACTAGTGTTTTAAGGAACAGCTTAAAAAGAGAATCCTAATGTGATTTCTTTATAATGGGTGTGTTCCTTATCTTATCCTAGTGTCTAAACTCTTCTCCATGGCTGGACCCTCAAATAATATTCCTTTACGTGCTAAGGGGTATCTAGAGAGTGGGATAGGTTTAATAACTACCCTAACCCTAACGCGTACCCTAACCCTAACCCCTACCCTAACCCTAACACGTACCCTAATCCTAACCCGTACCCTAAACCGAGCCCTAACCCTAACACTAACCCTAACCCTAACCCTAACCCATACCCTACGCCGTACCCGCACCCCTCCCCGAACCCGTACCCTAAGCCGTACCCTAAGCCTAACCCTAAGCCTAACCCTAACCCTAGGCTACCCTTGACTGCTTCTGCCTCCAATAGATTTCCTAAGCACTAGTGTTTTAAGGAACAGCTTAAAAAGAGAATCCTAATGTGATTTCTTTATAATGGGTGTGTTCCTTATCTTATCCTAGTGTCTAAACTCTTCTCCATGGCTGGACCACCAAATAATATTCCTTTACGTGCTAAGGGGGAGCTAGAGAGTGGGATAGGTTTACTAACTACCCTAGCCCTAACGCGTAACCTAACCCTAACCCCTACCCTAACCCTAACACGTACCCTAATCCTAACCCGTACCCTAAACCGAGCCCTAACCTTAACACTAACCCTAACCCTAACCCTAACCCATACCCTACGCCGTACCCGAACCCCTCCCTGAACCCATACCGCAAGCCGTACCCTAACCCTAACCCTAAGCCTAACCCTAACCCTAGGCTACCCTTGACTGCTTCTGCCTCCAATAGATTTCCTAAGCACTAGTGTTTTAAGGAACAGCTTAAAAAGAGAATCCTAAAGTGATTTCTTTATAATGGGTGTGTTCCTTATCTTATCCTAGTGTCTAAACTCTTCTCCATGGCTGGACCCACAAATAATATTCCTTTACGTGCTAAGGGGTATCTAGAGAGTGGGATAGGTTTAATAACTACCCTAACCCTAACGCGTACCCTAACCCTAACCCCTACCCTAACCCTAACACGTACCCTAATCCTAACCCGTACCCTAAACCGAGCCCTAACCCTAACACTAACCCAAACCCTAACCCTAACCCATACCCTACGCCGTACACGAACACCTCCCCGAACCCATACCCCAAGCCGTACCCTAACCCTAACCCTAAGCCTAACCCTAACCCTAGGCTACCCTTGACTGCTTCTGCCTCCAATTGATTTCCTAAGCACTAGTGTTTTAAGAACAGCTTAAAAAGAGAATCCTAAAGTGATTTCTTTATAATGGCTGTGTTCCTTATCTTATCCTAGTGTCTAAACTCTTCTCCATGGCTGGACCCCCAAATAATATTCCTTTACGTGCTAAGGGGTATCTAGAGAGTGGGATAGGTTTACTAACGACCCTAACCCTAATGCGTACCCTAACCCTAACCCCTACCCTAAACCTAACACGTACCCTAATCCTAACGGTACCCTAAACCGAGCCCTAACCCTAACACAAACCCTAACCCTAACCCTAACCCATACCCTACGCCGTACCCGAAACCCTCCCCGAACCCGTACCCTAAGCCGTACCCTAAGCCTAACCCTAAGCCTAACCCTAACCCTAGGCTACCCTTGACTGCTTCTGCCTCCAATAGATTTCCTAAGCAGTAGTGTTTTAAGCAACAGCTTAAAAAGAGAATCCTAATGTGATTTCTTTATAATGGGTGTGTTCCTTATCTTATCCTAGTGTCTAAACTCTTCTCCATGGCTGGACCCCCAAATAATATTCCTTTACGTGCTAAGGGGTATCTAGAGAGTGGGATAGGTTTACTAACGACCCTAACCCTAATGCGTACCCTAACCCTAACCCCTACCCTAAACCTAACACGTACCCTAATCCTAACCGTACCCTAAACCGAGCCCTAACCCTAACACAAACCCTAACCCTAACCCTAACCCATACCCTACGCCGTACCCGAAACCCTCCCCGAACCCGTACCCTAAGCCGTACCCTAACCCTAACCCTAAGCCTAACCCTAACCCTAGGCTACCCTTGACTGCTTCTGCCTCCAATAGATTTCCTAAGCACTAGTGTTTTAAGCAACAGCTTAAAAAGAGAATCCTAATGTGATTTCTTTATAATGGGTGTGTTCCTTATCTTATCCTAGTGTCTAAACTCTTCTCCATGGCTGGACCCCCAAATAATATTCCTTTACGTGCTAAGGGGTATCTAGAGAGTGGGATAGGTTTAATAACTACCCTAACCCTAATGCGTACCCTAACCCTAACCCCTACCCTAACCCTAACACGTACCCTAATCCTAACCCGTACCCTAAACCGAGCCCTAACCCTAACCCTAACCCTAACCCATACGCTACGCCGTACCCGAAACCCTCCCCGAACCCGTACCCTAAGCCGTACCCTAAGCCTAACCCTAAGCCTAACCTTACCCTAGGCTACCCTTGACTGCTTCTGCCTCCAATAGATTTCCTAAGCACTAGTGTTTTAAGGAACAGCTTAAAAAGAGAATCCTAATGTGATTTCTTTATAATGGGTGTGTTCCTTATCTTATCCTAGTGTCTAAACTCTTCTACATGGCTGCACCCCCAAATAATATTGCCTTACGTGCTAAGGGGTATCTAGAGAGTGGGATAGGTTTAATAACTACCCTAACCCTAACGCGTACCCTAACCCTAACCCCTACCCTAAACCTAACACGTACCCTAATCCTAACCGTACCCTAAACCGAGCCCTAACACTAACACTAACCCTAACCCTAACCCTAACCCATACCCTACGCCGTACCCGAAACCCTCCCCGAACCCGTACCCTAAGCCACACCCTAAGCCTAACCCTAAGCCTAACCCTAACCCTAGGCTACCCTTGACTGCTTCTGCCTCCAATAGATTTCCTAAGCACTAGTGTTTTAAGGAACAGCTTAAAAAGAGAATCCTAATGTGATTTCTTTATAATGGGTGTGTTCCTTATCTTATCCTAGTGTCTAAACTCTTCTCCATGGCTGGACCCTCAAATAATATTCCTTTACGTGCTAAGGGGTATCTAGAGAGTGGGATAGGTTTAATAACTACCCTAACCCTAACGCGTACCCTAACCCTAACCCCTACCCTAACCCTAACACGTACCCTAATCCTAACCCGTACCCTAAACCGAGCCCTAACCCTAACACTAACCCTAACCCTAACCCTAACCCATACCCTACGCCGTACCCGCACCCCTCCCCGAACCCGTACCCTAAGCCGTACCCTAAGCCTAACCCTAAGCCTAACCCTAACCCTAGGCTACCCTTGACTGCTTCTGCCTCCAATAGATTTCCTAAGCACTAGTGTTTTAAGGAACAGCTTAAAAAGAGAATCCTAATGTGATTTCTTTATAATGGGTGTGTTCCTTATCTTATCCTAGTGTCTAAACTCTTCTCCATGGCTGGACCACCAAATAATATTCCTTTACGTGCTAAGGGGGAGCTAGAGAGTGGGATAGGTTTACTAACTACCCTAGCCCTAACGCGTAACCTAACCCTAACCCCTACCCTAACCCTAACACGTACCCTAATCCTAACCCGTACCCTAAACCGAGCCCTAACCTTAACACTAACCCTAACCCTAACCCTAACCCATACCCTACGCCGTACCCGAACCCCTCCCTGAACCCATACCGCAAGCCGTACCCTAACCCTAACCCTAAGCCTAACCCTAACCCTAGGCTACCCTTGACTGCTTCTGCCTCCAATAGATTTCCTAAGCACTAGTGTTTTAAGGAACAGCTTAAAAAGAGAATCCTAAAGTGATTTCTTTATAATGGGTGTGTTCCTTATCTTATCCTAGTGTCTAAACTCTTCTCCATGGCTGGACCCACAAATAATATTCCTTTACGTGCTAAGGGGTATCTAGAGAGTGGGATAGGTTTAATAACTACCCTAACCCTAACGCGTACCCTAACCCTAACCCCTACCCTAACCCTAACACGTACCCTAATCCTAACCCGTACCCTAAACCGAGCCCTAACCCTAACACTAACCCAAACCCTAACCCTAACCCATACCCTACGCCGTACACGAACACCTCCCCGAACCCATACCCCAAGCCGTACCCTAACCCTAACCCTAAGCCTAACCCTAACCCTAGGCTACCCTTGACTGCTTCTGCCTCCAATTGATTTCCTAAGCACTAGTGTTTTAAGAACAGCTTAAAAAGAGAATCCTAAAGTGATTTCTTTATAATGGCTGTGTTCCTTATCTTATCCTAGTGTCTAAACTCTTCTCCATGGCTGGACCCCCAAATAATATTCCTTTACGTGCTAAGGGGTATCTAGAGAGTGGGATAGGTTTACTAACGACCCTAACCCTAATGCGTACCCTAACCCTAACCCCTACCCTAAACCTAACACGTACCCTAATCCTAACGGTACCCTAAACCGAGCCCTAACCCTAACACAAACCCTAACCCTAACCCTAACCCATACCCTACGCCGTACCCGAAACCCTCCCCGAACCCGTACCCTAAGCCGTACCCTAAGCCGTACCCTAAGCCTAACCCTAACCCTAGGCTACCCTTGACTGCTTCTGCCTCCAATAGATTTCCTAAGCAGTAGTGTTTTAAGCAACAGCTTAAAAAGAGAATCCTAATGTGATTTCTTTATAATGGGTGTGTTCCTTATCTTATCCTAGTGTCTAAACTCTTCTCCATGGCTGGACCCCCAAATAATATTCCTTTACGTGCTAAGGGGTATCTAGAGAGTGGGATAGGTTTACTAACGACCCTAACCCTAATGCGTACCCTAACCCTAACCCCTACCCTAAACCTAACACGTACCCTAATCCTAACCGTACCCTAAACCGAGCCCTAACCCTAACACAAACCCTAACCCTAACCCTAACCCATACCCTACGCCGTACCCGAAACCCTCCCCGAACCCGTACCCTAAGCCGTACCCTAACCCTAACCCTAAGCCTAACCCTAACCCTAGGCTACCCTTGACTGCTTCTGCCTCCAATAGATTTCCTAAGCACTAGTGTTTTAAGCAACAGCTTAAAAAGAGAATCCTAATGTGATTTCTTTATAATGGGTGTGTTCCTTATCTTATCCTAGTGTCTAAACTCTTCTCCATGGCTGGACCCCCAAATAATATTCCTTTACGTGCTAAGGGGTATCTAGAGAGTGGGATAGGTTTAATAACTACCCTAACCCTAATGCGTACCCTAACCCTAACCCCTACCCTAACCCTAACACGTACCCTAATCCTAACCCGTACCCTAAACCGAGCCCTAACCCTAACCCTAACCCTAACCCATACGCTACGCCGTACCCGAAACCCTCCCCGAACCCGTACCCTAAGCCGTACCCTAAGCCTAACCCTAAGCCTAACCTTACCCTAGGCTACCCTTGACTGCTTCTGCCTCCAATAGATTTCCTAAGCACTAGTGTTTTAAGGAACAGCTTAAAAAGAGAATCCTAATGTGATTTCTTTATAATGGGTGTGTTCCTTATCTTATCCTAGTGTCTAAACTCTTCTCCATGGCTGGACCCTCAAATAATATTCCTTTACGTGCTAAGGGGTATCTAGAGAGTGGGATAGGTTTAATAACTACCCTAACCCTAACGCGTACCCTAACCCTAACCCCTACCCTAAACCTAACACGTACCCTAATCCTAACCGTACCCTAAACCGAGCCCTAACACTAACACTAACCCTAACCCTAACCCTAACCCATACCCTACGCCGTACCCGAAACCCTCCCCGAACCCGTACCCTAAGCCACACCCTAAGCCTAACCCTAAGCCTAACCCTAACCCTAGGCTACCCTTGACTGCTTCTGCCTCCAATAGATATCCTAAGCACTAGTGTTTTAAGGAACAGCTTAAAAAGAGAATCCTAATGTGATTTCTTTATAATGGGTGTGTTCCTTATCTTATCCTAGTGTCTAAACTCTTCTCCATGGCTGGACCCTCAAATAATATTCCTTTACGTGCTAAGGGGTATCTAGAGAGTGGGATAGGTTTAATAACTACCCTAACCCTAACGCGTACCCTAACCCTAACCCCTACCCTAACCCTAACACGTACCCTAATCCTAACCCGTACCCTAAACCGAGCCCTAACCCTAACACTAACCCTAACCCTAACCCTAACCCATACCCTACGCCGTACCCGCACCCCTCCCCGAACCCGTACCCTAAGCCGTACCCTAAGCCTAACCCTAAGCCTAACCCTAACCCTAGGCTACCCTTGACTGCTTCTGCCTCCAATAGATTTCCTAAGCACTAGTGTTTTAAGGAACAGCTTAAAAAGAGAATCCTAATGTGATTTCTTTATAATGGGTGTGTTCCTTATCTTATCCTAGTGTCTAAACTCTTCTCCATGGCTGGACCACCAAATAATATTCCTTTACGTGCTAAGGGGGAGCTAGAGAGTGGGATAGGTTTACTAACTACCCTAGCCCTAACGCGTAACCTAACCCTAACCCCTACCCTAACCCTAACACGTACCCTAATCCTAACCCGTACCCTAAACCGAGCCCTAACCTTAACACTAACCCTAACCCTAACCCTAACCCATACCCTACGCCGTACCCGAACCCCTCCCTGAACCCATACCGCAAGCCGTACCCTAACCCTAACCCTAAGCCTAACCCTAACCCTAGGCTACCCTTGACTGCTTCTGCCTCCAATAGATTTCCTAAGCACTAGTGTTTTAAGGAACAGCTTAAAAAGAGAATCCTAAAGTGATTTCTTTATAATGGGTGTGTTCCTTATCTTATCCTAGTGTCTAAACTCTTCTCCATGGCTGGACTCACAAATAATATTCCTTTACGTGCTAAGGGGTATCTAGAGAGTGGGATAGGTTTAATAACTACCCTAACCCTAACGCGTACCCTAACCCTAACCCCTACCCTAACCCTAACACGTACCCTAATCCTAACCCGTACCCTAAACCGAGCCCTAACCCTAACACTAACCCAAACCCTAACCCTAACCCATACCCTACGCCGTACACGAACACCTCCCCGAACCCATACCCCAAGCCGTACCCTAACCCTAACCCTAAGCCTAACCCTAACCCTAGGCTACCCTTGACTGCTTCTGCCTCCAATTGATTTCCTAAGCACTAGTGTTTTAAGAACAGCTTAAAAAGAGAATCCTAAAGTGATTTCTTTATAATGGCTGTGTTCCTTATCTTATCCTAGTGTCTAAACTCTTCTCCATGGCTGGACCCCCAAATAATATTCCTTTACGTGCTAAGGGGTATCTAGAGAGTGGGATAGGTTTACTAACGACCCTAACCCTAATGCGTACCCTAACCCTAACCCCTACCCTAAACCTAACACGTACCCTAATCCTAACGGTACCCTAAACCGAGCCCTAACCCTAACACAAACCCTAACCCTAACCCTAACCCATACCCTACGCCGTACCCGAAACCCTCCCCGAACCCGTACCCTAAGCCGTACCCTAAGCCTAACCCTAAGCCTAACCCTAACCCTAGGCTACCCTTGACTGCTTCTGCCTCCAATAGATTTCCTAAGCAGTAGTGTTTTAAGCAACAGCTTAAAAAGAGAATCCTAATGTGATTTCTTTATAATGGGTGTGTTCCTTATCTTATCCTAGTGTCTAAACTCTTCTCCATGGCTGGACCCCCAAATAATATTCCTTTACGTGCTAAGGGGTATCTAGAGAGTGGGATAGGTTTACTAACGACCCTAACCCTAATGCGTACCCTAACCCTAACCCCTACCCTAAACCTAACACGTACCCTAATCCTAACCGTACCCTAAACCGAGCCCTAACCCTAACACAAACCCTAACCCTAACCCTAACCCATACCCTACGCCGTACCCGAAACCCTCCCCGAACCCGTACCCTAAGCCGTACCCTAACCCTAACCCTAAGCCTAACCCTAACCCTAGGCTACCCTTGACTGCTTCTGCCTCCAATAGATTTCCTAAGCACTAGTGTTTTAAGCAACAGCTTAAAAAGAGAATCCTAATGTGATTTCTTTATAATGGGTGTGTTCCTTATCTTATCCTAGTGTCTAAACTCTTCTCCATGGCTGGACCCCCAAATAATATTCCTTTACGTGCTAAGGGGTATCTAGAGAGTGGGATAGGTTTAATAACTACCCTAACCCTAATGCGTACCCTAACCCTAACCCCTACCCTAACCCTAACACGTACCCTAATCCTAACCCGTACCCTAAACCGAGCCCTAACCCTAACCCTAACCCTAACCCATACGCTACGCCGTACCCGAAACCCTCCCCGAACCCGTACCCTAAGCCGTACCCTAAGCCTAACCCTAAGCCTAACCTTACCCTAGGCTACCCTTGACTGCTTCTGCCTCCAATAGATTTCCTAAGCACTAGTGTTTTAAGGAACAGCTTAAAAAGAGAATCCTAATGTGATTTCTTTATAATGGGTGTGTTCCTTATCTTATCCTAGTGTCTAAACTCTTCTCCATGGCTGGACCCTCAAATAATATTCCTTTACGTGCTAAGGGGTATCTAGAGAGTGGGATAGGTTTAATAACTACCCTAACCCTAACGCGTACCCTAACCCTAACCCCTACCCTAACCCTAACACGTACCCTAATCCTAACCCGTACCCTAAACCGAGCCCTAACCCTAACACTAACCCTAACCCTAACCCTAACCCATACCCTACGCCGTACCCGCACCCCTCCCCGAACCCGTACCCTAAGCCGTACCCTAAGCCTAACCCTAAGCCTAACCCTAACCCTAGGCTACCCTTGACTGCTTCTGCCTCCAATAGATTTCCTAAGCACTAGTGTTTTAAGGAACAGCTTAAAAAGAGAATCCTAATGTGATTTCTTTATAATGGGTGTGTTCCTTATCTTATCCTAGTGTCTAAACTCTTCTCCATGGCTGGACCACCAAATAATATTCCTTTACGTGCTAAGGGGGAGCTAGAGAGTGGGATAGGTTTACTAACTACCCTAGCCCTAACGCGTAACCTAACCCTAACCCCTACCCTAACCCTAACACGTACCCTAATCCTAACCCGTACCCTAAACCGAGCCCTAACCTTAACACTAACCCTAACCCTAACCCTAACCCATACCCTACGCCGTACCCGAACCCCTCCCTGAACCCATACCGCAAGCCGTACCCTAACCCTAACCCTAAGCCTAACCCTAACCCTAGGCTACCCTTGACTGCTTCTGCCTCCAATAGATTTCCTAAGCACTAGTGTTTTAAGGAACAGCTTAAAAAGAGAATCCTAAAGTGATTTCTTTATAATGGGTGTGTTCCTTATCTTATCCTAGTGTCTAAACTCTTCTCCATGGCTGGACCCACAAATAATATTCCTTTACGTGCTAAGGGGTATCTAGAGAGTGGGATAGGTTTAATAACTACCCTAACCCTAACGCGTACCCTAACCCTAACCCCTACCCTAACCCTAACACGTACCCTAATCCTAACCCGTACCCTAAACCGAGCCCTAACCCTAACACTAACCCAAACCCTAACCCTAACCCATACCCTACGCCGTACACGAACACCTCCCCGAACCCATACCCCAAGCCGTACCCTAACCCTAACCCTAAGCCTAACCCTAACCCTAGGCTACCCTTGACTGCTTCTGCCTCCAATTGATTTCCTAAGCACTAGTGTTTTAAGAACAGCTTAAAAAGAGAATCCTAAAGTGATTTCTTTATAATGGCTGTGTTCCTTATCTTATCCTAGTGTCTAAACTCTTCTCCATGGCTGCACCCCCAAATAATATTCCTTTACGTGCTAAGGGGTATCTAGAGAGTGGGATAGGTTTACTAACGACCCTAACCCTAATGCGTACCCTAACCCTAACCCCTACCCTAAACCTAACACGTACCCTAATCCTAACCGTACCCTAAACCGAGCCCTAACCCTAACACAAACCCTAACCCTAACCCTAACCCATACCCTACGCCGTACCCGAAACCCTCCCCGAACCCGTACCCTAAGCCGTACCCTAAGCCTAACCCTAAGCCTAACCCTAACCCTAGGCTACCCTTGACTGCTTCTGCCTCCAATAGATTTCCTAAGCACTAGTGTTTTAAGGAACAGCTTAAAAAGAGAATCCTAAAGTGATTTCTTTATAATGGGTGTGTTCCTTATCTTATCCTAGTGTCTAAACTCTTCTCCATGGCTGGACCCCCAAATAATATTCCTTTACGTGCTAAGGGGTATCTAGAGAGTGGGATAGGTTTAACAACTACCCTAACCCTAACGCGTACCCTAAACCTAACCCCTACCCTAACCCTAACACGTACCCTAATCCTAACCCGTACCCTAAACCGAGCCCTAACCCTAACACTAACCCTAACCCTAACCCTAACCCATACCCTACGCCGTACCCGCACCCCTCCCCGAACCCGTACCCTAAGCCGTACCCTCAGCCGAACCCTAAGCCTAACCCTAACCCTAGGCTACCCTTGACTGCTTCTGCCTCCAATAGATTTCCTAAGCACTAGTGTTTTAAGGAACAGCTTAAAAAGAGAATCCTAATGTGATTTCTTTATAATGGGTGTGTTCCTTATCTTATCCTAGTGTCTAAACTCTTCTCCATGGCTGGACCCCCAAATAATATTCCTTTACGTGCTAAGGGGTATCTAGAGAGTGGGATAGGTTTACTAACGACCGTAACTCTAATGCGTACCCTAACCCTAACCCCTACCCTAAACCTAACACGTACCCTAATCCTAACCGTACCCTAAACCGAGCCCTAACCCTAACACAAACCCTAACCCTAACCCTAACCCATACCCTACGCCGTACCCGAAACCCTCCCCGAACCCGTACCCTAAGCCGTACCCTAACCCTAACCCTAAGCCTAACCCTAACCCTAGGCTACCCTTGACTGCTTCTGCCTCCAATAGATTTCCTAAGCACTAGTGTTTTAAGCAACAGCTTAAAAAGAGAATCCTAATGTGATTTCTTTATAATGGGTGTGTTCCTTATCTTATCCTAGTGTCTAAACTCTTCTCCATGGCTGGACCCCCAAATAATATTCCTTTACGTGCTAAGGGGTATCTAGAGAGTGGGATAGGTTTAATAACTACCCTAACCCTAATGCGTACCCTAACCCTAACCCCTACCCTAACCCTAACACGTACCCTAATCCTAACCCGTACCCTAAACCGAGCCCTAACCCTAACCCTAACCCTAACCCATACGCTACGCCGTACCCGAAACCCTCCCCGAACACGTACCCTAAGCCGTACCCTAAGCCTAACCCTAAGCCTAACCTTACCCTAGGCTACCCTTGACTGCTTCTGCCTCCAATAGATTTCCTAAGCACTAGTGTTTTAAGGAACAGCTTAAAAAGAGAATCCTAATGTGATTTCTTTATAATGGGTGTGTTCCTTATCTTATCCTAGTGTCTAAACTCTTCTACATGGCTGCACCCCCAAATAATATTGCCTTACGTGCTAAGGGGTATCTAGAGAGTGGGATAGGTTTAATAACTACCCTAACCCTAACGCGTACCCTAACCCTAACCCCTACCCTAAACCTAACACGTACCCTAATCCTAACCCGTACCCTAAACCGAGCCCTAACCCTAACACTAACCCAAACCCTAACCCTAACCCATACCCTACGCCGTACACGAACACCTCCCCGAACCCATACCCCAAGCCGTACCCTAACCCTAACCCTAAGCCTAACCCTAACCCTAGGCTACCCTTGACTGCTTCTGCCTCCAATAGATTTCCTAAGCACTAGTGTTTTAAGCAGCAGCTTAAAAAGAGAATCCTAATGTGATTTCTTTATAATGGGTGTGTTCCTTATCTTATCCTAGTGTCTAAACTCTTCTCCATGGCTGGACCCCCAAATAATATTCCTTTACGTGCTAAGGGGTATCTAGAGAGTGGGATAGGTTTAATAACTACCCTAACCCTAATGCGTACCCTAACCCTAACCCCTACCCTAACCCTAACACGTACCCTAATCCTAACCCGTACCCTAAACCGAGCCCTAAACCTAACCCTAACCCTAACCCATACCCTACGCCGTACCCGAAACCCTCCCCGAACCCGTACCCTAAGCCGTACCCTAAGCCTAACCCTAAGCCTAACCTTACCCTAGGCTACCCTTGACTGCTTCTGCCTCCAATAGATTTCCTAAGCACTAGTGTTTTAAGGAACAGCTTAAAAAGAGAATTCTAATGTGATTTCTTTATAATGGGTGTGTTCCTTATCTTATCCTAGTGTCTAAACTCTTCTACATGGCTGCACCCCCAAATAATATTGCCTTACGTGCTAAGGGGTATCTAGAGAGTGGGATAGGTTTAATAACTACCCTAACCTTAATGCGTACTCTAACCCTAACCCCTACCCTAACACTAACACGTACCCTAATCCTAACCCGTACCCTAAACCGAGCCCTAACCCTAACACTAACACTAACCCTAACCCTAACCCATACCCTATGCCGTACCTGAACCCCTCCCCAAACCCGTACCCTAAGCCGTACCCTAAGCCTAACCCTAAGCCTAACACTAACCCTAGGCTACCCTTGACAGCTTCTGCCTCCAATAGATTTCCTAAGCACTAGTGTTTTAAGCAACAGCTTAAAAAGAGAATCCTAATGTGATTTCTTTATAATGGGTGTGTTCCTTATCTTATCCTAGTGTCTAAATTCTTCTCCATTGCTGGAACCCCAAATAATATTCCTTTACGTGCTAAGGGGTATCTAGAGAGTGGGATAGGTTTACTAACTACCCTAACCCTAACGCGTACCCTAACCCTAACCCCTACCCTAAACCTAACACGTACCCTAATCCTAACCGTACCCTAAACCGAGCCCTAACCCTAACACTAACCCTAACCCTAACCCTAACCCATACCCTACGCCGTACCCGAAACCCTCCCCGAACCCGTACCCTAAGCCGTACCCTAAGCCTAACCCTAAGCCTAACCCTAACCCTAGGCTACCCTTGACTGCTTCTGCCTCTTATAGATTTCCTAAGCACTAGTGTTTTAAGGAACAGCTTAAAAAGAGAATCCTAATGTGATTTCTTTATAATGGGTGTGTTCCTTATCTTATCCTAGTGTCTAAACTCTTCTCCATGGCTGGGCCCTCAAGTAATATTCCTTTACGTGCTAAGGGGTATCTAGAGAGTGGGATAGGTTTAATAACTACCCTAACCCTAACGCGTACCCTAACCCTAACCCCTACCCTAACCCTAACACGTACCCTAATCCTAACCCGTACCCTAAACCGAGCCCTAACCCTAACACTAACCCTAACCCTAACCCTAACCCATACCCTACGCCGTACCCGCACCCCTCCCCGAACCCGTAACCTAAGCCGTACCCTAAGCCTAACCCTAAGCCTAACCCTAACCCTAGGCTACCCTTGACTGCTTCTGCCTCCAATAGATTTCCTAAGCACTACTGTTTTAAGGAACAGCTTAAAAAGAGAATCCTAATGTGATTTCTTTATAATGGGTGTGTTCCTTATCTTATCCTAGTGTCTAAACTCTTCTCCATGGCTGCACCCCCAAATAATATTCCCTTACGTGCTAAGGGGTATCTAGAGAGTGGGATAGGTTTAATAACTACCCTAACCCTAACGCGTACCCTAACCCTAACCCCTACCCTTACCCTAACACGTACCCTAATCCTAACCTGTACCCTAAACCGAGCCCTAACCCTAACACTAACCCTAACCCTAACCCTAACCCATACCCTACGCCGTACCCGCACCCCTCCCCGAACCCGTACCCTAAGCCATACCCTAAACCTAACCCTAAGCCTAACCCTAACCCTAGGCTACCCTTCACTGCTTCTGCCTCCAATTGATTTCCTAAGCAGTAGTGTTTTAAGGAACAGCTTAAAAAGAGAATCCTAAAGTGATTTCTTTATAATGGGTGTGTTCCTTATCTTATCCTAGTGTCTAAACTCTTCTCCATGGCTGGACTCACAAATAATATTCCTTTACGTGCTAAGGGGGAGCTAGAGAGTGGGATAGGTTTACTAAGTACCCTAGCCCTAATGCGTAACCTAACCCTAACCCCTACCCTAACCCTAACACGTACCCTAATCCTAACCTGTACCCTAAACCGAGCCCTAACCCTAACACTAACCCAAACCCTAACCCTAACCCATACCCTACGCCGTACACGAACACCTCCCCGAACCCATACCCCAAGCCGTACCCTAAACCTAACCCTAAGCCTAACCCTAACCCTAGGCTACCCTTGACTGCTTCTGCCTCCAATAGATTTCCTAAGCACTAGTGTTTTAAGGAACAGCTTAAAAAGAGAATCCTAAAGTGATTTCTTTATAATGGGTGTGTTCCTTATCTTATCCTAGTGTCTAAACTCTTCTCCATGGCTGCACCCCCAAATAATATTGCCTTACGTGCTAAGGGGTATCTAGAGAGTGGGATAGGTTTAATAACTACCCTAACCTTAATGCGTACTCTAACCCTAACCCCTACCCTAACACTAACACGTACCCTAATCCTAACCCGTACCCTAAACCGAGCCCTAACCCTAACACTAACACTAACCCTAACCCTAACCCATACCCTACGCCGTACCTGAACCCCTCCCCAAACCCGTACCCTAAGCCGTACCCTAAGCCTAACCCTAAGCCTAACACTAACCCTAGGCTACCCTTGACTGCTTCTGCCTCCAATAGATTTCCTAAGCACTAGTGTTTTAAGCAACAGCTTAAAAAGAGAATCCTAATGTGATTTCTTTATAATGGGTGTGTTCCTTATCTTATCCTAGTGTCTAAACTCTTCTCCATGGCTGGACCCTCAAATAATATTCCTTTACGTGCTAAGGGGTATCTAGAGAGTGGGATAGGTTTAATAACTACCCTAACCCTAACGCGTACCCTAACCCTAACCCCTACCCTAACCCTAACACGTACCCTAATCCTAACCCGTACCCTAAACCGAGCCCTAACCCTAACACTAACCCTAACCCTAACCCTAACCCATACCCTACGCCGTACCCGCACCCCTCCCCGAACCCGTAACCTAAGCCGTACCCTAAGCCTAACCCTAAGCCTAACCCTAACCCTAGGCTACCCTTGACTGCTTCTGCCTCCAATAGATTTCCTAAGCACTAGTGTTTTAAGAACAGCTTAAAAAGAGAATCCTAAAGTGATTTCTTTATAATGGGTGTGTTCCTTATCTTATCCTAGTGTCTAAACTCTTCTCCATGGCTGCAACCCCAAATAATATTCCCTTACGTGCTAAGGGGTATCTAGAGAGTGGGATAGGTTTAATAACTACCCTAACCCTAACGCGTACCCTAACCCTAACCCCTACCCTAACCCTAACACGTACCCTAATCCTAACCTGTACCCTAAACCGAGCCCTAACCCTAACACTAACCCTAACCCTAACCCTAACCCATACCCTACGCCGTACCCGCACCCCTCCCCGAACCCGTACCCTAAGCCATACCCTAAACCTAACCCTAAGCCTAACCCTAACCCTAGGCTACCCTTGACTGCTTCTGCCTCCAATTGATTTCCTAAGCAGTAGTGTTTTAAGGAACAGCTTAAAAAGAGAATCCTAATGTGATTTCTTTATAATGGGTGTGTTCCTTATCTTATCCTAGTGTCTAAACTCTTCTCCATGGCTGGACCCCCAAATAATATTCCTTTACGTGCTAAGGGGGAGCTAGAGAGTGGGATAGGTTTAATAACTACCCTAGCCCTAACGCGTAACCTAACCCTAACCCCTACCCTAACCCTAACACGTACCCTAATCCTAACCCGTACCCTAAACCGAGCCCTAACCCTAACACTAACCCAAACCCTAACCCTAACCCATACCCTACGCCGTACACGAACACCTCCCCGAACCCATACCCCAAGCCGTACCCTAACCCTAACCCTAAGCCTAACCCTAACCCTAGGCTACCCTTGACTGCTTCTGCCTCCAATTGATTTCCTAAGCACTAGTGTTTTAAGAACAGCTTAAAAAGAGAATCCTAAAGTGATTTCTTTATAATGGGTGTGTTCCTTATCTTATCCTAGTGTCTAAACTCTTCTCCATGGCAGGACCCCCAAATAATATTCCTTTACGTGCTAAGGGGTATCTAGAGAGTGGGATAGGTTTAATAACTACCCTAACCCTAACGCGTACCCTAACCCTAACCCCTACCCTAACCCTAACACGTACCCTAATCCTAACCCGTACCCTAAACCGAGCCCTAACCCTAACACTAACCCTAACCCTAACCCTAACCCATACCCTACGCCGTACCCGAAACCCTCCCCGAACCCGTACCCTAAGCCATACCCTAAGCCTAACCCTAAGCCTAACACTAACCCTAGGCTACCCTTGACTGCTTCTGCCTCCAATAGATTTCCTAAGCACTAGTGTTTTAAGCAACAGCTTAAAAAGAGAATCCTAATGTGATTTCTTTATAATGGGTGTGTTCCTTATCTTATCCTAGTGTCTAAACTCTTCTCCATGGCTGCACCCCCAAATAATATTCCCTTACGTGCTAAGGGGTATCTAGAGAGTGGGATAGGTTTAATAACTACCCTAACCCTAACGCGTACCCTAACCCTAACCCCTACCCTTACCCTAACACGTACCCTAATCCTAACCTGTACCCTAAACCGAGCCCTAACCCTAACACTAACCCTAACCCTAACCCTAACCCATACCCTACGCCGTACCCGCACCCCTCCCCGAACCCGTACCCTAAGCCGTACCCTAAACCTAACCCTAAGCCTAACCCTAACCCTAGGCTACCCTTCACTGCTTCTGCCTCCAATTGATTTCCTAAGCAGTAGTGTTTTAAGGAACAGCTTAAAAAGAGAATCCTAAAGTGATTTCTTTATAATGGGTGTGTTCCTTATCTTATCCTAGTGTCTAAACTCTTCTCCATGGCTGGACTCACAAATAATATTCCTTTACGTGCTAAGGGGGAGCTAGAGAGTGGGATAGGTTTACTAAGTACCCTAGCCCTAATGCGTAACCTAACCCTAACCCCTACCCTAACCCTAACACGTACCCTAATCCTAACCTGTACCCTAAACCGAGCCCTAACCCTAACACTAACCCAAACCCTAACCCTAACCCATACCCTACGCCGTACACGAACACCTCCCCGAACCCATACCCCAAGCCGTACCCTAAACCTAACCCTAAGCCTAACCCTAACCCTAGGCTACCCTTGACTGCTTCTGCCTCCAATAGATTTCCTAAGCACTAGTGTTTTAAGGAACAGCTTAAAAAGAGAATCCTAAAGTGATTTCTTTATAATGGGTGTGTTCCTTATCTTATCCTAGTGTCTAAACTCTTCTCCATGGCTGCACCCCCAAATAATATTGCCTTACGTGCTAAGGGGTATCTAGAGAGTGGGATAGGTTTAATAACTACCCTAACCTTAATGCGTACTCTAACCCTAACCCCTACCCTAACACTAACACGTACCCTAATCCTAACCCGTACCCTAAACCGAGCCCTAACCCTAACACTAACACTAACCCTAACCCTAACCCATACCCTACGCCGTACCTGAACCCCTCCCCAAACCCGTACCCTAAGCCGTACCCTAAGCCTAACCCTAAGCCTAACACTAACCCTAGGCTACCCTTGACTGCTTCTGCCTCCAATAGATTTCCTAAGCACTAGTGTTTTAAGCAACAGCTTAAAAAGAGAATCCTAATGTGATTTCTTTATAATGGGTGTGTTCCTTATCTTATCCTAGTGTCTAAACTCTTCTCCATGGCTGGACCCTCAAATAATATTCCTTTACGTGCTAAGGGGTATCTAGAGAGTGGGATAGGTTTAATAACTACCCTAACCCTAACGCGTACCCTAACCCTAACCCCTACCCTAACCCTAACACGTACCCTAATCCTAACCCGTACCCTAAACCGAGCCCTAACCCTAACACTAACCCTAACCCTAACCCTAACCCATACCCTACGCCGTACCCGCACCCCTCCCCGAACCCGTAACCTAAGCCGTACCCTAAGCCTAACCCTAAGCCTAACCCTAACCCTAGGCTACCCTTGACTGCTTCTGCCTCCAATAGATTTCCTAAGCACTAGTGTTTTAAGAACAGCTTAAAAAGAGAATCCTAAAGTGATTTCTTTATAATGGGTGTGTTCCTTATCTTATCCTAGTGTCTAAACTCTTCTCCATGGCTGCAACCCCAAATAATATTCCCTTACGTGCTAAGGGGTATCTAGAGAGTGGGATAGGTTTAATAACTACCCTAACCCTAACGCGTACCCTAACCCTAACCCCTACCCTAACCCTAACACGTACCCTAATCCTAACCTGTACCCTAAACCGAGCCCTAACCCTAACACTAACCCTAACCCTAACCCTAACCCATACCCTACGCCGTACCCGCACCCCTCCCCGAACCCGTACCCTAAGCCATACCCTAAACCTAACCCTAAGCCTAACCCTAACCCTAGGCTACCCTTGACTGCTTCTGCCTCCAATTGATTTCCTAAGCAGTAGTGTTTTAAGGAACAGCTTAAAAAGAGAATCCTAATGGGATTTCTTTATAATGGGTGTGTTCCTTATCTTATCCTAGTGTCTAAACTCTTCTCCATGGCTGGACCCCCAAATAATATTCCTTTACGTGCTAAGGGGGAGCTAGAGAGTGGGATAGGTTTAATAACTACCCTAGCCCTAACGCGTAACCTAACCCTAACCCCTACCCTAACCCTAACACGTACCCTAATCCTAACCCGTACCCTAAACCGAGCCCTAACCCTAACACTAACCCAAACCCTAACCCTAACCCATACCCTACGCCGTACACGAACACCTCCCCGAACCCATACCCCAAGCCGTACCCTAACCCTAACCCTAAGCCTAACCCTAACCCTAGGCTACCCTTGACTGCTTCTGCCTCCAATTGATTTCCTAAGCACTAGTGTTTTAAGAACAGCTTAAAAAGAGAATCCTAAAGTGATTTCTTTATAATGGGTGTGTTCCTTATCTTATCCTAGTGTCTAAACTCTTCTCCATGGCAGGACCCCCAAATAATATTCCTTTACGTGCTAAGGGGTATCTAGAGAGTGGGATAGGTTTAATAACTACCCTAACCCTAACGCGTACCCTAACCCTAACCCCTACCCTAACCCTAACACGTACCCTAATCCTAACCCGTACCCTAAACCGAGCCCTAACCCTAACACTAACCCTAACCCTAACCCTAACCCATACCCTACGCCGTACCCGAAACCCTCCCCGAACCCGTACCCTAAGCCATACCCTAAGCCTAACCCTAAGCCTAACACTAACCCTAGGCTACCCTTGACTGCTTCTGCCTCCAATAGATTTCCTAAGCACTAGTGTTTTAAGCAACAGCTTAAAAAGAGAATCCTAATGTGATTTCTTTATAATGGGTGTGTTCCTTATCTTATCCTAGTGTCTAAACTCTTCTCCATGGCTGCACCCCCAAATAATATTCCCTTACGTGCTAAGGGGTATCTAGAGAGTGGGATAGGTTTAATAACTACCCTAACCCTAACGCGTACCCTAACCCTAACCCCTACCCTTACCCTAACACGTACCCTAATCCTAACCTGTACCCTAAACCGAGCCCTAACCCTAACACTAACCCTAACCCTAACCCTAACCCATACCCTACGCCGTACCCGCACCCCTCCCCGAACCCGTACCCTAAGCCGTACCCTAAACCTAACCCTAAGCCTAACCCTAACCCTAGGCTACCCTTCACTGCTTCTGCCTCCAATTGATTTCCTAAGCAGTAGTGTTTTAAGGAACAGCTTAAAAAGAGAATCCTAAAGTGATTTCTTTATAATGGGTGTGTTCCTTATCTTATCCTAGTGTCTAAACTCTTCTCCATGGCTGGACTCACAAATAATATTCCTTTACGTGCTAAGGGGGAGCTAGAGAGTGGGATAGGTTTACTAAGTACCCTAGCCCTAATGCGTAACCTAACCCTAACCCCTACCCTAACCCTAACACGTACCCTAATCCTAACCTGTACCCTAAACCGAGCCCTAACCCTAACACTAACCCAAACCCTAACCCTAACCCATACCCTACGCCGTACACGAACACCTCCCCGAACCCATACCCCAAGCCGTACCCTAAACCTAACCCTAAGCCTAACCCTAACCCTAGGCTACCCTTGACTGCTTCTGCCTCCAATAGATTTCCTAAGCACTAGTGTTTTAAGGAACAGCTTAAAAAGAGAATCCTAATGTGATTTCTTTATAATGGGTGTGTTCCTTATCTTATCCTAGTGTCTAAACTCTTCTCCATGGCTGCACCCCCAAATAATATTGCCTTACGTGCTAAGGGGTATCTAGAGAGTGGGATAGGTTTAATAACTACCCTAACCTTAATGCGTACTCTAACCCTAACCCCTACCCTAACACTAACACGTACCCTAATCCTAACCCGTACCCTAAACCGAGCCCTAACCCTAACACTAACACTAACCCTAACCCTAACCCATACCCTACGCCGTACCTGAACCCCTCCCCAAACCCGTACCCTAAGCCGTACCCTAAGCCTAACCCTAAGCCTAACACTAACCCTAGGCTACCCTTGACTGCTTCTGCCTCCAATAGATTTCCTAAGCACTAGTGTTTTAAGCAACAGCTTAAAAAGAGAATCCTAATGTGATTTCTTTATAATGGGTGTGTTCCTTATCTTATCCTAGTGTCTAAACTCTTCTCCATGGCTGGACCCTCAAATAATATTCCTTTACGTGCTAAGGGGTATCTAGAGAGTGGGATAGGTTTAATAACTACCCTAACCCTAACGCGTACCCTAACCCTAACCCCTACCCTAACCCTAACACGTACCCTAATCCTAACCCGTACCCTAAACCGAGCCCTAACCCTAACACTAACCCTAACCCTAACCCTAACCCATACCCTACGCCGTACCCGCACCCCTCCCCGAACCCGTAACCTAAGCCGTACCCTAAGCCTAACCCTAAGCCTAACCCTAACCCTAGGCTACCCTTGACTGCTTCTGCCTCCAATAGATTTCCTAAGCACTAGTGTTTTAAGAACAGCTTAAAAAGAGAATCCTAAAGTGATTTCTTTATAATGGGTGTGTTCCTTATCTTATCCTAGTGTCTAAACTCTTCTCCATGGCTGCAACCCCAAATAATATTCCCTTACGTGCTAAGGGGTATCTAGAGAGTGGGATAGGTTTAATAACTACCCTAACCCTAACGCGTACCCTAACCCTAACCCCTACCCTAACCCTAACACGTACCCTAATCCTAACCTGTACCCTAAACCGAGCCCTAACCCTAACACTAACCCTAACCCTAACCCTAACCCATACCCTACGCCGTACCCGCACCCCTCCCCGAACCCGTACCCTAAGCCATACCCTAAACCTAACCCTAAGCCTAACCCTAACCCTAGGCTACCCTTGACTGCTTCTGCCTCCAATTGATTTCCTAAGCAGTAGTGTTTTAAGGAACAGCTTAAAAAGAGAATCCTAATGTGATTTCTTTATAATGGGTGTGTTCCTTATCTTATCCTAGTGTCTAAACTCTTCTCCATGGCTGGACCCCCAAATAATATTCCTTTACGTGCTAAGGGGGAGCTAGAGAGTGGGATAGGTTTAATAACTACCCTAGCCCTAACGCGTAACCTAACCCTAACCCCTACCCTAACCCTAACACGTACCCTAATCCTAACCCGTACCCTAAACCGAGCCCTAACCCTAACACTAACCCAAACCCTAACCCTAACCCATACCCTACGCCGTACACGAACACCTCCCTGAACCCATACCCCAAGCCGTACCCTAACCCTAACCCTAAGCCTAACCCTAACCCTAGGCTACCCTTGACTGCTTCTGCCTCCAATTGATTTCCTAAGCACTAGTGTTTTAAGAACAGCTTAAAAAGAGAATCCTAAAGTGATTTCTTTATAATGGGTGTGTTCCTTATCTTATCCTAGTGTCTAAACTCTTCTCCATGGCAGGACCCCCAAATAATATTCCTTTACGTGCTAAGGGGTATCTAGAGAGTGGGATAGGTTTAATAACTACCCTAACCCTAACGCGTACCCTAACCCTAACCCCTACCCTAACCCTAACACGTACCCTAATCCTAACCCGTACCCTAAACCGAGCCCTAACCCTAACACTAACCCTAACCCTAACCCTAACCCATACCCTACGCCGTACCCGAAACCCTCCCCGAACCCGTACCCTAAGCCATACCCTAAGCCTAACCCTAAGCCTAACACTAACCCTAGGCTACCCTTGACTGCTTCTGCCTCCAATAGATTTCCTAAGCACTAGTGTTTTAAGCAACAGCTTAAAAAGAGAATCCTAATGTGATTTCTTTATAATGGGTGTGTTCCTTATCTTATCCTAGTGTCTAAACTCTTCTCCATGGCTGGACCACCAAATAATATTCCTTTACGTGCTAAGGGGGAGCTAGAGAGTGGGATAGGTTTACTAACTACCCTAGCCCTAACGCGTAACCTAACCCTAACCCCTACCCTAACCCTAACACGTACCCTAATCCTAAACCGTACCCTAAACCGAGCCCTAACCTTAACACTAACCCTAACCCTAACCCTAACCCATACCCTACGCCGTACCCGAACCCCTCCCTGAACCCATACCGCAAGCCGTACCCTAACCCTAACCCTAAGCCTAACCCTAACCCTAGGCTACCCTTGACTGCTTCTGCCTCCAATAGATTTCCTAAGCACTAGTGTTTTAAGGAACAGCTTAAAAAGAGAATCCTAAAGTGATTTCTTTATAATGGGTGTGTTCCTTATCTTATCCTAGTGTCTAAACTCTTCTCCATGGCTGGACCCACAAATAATATTCCTTTACGTGCTAAGGGGTATCTAGAGAGTGGGATAGGTTTAATAACTACCCTAACCCTAACGCGTACCCTAACCCTAACCCCTACCCTAACCCTAACACGTACCCTAATCCTAACCCGTACCCTAAACCGAGCCCTAACCCTGACACTAACCCAAACCCTAACCCTAACCCATACCCTACGCCGTACACGAACACCTCCCCGAACCCATACCCCAAGCCGTACCCTAACCCTAACCCTAAGCCTAACCCTAACCCTAGGCTACCCTTGACTGCTTCTGCCTCCAATAGATTTCCTAAGCACTAGTGTTTTAAGCAACAGCTTAAAAAGAGAATCCTAATGTGATTTCTTTATAATGGGTGTGTTCCTTATCTTATCCTAGTGTCTAAACTCTTCTCCATGGCTGGACCCCCAAATAATATTCCTTTACGTGCTAAGGGGTATCTAGAGAGTGGGATAGGTTTAATAACTACCCTAACCCTAATGCGTACCCTAACCCTAACCCCTACCCTAACCCTAACACGTACCCTAATCCTAACCCGTACCCTAAACCGAGCCCTAACCCTAACCCTAACCCTAACCCATACGCTACGCCGTACCCGAAACCCTCCCCGAACCCATACCCTAAGCCGTACCCTAAGCCTAACCCTAAGCCTAACCTTACCCTAGGCTACCCTTGACTGCTTCTGCCTCCAATAGATTTCCTAAGCACTAGTGTTTTAAGGAACAGCTTAAAAACAGAATCCTAATGTGATTTCTTTATAATGGGTGTGTTCCTTATCTTATCCTAGTGTCTAAACTCTTCTACATGGCTGCACCCCCAAATAATATTGCCTTACGTGCTAAGGGGTATCTAGAGAGTGGGATAGGTTTAATAACTACCCTAACCCTAACGCGTACCCTAACCCTAACCCCTACCCTAAACCTAACACGTACCCTAATCCTAACCGTACCCTAAACCGAGCCCTAACACTAACACTAACCCTAACCCTAACCCTAACCCATACCCTACGCCGTACCCGAAACCCTCCCCGAACCCGTACCCTAAGCCATACCCTAAGCCTAACCCTAAGCCTAACCCTAACCCTAGGCTACCCTTGACTGCTTCTGCCTCCAATAGATTTCCTAAGCACTAGTGTTTTAAGGAACAGCTTAAAAAGAGAATCCTAATGTGATTTCTTTATAATGGGTGTGTTCCTTATCTTATCCTAGTGTCTAAACTCTTCTCCATGGCTGGACCCTCAAATAATATTCCTTTACGTGCTAAGGGGTATCTAGAGAGTGGGATAGGTTTAATAACTACCCTAACCCTAACGCGTACCCTAACCCTAACCCCTACCCTAACCCTAACACGTACCCTAATCCTAACCCGTACCCTAAACCGAGCCCTATCCCTAACACTAACCCTAACCCTAACCCTAACCCATACCCTACGCCGTACCCGCACCCCTCCCCGAACCCGTACCCTAAGCCGTACCCTAAGCCTAACCCTAAGCCTAACCCTAACCCTAGGCTACCCTTGACTGCTTCTGCCTCCAATAGATTTCCTAAGCACTAGTGTTTTAAGGAACAGCTTAAAAAGAGAATCCTAATGTGATTTCTTTATAATGGGTGTGTTCCTTATCTTATCCTAGTGTCTAAACTCTTCTCCATGGCTGGACCACCAAATAATATTCCTTTACGTGCTAAGGGGGAGCTAGAGAGTGGGATAGGTTTACTAACTACCCTAGCCCTAACGCGTAACCTAACCCTAACCCCTACCCTAACCCTAACACGTACCCTAATCCTAACCCGTACCCTAAACCGAGCCCTAACCTTAACACTAACCCTAACCCTAACCCTAACCCATACCCTACGCCGTACCCGAACCCCTCCCTGAACCCATACCGCAAGCCGTACCCTAACCCTAACCCTAAGCCTAACCCTAACCCTAGGCTACCCTTGACTGCTTCTGCCTCCAATAGATTTCCTAAGCACTAGTGTTTTAAGGAACAGCTTAAAAAGAGAATCCTAAAGTGATTTCTTTATAATGGGTGTGTTCCTTATCTTATCCTAGTGTCTAAACTCTTCTCCATGGCTGGACCCTCAAATAATATTCCTTTACGTGCTAAGGGGTATCTAGAGAGTGGGATAGGTTTAATAACTACCCTAACCCTAACGCGTACCCTAACCCTAACCCCTACCCTAACCCTAACACGTACCCTAATCCTAACCCGTACCCTAAACCGAGCCCTAACCCTAACACTAACCCAAACCCTAACCCTAACCCATACCCTACGCCGTACACGAACACCTCCCCGAACCCATACCCCAAGCCGTACCCTAACCCTAACCCTAAGCCTAACCCTAACCCTAGGCTACCCTTGACTGCTTCTGCCTCCAATTGATTTCCTAAGCACTAGTGTTTTAAGAACAGCTTAAAAAGAGAATCCTAAAGTGATTTCTTTATAATGGCTGTGTTCCTTATCTTATCCTAGTGTCTAAACTCTTCTCCATGGCTGGACCCCCAAATAATATTCCTTTACGTGCTAAGGGGTATCTAGAGAGTGGGATAGGTTTACTAACGACCCTAACCCTAATGCGTACCCTAACCCTAACCCCTACCCTAAACCTAACACGTACCCTAATCCTAACGGTACCCTAAACCGAGCCCTAACCCTAACACAAACCCTAACCCTAACCCTAACCCATACCCTACGCCGTACCCGAAACCCTCCCCGAACCCGTACCCTAAGCCGTACCCTAAGCCTAACCCTAAGCCTAACCCTAACCCTAGGCTACCCTTGACTGCTTCTGCCTCCAATAGATTTCCTAAGCAGTAGTGTTTTAAGCAACAGCTTAAAAAGAGAATCCTAATGTGATTTCTTTATAATGGGTGTGTTCCTTATCTTATCCTAGTGTCTAAACTCTTCTCCATGGCTGGACCCCCAAATAATATTCCTTTACGTGCTAAGGGGTATCTAGAGAGTGGGATAGGTTTACTAACGACCCTAACCCTAATGCGTACCCTAACCCTAACCCCTACCCTAAACCTAACACGTACCCTAATCCTAACCGTACCCTAAACCGAGCCCTAACCCTAACACAAACCCTAACCCTAACCCTAACCCATACCCTACGCCGTACCCGAAACCCTCCCCGAACCCGTACCCTAAGCCGTACCCTAACCCTAACCCTAAGCCTAACCCTAACCCTAGGCTACCCTTGACTGCTTCTGCCTCCAATAGATTTCCTAAGCACTAGTGTTTTAAGCAACAGCTTAAAAAGAGAATCCTAATGTGATTTCTTTATAATGGGTGTGTTCCTTATCTTATCCTAGTGTCTAAACTCTTCTCCATGGCTGGACCCCCAAATAATATTCCTTTACGTGCTAAGGGGTATCTAGAGAGTGGGATAGGTTTAATAACTACCCTAACCCTAATGCGTACCCTAACCCTAACCCCTACCCTAACCCTAACACGTACCCTAATCCTAACCCGTACCCTAAACCGAGCCCTAACCCTAACCCTAACCCTAAACCATACGCTACGCCGTACCCGAAACCCTCCCCGAACCCGTACCCTAAGCCGTACCCTAAGCCTAACCCTAAGCCTAACCTTACCCTAGGCTACCCTTGACTGCTTCTGCCTCCAATAGATTTCCTAAGCACTAGTGTTTTAAGGAACAGCTTAAAAAGAGAATCCTAATGTGATTTCTTTATAATGGGTGTGTTCCTTATCTTATCCTAGTGTCTAAACTCTTCTCCATGGCTGCACCCCCAAATAATATTGCCTTACGTGCTAAGGGGTATCTAGAGAGTGGGATAGGTTTAATAACTACCCTAACCCTAACGCGTACCCTAACCCTAACCCCTACCCTAAACCTAACACGTACCCTAATCCTAACCGTACCCTAAACCGAGCCCTAACACTAACACTAACCCTAACCCTAACCCTAACCCATACCCTACGCCGTACCCGAAACCCTCCCCGAACCCGTACCCTAAGCCACACCCTAAGCCTAACCCTAAGCCTAACCCTAACCCTAGGCTACCCTTGACTGCTTCTGCCTCCAATAGATTTCCTAAGCACTAGTGTTTTAAGGAACAGCTTAAAAAGAGAATCCTAATGTGATTTCTTTATAATGGGTGTGTTCCTTATCTTATCCTAGTGTCTAAACTCTTCTCCATGGCTGGACCCTCAAATAATATTCCTTTACGTGCTAAGGGGTATCTAGAGAGTGGGATAGGTTTAATAACTACCCTAACCCTAACGCGTACCCTAACCCTAACCCCTACCCTAACCCTAACACGTACCCTAATCCTAACCCGTACCCTAAACCGAGCCCTAACCCTAACACTAACCCTAACCCTAACCCTAACCCATACCCTACGCCGTACCCGCACCCCTCCCCGAACCCGTACCCTAAGCCGTACCCTAAGCCTAACCCTAAGCCTAACCCTAACCCTAGGCTACCCTTGACTGCTTCTGCCTCCAATAGATTTCCTAAGCACTAGTGTTTTAAGGAACAGCTTAAAAAGAGAATCCTAATGTGATTTCTTTATAATGGGTGTGTTCCTTATCTTATCCTAGTGTCTAAACTCTTCTCCATGGCTGGACCACCAAATAATATTCCTTTACGTGCTAAGGGGGAGCTAGAGAGTGGGATAGGTTTACTAACTACCCTAGCCCTAACGCGTAACCTAACCCTAACCCCTACCCTAACCCTAACACGTACCCTAATCCTAACCCGTACCCTAAACCGAGCCCTAACCTTAACACTAACCCTAACCCTAACCCTAACCCATACCCTACGCCGTACCCGAACCCCTCCCTGAACCCATACCGCAAGCCGTACCCTAACCCTAACCCTAAGCCTAACCCTAACCCTAGGCTACCCTTGACTGCTTCTGCCTCCAATAGATTTCCTAAGCACTAGTGTTTTAAGGAACAGCTTAAAAAGAGAATCCTAAAGTGATTTCTTTATAATGGGTGTGTTCCTTATCTTATCCTAGTGTCTAAACTCTTCTCCATGGCTGGACCCACAAATAATATTCCTTTACGTGCTAAGGGGTATCTAGAGAGTGGGATAGGTTTAATAACTACCCTAACCCTAACGCGTACCCTAACCCTAACCCCTACCCTAACCCTAACACGTACCCTAATCCTAACCCGTACCCTAAACCGAGCCCTAACCCTAACACTAACCCAAACCCTAACCCTAACCCATACCCTACGCCGTACACGAACACCTCCCCGAACCCATACCCCAAGCCGTACCCTAACCCTAACCCTAAGCCTAACCCTAACCCTAGGCTACCCTTGACTGCTTCTGCCTCCAATTGATTTCCTAAGCACTAGTGTTTTAAGAACAGCTTAAAAAGAGAATCCTAAAGTGATTTCTTTATAATGGCTGTGTTCCTTATCTTATCCTAGTGTCTAAACTCTTCTCCATGGCTGGACCCCCAAATAATATTCCTTTACGTGCTAAGGGGTATCTAGAGAGTGGGATAGGTTTACTAACGACCCTAACCCTAATGCGTACCCTAACCCTAACCCCTACCCTAAACCTAACACGTACCCTAATCCTAACGGTACCCTAAACCGAGCCCTAACCCTAACACAAACCCTAACCCTAACCCTAACCCATACCCTACGCCGTACCCGAAACCCTCCCCGAACCCGTACCCTAAGCCGTACCCTAAGCCGTACCCTAAGCCTAACCCTAACCCTAGGCTACCCTTGACTGCTTCTGCCTCCAATAGATTTCCTAAGCAGTAGTGTTTTAAGCAACAGCTTAAAAAGAGAATCCTAATGTGATTTCTTTATAATGGGTGTGTTCCTTATCTTATCCTAGTGTCTAAACTCTTCTCCATGGCTGGACCCCCAAATAATATTCCTTTACGTGCTAAGGGGTATCTAGAGAGTGGGATAGGTTTACTAACGACCCTAACCCTAATGCGTACCCTAACCCTAACCCCTACCCTAACCCTAACACGTACCCTAATCCTAACCCGTACCCTAAACCGAGCCCTAACCCTAACCCTAACCCTAACCCATACGCTACGCCGTACCCGAAACCCTCCCCGAACCCGTACCCTAAGCCGTACCCTAAGCCTAACCCTAAGCCTAACCTTACCCTAGGCTACCCTTGACTGCTTCTGCCTCCAATAGATTTCCTAAGCACTAGTGTTTTAAGGAACAGCTTAAAAACAGAATCCTAATGTGATTTCTTTATAATGGGTGTGTTCCTTATCTTATCCTAGTGTCTAAACTCTTCTACATGGCTGCACCCCCAAATAATATTGCCTTACGTGCTAAGGGGTATCTAGAGAGTGGGATAGGTTTAATAACTACCCTAACCCTAACGCGTACCCTAACCCTAACCCCTACCCTAAACCTAACACGTACCCTAATCCTAACCGTACCCTAAACCGAGCCCTAACACTAACACTAACCCTAACCCTAACCCTAACCCATACCCTACGCCGTACCCGAAACCCTCCCCGAACCCGTACCCTAAGCCATACCCTAAGCCTAACCCTAAGCCTAACCCTAACCCTAGGCTACCCTTGACTGCTTCTGCCTCCAATAGATTTCCTAAGCACTAGTGTTTTAAGGAACAGCTTAAAAAGAGAATCCTAATGTGATTTCTTTATAATGGGTGTGTTCCTTATCTTATCCTAGTGTCTAAACTCTTCTCCATGGCTGGACCCTCAAATAATATTCCTTTACGTGCTAAGGGGTATCTAGAGAGTGGGATAGGTTTAATAACTACCCTAACCCTAACGCGTACCCTAACCCTAACCCCTACCCTAACCCTAACACGTACCCTAATCCTAACCCGTACCCTAAACCGAGCCCTAACCCTAACACTAACCCTAACCCTAACCCTAACCCATACCCTACGCCGTACCCGCACCCCTCCCCGAACCCGTACCCTAAGCCGTACCCTAAGCCTAACCCTAAGCCTAACCCTAACCCTAGGCTACCCTTGACTGCTTCTGCCTCCAATAGATTTCCTAAGCACTAGTGTTTTAAGGAACAGCTTAAAAAGAGAATCCTAATGTGATTTCTTTATAATGGGTGTGTTCCTTATCTTATCCTAGTGTCTAAACTCTTCTCCATGGCTGGACCACCAAATAATATTCCTTTACGTGCTAAGGGGGAGCTAGAGAGTGGGATAGGTTTACTAACTACCCTAGCCCTAACGCGTAACCTAACCCTAACCCCTACCCTAACCCTAACACGTACCCTAATCCTAACCCGTACCCTAAACCGAGCCCTAACCTTAACACTAACCCTAACCCTAACCCTAACCCATACCCTACGCCGTACCCGAACCCCTCCCTGAACCCATACCGCAAGCCGTACCCTAACCCTAACCCTAAGCCTAACCCTAACCCTAGGCTACCCTTGACTGCTTCTGCCTCCAATAGATTTCCTAAGCACTAGTGTTTTAAGGAACAGCTTAAAAAGAGAATCCTAAAGTGATTTCTTTATAATGGGTGTGTTCCTTATCTTATCCTAGTGTCTAAACTCTTCTCCATGGCTGGACCCACAAATAATATTCCTTTACGTGCTAAGGGGTATCTAGAGAGTGGGATAGGTTTAATAACTACCCTAACCCTAACGCGTACCCTAACCCTAACCCCTACCCTAACCCTAACACGTACCCTAATCCTAACCCGTACCCTAAACCGAGCCCTAACCCTAACACTAACCCAAACCCTAACCCTAACCCATACCCTACGCCGTACACGAACACCTCCCCGAACCCATACCCCAAGCCGTACCCTAACCCTAACCCTAAGCCTAACCCTAACCCTAGGCTACCCTTGACTGCTTCTGCCTCCAATTGATTTCCTAAGCACTAGTGTTTTAAGAACAGCTTAAAAAGAGAATCCTAAAGTGATTTCTTTATAATGGCTGTGTTCCTTATCTTATCCTAGTGTCTAAACTCTTCTCCATGGCTGGACCCCCAAATAATATTCCTTTACGTGCTAAGGGGTATCTAGAGAGTGGGATAGGTTTACTAACGACCCTAACCCTAATGCGTACCCTAACCCTAACCCCTACCCTAAACCTAACACGTACCCTAATCCTAACGGTACCCTAAACCGAGCCCTAACCCTAACACAAACCCTAACCCTAACCCTAACCCATACCCTACGCCGTACCCGAAACCCTCCCCGAACCCGTACCCTAAGCCGTACCCTAAGCCTAACCCTAAGCCTAACCCTAACCCTAGGCTACCCTTGACTGCTTCTGCCTCCAATAGATTTCCTAAGCAGTAGTGTTTTAAGCAACAGCTTAAAAAGAGAATCCTAATGTGATTTCTTTATAATGGGTGTGTTCCTTATCTTATCCTAGTGTCTAAACTCTTCTCCATGGCTGGACCCCCAAATAATATTCCTTTACGTGCTAAGGGGTATCTAGAGAGTGGGATAGGTTTACTAACGACCCTAACCCTAATGCGTACCCTAACCCTAACCCCTACCCTAAACCTAACACGTACCCTAATCCTAACCGTACCCTAAACCGAGCCCTAACCCTAACACAAACCCTAACCCTAACCCTAACCCATACCCTACGCCGTACCCGAAACCCTCCCCGAACCCGTACCCTAAGCCGTACCCTAACCCTAACCCTAAGCCTAACCCTAACCCTAGGCTACCCTTGACTGCTTCTGCCTCCAATAGATTTCCTAAGCACTAGTGTTTTAAGCAACAGCTTAAAAAGAGAATCCTAATGTGATTTCTTTATAATGGGTGTGTTCCTTATCTTATCCTAGTGTCTAAACTCTTCTCCATGGCTGGAACCCCAAATAATATTCCTTTACGTGCTAAGGGGTATCTAGAGAGTGGGATAGGTTTAATAACTACCCTAACCCTAATGCGTACCCTAACCCTAACCCCTACCCTAACCCTAACACGTACCCTAATCCTAACCCGTACCCTAAACCGAGCCCTAACCCTAACCCTAACCCTAACCCATACGCTACGCCGTACCCGAAACCCTCCCCGAACCCGTACCCTAAGCCGTACCCTAAGCCTAACCCTAAGCCTAACCTTACCCTAGGCTACCCTTGACTGCTTCTGCCTCCAATAGATTTCCTAAGCACTAGTGTTTTAATGAACAGCTTAAAAAGAGAATCCTAATGTGATTTCTTTATAATGGGTGTGTTCCTTATCTTATCCTAGTGTCTAAACTCTTCTACATGGCTGCACCCCCAAATAATATTGCCTTACGTGCTAAGGGGTATCTAGAGAGTGGGATAGGTTTAATAACTACCCTAACCCTAACGCGTACCCTAACCCTAACCCCTACCCTAAACCTAACACGTACCCTAATCCTAACCGTACCCTAAACCGAGCCCTAACACTAACACTAACCCTAACCCTAACCCTAACCCATACCCTACGCCGTACCCGAAACCCTCCCCGAACCCGTACCCTAAGCCACACCCTAAGCCTAACCCTAAGCCTAACCCTAACCCTAGGCTACCCTTGACTGCTTCTGCCTCCAATAGATTTCCTAAGCACTAGTGTTTTAAGGAACAGCTTAAAAAGAGAATCCTAATGTGATTTCTTTATAATGGGTGTGTTCCTTATCTTATCCTAGTGTCTAAACTCTTCTCCATGGCTGGACCCTCAAATAATATTCCTTTACGTGCTAAGGGGTATCTAGAGAGTGGGATAGGTTTAATAACTACCCTAACCCTAACGCGTACCCTAACCCTAACCCCTACCCTAACCCTAACACGTACCCTAATCCTAACCCGTACCCTAAACCGAGCCCTAACCCTAACACTAACCCTAACCCTAACCCTAACCCATACCCTACGCCGTACCCGCACCCCTCCCCGAACCCGTACCCTAAGCCGTACCCTAAGCCTAACCCTAAGCCTAACCCTAACCCTAGGCTACCCTTGACTGCTTCTGCCTCCAATAGATTTCCTAAGCACTAGTGTTTTAAGGAACAGCTTAAAAAGAGAATCCTAATGTGATTTCTTTATAATGGGTGTGTTCCTTATCTTATCCTAGTGTCTAAACTCTTCTCCATGGCTGGACCACCAAATAATATTCCTTTACGTGCTAAGGGGGAGCTAGAGAGTGGGATAGGTTTACTAACTACCCTAGCCCTAACGCGTAACCTAACCCTAACCCCTACCCTAACCCTAACACGTACCCTAATCCTAACCCGTACCCTAAACCGAGCCCTAACCTTAACACTAACCCTAACCCTAACCCTAACCCATACCCTACGCCGTACCCGAACCCCTCCCTGAACCCATACCGCAAGCCGTACCCTAACCCTAACCCTAAGCCTAACCCTAACCCTAGGCTACCCTTGACTGCTTCTGCCTCCAATAGATTTCCTAAGCACTAGTGTTTTAAGGAACAGCTTAAAAAGAGAATCCTAAAGTGATTTCTTTATAATGGGTGTGTTCCTTATCTTATCCTAGTGTCTAAACTCTTCTCCATGGCTGGACCCACAAATAATATTCCTTTACGTGCTAAGGGGTATCTAGAGAGTGGGATAGGTTTAATAACTACCCTAACCCTAACGCGTACCCTAACCCTAACCCCTACCCTAACCCTAACACGTACCCTAATCCTAACCCGTACCCTAAACCGAGCCCTAACCCTAACACTAACCCAAACCCTAACCCTAACCCATACCCTACGCCGTACACGAACACCTCCCCGAACCCATACCCCAAGCCGTACCCTAACCCTAACCCTAAGCCTAACCCTAACCCTAGGCTACCCTTGACTGCTTCTGCCTCCAATTGATTTCCTAAGCACTAGTGTTTTAAGAACAGCTTAAAAAGAGAATCCTAAAGTGATTTCTTTATAATGGCTGTGTTCCTTATCTTATCCTAGTGTCTAAACTCTTCTCCATGGCTGGACCCCCAAATAATATTCCTTTACGTGCTAAGGGGTATCTAGAGAGTGGGATAGGTTTACTAACGACCCTAACCCTAATGCGTACCCTAACCCTAACCCCTACCCTAAACCTAACACGTACCCTAATCCTAACGGTACCCTAAACCGAGCCCTAACCCTAACACAAACCCTAACCCTAACCCTAACCCATACCCTACGCCGTACCCGAAACCCTCCCCGAACCCGTACCCTAAGCCGTACCCTAAGCCGTACCCTAAGCCTAACCCTAACCCTAGGCTACCCTTGACTGCTTCTGCCTCCAATAGATTTCCTAAGCAGTAGTGTTTTAAGCAACAGCTTAAAAAGAGAATCCTAATGTGATTTCTTTATAATGGGTGTGTTCCTTATCTTATCCTAGTGTCTAAACTCTTCTCCATGGCTGGACCCCCAAATAATATTCCTTTACGTGCTAAGGGGTATCTAGAGAGTGGGATAGGTTTACTAACGACCCTAACCCTAATGCGTACCCTAACCCTAACCCCTACCCTAAACCTAACACGTACCCTAATCCTAACCGTACCCTAAACCGAGCCCTAACCCTAACACAAACCCTAACCCTAACCCTAACCCATACCCTACGCCGTACCCGAAACCCTCCCCGAACCCGTACCCTAAGCCGTACCCTAACCCTAACCCTAAGCCTAACCCTAACCCTAGGCTACCCTTGACTGCTTCTGCCTCCAATAGATTTCCTAAGCACTAGTGTTTTAAGCAACAGCTTAAAAAGAGAATCCTAATGTGATTTCTTTATAATGGGTGTGTTCCTTATCTTATCCTAGTGTCTAAACTCTTCTCCATGGCTGGACCCCCAAATAATATTCCTTTACGTGCTAAGGGGTATCTAGAGAGTGGGATAGGTTTAATAACTACCCTAACCCTAATGCGTACCCTAACCCTAACCCCTACCCTAACACTAACACGTACCCTAATCCTAACCCGTACCCTAAACCGAGCCCTAACCCTAACCCTAACCCTAACCCATACGCTACGCCGTACCCGAAACCCTCCCCGAACCCGTACCCTAAGCCGTACCCTAAGCCTAACCCTAAGCCTAACCTTACCCTAGGCTACCCTTGACTGCTTCTGCCTCCAATAGATTTCCTAAGCACTAGTGTTTTAAGGAACAGCTTAAAAACAGAATCCTAATGTGATTTCTTTATAATGGGTGTGTTCCTTATCTTATCCTAGTGTCTAAACTCTTCTACATGGCTGCACCCCCAAATAATATTGCCTTACGTGCTAAGGGGTATCTAGAGAGTGGGATAGGTTTAATAACTACCCTAACCCTAACGCGTACCCTAACCCTAACCCCTACCCTAAACCTAACACGTACCCTAATCCTAACCGTACCCTAAACCGAGCCCTAACACTAACACTAACCCTAACCCTAACCCTAACCCATACCCTACGCCGTACCCGAAACCCTCCCCGAACCCGTACCCTAAGCCATACCCTAAGCCTAACCCTAAGCCTAACCCTAACCCTAGGCTACCCTTGACTGCTTCTGCCTCCAATAGATTTCCTAAGCACTAGTGTTTTAAGGAACAGCTTAAAAAGAGAATCCTAATGTGATTTCTTTATAATGGGTGTGTTCCTTATCTTATCCTAGTGTCTAAACTCTTCTCCATGGCTGGACCCTCAAATAATATTCCTTTACGTGCTAAGGGGTATCTAGAGAGTGGGATAGGTTTAATAACTACCCTAACCCTAACGCGTACCCTAACCCTAACCCCTACCCTAACCCTAACACGTACCCTAATCCTAACCCGTACCCTAAACCGAGCCCTATCCCTAACACTAACCCTAACCCTAACCCTAACCCATACCCTACGCCGTACCCGCACCCCTCCCCGAACCCGTACCCTAAGCCGTACCCTAAGCCTAACCCTAAGCCTAACCCTAACCCTAGGCTACCCTTGACTGCTTCTGCCTCCAATAGATTTCCTAAGCACTAGTGTTTTAAGGAACAGCTTAAAAAGAGAATCCTAATGTGATTTCTTTATAATGGGTGTGTTCCTTATCTTATCCTAGTGTCTAAACTCTTCTCCATGGCTGGACCACCAAATAATATTCCTTTACGTGCTAAGGGGGAGCTAGAGAGTGGGATAGGTTTACTAACTACCCTAGCCCTAACGCGTAACCTAACCCTAACCCCTACCCTAACCCTAACACGTACCCTAATCCTAACCCGTACCCTAAACCGAGCCCTAACCTTAACACTAACCCTAACCCTAACCCTAACCCATACCCTACGCCGTACCCGAACCCCTCCATGAACCCATACCGCAAGCCGTACCCTAACCCTAACCCTAAGCCTAACCCTAACCCTAGGCTACCCTTGACTGCTTCTGCCTCCAATAGATTTCCTAAGCACTAGTGTTTTAAGGAACAGCTTAAAAAGAGAATCCTAAAGTGATTTCTTTATAATGGGTGTGTTCCTTATCTTATCCTAGTGTCTAAACTCTTCTCCATGGCTGGACCCTCAAATAATATTCCTTTACGTGCTAAGGGGTATCTAGAGAGTGGGATAGGTTTAATAACTACCCTAACCCTAACGCGTACCCTAACCCTAACCCCTACCCTAACCCTAACACGTACCCTAATCCTAACCCGTACCCTAAACCGAGCCCTAACCCTAACACTAACCCAAACCCTAACCCTAACCCATACCCTACGCCGTACACGAACACCTCCCCGAACCCATACCCCAAGCCGTACCCTAACCCTAACCCTAAGCCTAACCCTAACCCTAGGCTACCCTTGACTGCTTCTGCCTCCAATTGATTTCCTAAGCACTAGTGTTTTAAGAACAGCTTAAAAAGAGAATCCTAAAGTGATTTCTTTATAATGGCTGTGTTCCTTATCTTATCCTAGTGTCTAAACTCTTCTCCATGGCTGGACCCCCAAATAATATTCCTTTACGTGCTAAGGGGTATCTAGAGAGTGGGATAGGTTTACTAACGACCCTAACCCTAATGCGTACCCTAACCCTAACCCCTACCCTAAACCTAACACGTACCCTAATCCTAACGGTACCCTAAACCGAGCCCTAACCCTAACACAAACCCTAACCCTAACCCTAACCCATACCCTACGCCGTACCCGAAACCCTCCCCGAACCCGTACCCTAAGCCGTACCCTAAGCCTAACCCTAAGCCTAACCCTAACCCTAGGCTACCCTTGACTGCTTCTGCCTCCAATAGATTTCCTAAGCAGTAGTGTTTTAAGCAACAGCTTAAAAAGAGAATCCTAATGTGATTTCTTTATAATGGGTGTGTTCCTTATCTTATCCTAGTGTCTAAACTCTTCTCCATGGCTGGACCCCCAAATAATATTCCTTTACGTGCTAAGGGGTATCTAGAGAGTGGGATAGGTTTACTAACGACCCTAACCCTAATGCGTACCCTAACCCTAACCCCTACCCTAAACCTAACACGTACCCTAATCCTAACCGTACCCTAAACCGAGCCCTAACCCTAACACAAACCCTAACCCTAACCCTAACCCATACCCTACGCCGTACCCGAAACCCTCCCCGAACCCGTACCCTAAGCCGTACCCTAACCCTAACCCTAAGCCTAACCCTAACCCTAGGCTACCCTTGACTGCTTCTGCCTCCAATAGATTTCCTAAGCACTAGTGTTTTAAGCAACAGCTTAAAAAGAGAATCCTAATGTGATTTCTTTATAATGGGTGTGTTCCTTATCTTATCCTAGTGTCTAAACTCTTCTCCATGGCTGGACCCCCAAATAATATTCCTTTACGTGCTAAGGGGTATCTAGAGAGTGGGATAGGTTTAATAACTACCCTAACCCTAATGCGTACCCTAACCCTAACCCCTACCCTAACCCTAACACGTACCCTAATCCTAACCCGTACCCTAAACCGAGCCCTAACCCTAACCCTAACCCTAAACCATACGCTACGCCGTACCCGAAACCCTCCCCGAACCCGTACCCTAAGCCGTACCCTAAGCCTAACCCTAAGCCTAACCTTACCCTAGGCTACCCTTGACTGCTTCTGCCTCCAATAGATTTCCTAAGCACTAGTGTTTTAAGGAACAGCTTAAAAAGAGAATCCTAATGTGATTTCTTTATAATGGGTGTGTTCCTTATCTTATCCTAGTGTCTAAACTCTTCTCCATGGCTGCACCCCCAAATAATATTGCCTTACGTGCTAAGGGGTATCTAGAGAGTGGGATAGGTTTAATAACTACCCTAACCCTAACGCGTACCCTAACCCTAACCCCTACCCTAAACCTAACACGTACCCTAATCCTAACCGTACCCTAAACCGAGCCCTAACACTAACACTAACCCTAACCCTAACCCTAACCCATACCCTACGCCGTACCCGAAACCCTCCCCGAACCCGTACCCTAAGCCACACCCTAAGCCTAACCCTAAGCCTAACCCTAACCCTAGGCTACCCTTGACTGCTTCTGCCTCCAATAGATTTCCTAAGCACTAGTGTTTTAAGGAACAGCTTAAAAAGAGAATCCTAATGTGATTTCTTTATAATGGGTGTGTTCCTTATCTTATCCTAGTGTCTAAACTCTTCTCCATGGCTGGACCCTCAAATAATATTCCTTTACGTGCTAAGGGGTATCTAGAGAGTGGGATAGGTTTAATAACTACCCTAACCCTAACGCGTACCCTAACCCTAACCCCTACCCTAACCCTAACACGTACCCTAATCCTAACCCGTACCCTAAACCGAGCCCTAACCCTAACACTAACCCTAACCCTAACCCTAACCCATACCCTACGCCGTACCCGCACCCCTCCCCGAACCCGTACCCTAAGCCGTACCCTAAGCCTAACCCTAAGCCTAACCCTAACCCTAGGCTACCCTTGACTGCTTCTGCCTCCAATAGATTTCCTAAGCACTAGTGTTTTAAGGAACAGCTTAAAAAGAGAATCCTAATGTGATTTCTTTATAATGGGTGTGTTCCTTATCTTATCCTAGTGTCTAAACTCTTCTCCATGGCTGGACCACCAAATAATATTCCTTTACGTGCTAAGGGGGAGCTAGAGAGTGGGATAGGTTTACTAACTACCCTAGCCCTAACGCGTAACCTAACCCTAACCCCTACCCTAACCCTAACACGTACCCTAATCCTAACCCGTACCCTAAACCGAGCCCTAACCTTAACACTAACCCTAACCCTAACCCTAACCCATACCCTACGCCGTACCCGAACCCCTCCCTGAACCCATACCGCAAGCCGTACCCTAACCCTAACCCTAAGCCTAACCCTAACCCTAGGCTACCCTTGACTGCTTCTGCCTCCAATAGATTTCCTAAGCACTAGTGTTTTAAGGAACAGCTTAAAAAGAGAATCCTAAAGTGATTTCTTTATAATGGGTGTGTTCCTTATCTTATCCTAGTGTCTAAACTCTTCTCCATGGCTGGACCCACAAATAATATTCCTTTACGTGCTAAGGGGTATCTAGAGAGTGGGATAGGTTTAATAACTACCCTATCCCTAACGCGTACCCTAACCCTAACCCCTACCCTAACCCTAACACGTACCCTAATCCTAACCCGTACCCTAAACCGAGCCCTAACCCTAACACTAACCCAAACCCTAACCCTAACCCATACCCTACGCCGTACACGAACACCTCCCCGAACCCATACCCCAAGCCGTACCCTAACCCTAACCCTAAGCCTAACCCTAACCCTAGGCTACCCTTGACTGCTTCTGCCTCCAATTGATTTCCTAAGCACTAGTGTTTTAAGAACAGCTTAAAAAGAGAATCCTAAAGTGATTTCTTTATAATGGCTGTGTTCCTTATCTTATCCTAGTGTCTAAACTCTTCTCCATGGCTGGACCCCCAAATAATATTCCTTTACGTGCTAAGGGGTATCTAGAGAGTGGGATAGGTTTACTAACGACCCTAACCCTAATGCGTACCCTAACCCTAACCCCTACCCTAAACCTAACACGTACCCTAATCCTAACGGTACCCTAAACCGAGCCCTAACCCTAACACAAACCCTAACCCTAACCCTAACCCATACCCTACGCCGTACCCGAAACCCTCCCCGAACCCGTACCCTAAGCCGTACCCTAAGCCGTACCCTAAGCCTAACCCTAACCCTAGGCTACCCTTGACTGCTTCTGCCTCCAATAGATTTCCTAAGCAGTAGTGTTTTAAGCAACAGCTTAAAAAGAGAATCCTAATGTGATTTCTTTATAATGGGTGTGTTCCTTATCTTATCCTAGTGTCTAAACTCTTCTCCATGGCTGGACCCCCAAATAATATTCCTTTACGTGCTAAGGGGTATCTAGAGAGTGGGATAGGTTTACTAACGACCCTAACCCTAATGCGTACCCTAACCCTAACCCCTACCCTAACCCTAACACGTACCCTAATCCTAACCCGTACCCTAAACCGAGCCCTAACCCTAACCCTAACCCTAACCCATACGCTACGCCGTACCCGAAACCCTCCCCGAACCCGTACCCTAAGCCGTACCCTAAGCCTAACCCTAAGCCTAACCTTACCCTAGGCTACCCTTGACTGCTTCTGCCTCCAATAGATTTCCTAAGCACTAGTGTTTTAAGGAACAGCTTAAAAACAGAATCCTAATGTGATTTCTTTATAATGGGTGTGTTCCTTATCTTATCCTAGTGTCTAAACTCTTCTACATGGCTGCACCCCCAAATAATATTGCCTTACGTGCTAAGGGGTATCTAGAGAGTGGGATAGGTTTAATAACTACCCTAACCCTAACGCGTACCCTAACCCTAACCCCTACCCTAAACCTAACACGTACCCTAATCCTAACCGTACCCTAAACCGAGCCCTAACACTAACACTAACCCTAACCCTAACCCTAACCCATACCCTACGCCGTACCCGAAACCCTCCCCGAACCCGTACCCTAAGCCATACCCTAAGCCTAACCCTAAGCCTAACCCTAACCCTAGGCTACCCTTGACTGCTTCTGCCTCCAATAGATTTCCTAAGCACTAGTGTTTTAAGGAACAGCTTAAAAAGAGAATCCTAATGTGATTTCTTTATAATGGGTGTGTTCCTTATCTTATCCTAGTGTCTAAACTCTTCTCCATGGCTGGACCCTCAAATAATATTCCTTTACGTGCTAAGGGGTATCTAGAGAGTGGGATAGGTTTAATAACTACCCTAACCCTAACGCGTACCCTAACCCTAACCCCTACCCTAACCCTAACACGTACCCTAATCCTAACCCGTACCCTAAACCGAGCCCTAACCCTAACACTAACCCTAACCCTAACCCTAACCCATACCCTACGCCGTACCCGCACCCCTCCCCGAACCCGTACCCTAAGCCGTACCCTAAGCCTAACCCTAAGCCTAACCCTAACCCTAGGCTACCCTTGACTGCTTCTGCCTCCAATAGATTTCCTAAGCACTAGTGTTTTAAGGAACAGCTTAAAAAGAGAATCCTAATGTGATTTCTTTATAATGGGTGTGTTCCTTATCTTATCCTAGTGTCTAAACTCTTCTCCATGGCTGGACCACCAAATAATATTCCTTTACGTGCTAAGGGGGAGCTAGAGAGTGGGATAGGTTTACTAACTACCCTAGCCCTAACGCGTAACCTAACCCTAACCCCTACCCTAACCCTAACACGTACCCTAATCCTAACCCGTACCCTAAACCGAGCCCTAACCTTAACACTAACCCTAACCCTAACCCTAACCCATACCCTACGCCGTACCCGAACCCCTCCCTGAACCCATACCGCAAGCCGTACCCTAACCCTAACCCTAAGCCTAACCCTAACCCTAGGCTACCCTTGACTGCTTCTGCCTCCAATAGATTTCCTAAGCACTAGTGTTTTAAGGAACAGCTTAAAAAGAGAATCCTAAAGTGATTTCTTTATAATGGGTGTGTTCCTTATCTTATCCTAGTGTCTAAACTCTTCTCCATGGCTGGACCCACAAATAATATTCCTTTACGTGCTAAGGGGTATCTAGAGAGTGGGATAGGTTTAATAACTACCCTAACCCTAACGCGTACCCTAACCCTAACCCCTACCCTAACCCTAACACGTACCCTAATCCTAACCCGTACCCTAAACCGAGCCCTAACCCTAACACTAACCCAAACCCTAACCCTAACCCATACCCTACGCCGTACACGAACACCTCCCCGAACCCATACCCCAAGCCGTACCCTAACCCTAACCCTAAGCCTAACCCTAACCCTAGGCTACCCTTGACTGCTTCTGCCTCCAATTGATTTCCTAAGCACTAGTGTTTTAAGAACAGCTTAAAAAGAGAATCCTAAAGTGATTTCTTTATAATGGCTGTGTTCCTTATCTTATCCTAGTGTCTAAACTCTTCTCCATGGCTGGACCCCCAAATAATATTCCTTTACGTGCTAAGGGGTATCTAGAGAGTGGGATAGGTTTACTAACGACCCTAACCCTAATGCGTACCCTAACCCTAACCCCTACCCTAAACCTAACACGTACCCTAATCCTAACGGTACCCTAAACCGAGCCCTAACCCTAACACAAACCCTAACCCTAACCCTAACCCATACCCTACGCCGTACCCGAAACCCTCCCCGAACCCGTACCCTAAGCCGTACCCTAAGCCTAACCCTAAGCCTAACCCTAACCCTAGGCTACCCTTGACTGCTTCTGCCTCCAATAGATTTCCTAAGCAGTAGTGTTTTAAGCAACAGCTTAAAAAGAGAATCCTAATGTGATTTCTTTATAATGGGTGTGTTCCTTATCTTATCCTAGTGTCTAAACTCTTCTCCATGGCTGGACCCCCAAATAATATTCCTTTACGTGCTAAGGGGTATCTAGAGAGTGGGATAGGTTTACTAACGACCCTAACCCTAATGCGTACCCTAACCCTAACCCCTACCCTAAACCTAACACGTACCCTAATCCTAACCGTACCCTAAACCGAGCCCTAACCCTAACACAAACCCTAACCCTAACCCTAACCCATACCCTACGCCGTACCCGAAACCCTCCCCGAACCCGTACCCTAAGCCGTACCCTAACCCTAACCCTAAGCCTAACCCTAACCCTAGGCTACCCTTGACTGCTTCTGCCTCCAATAGATTTCCTAAGCACTAGTGTTTTAAGCAACAGCTTAAAAAGAGAATCCTAATGTGATTTCTTTATAATGGGTGTGTTCCTTATCTTATCCTAGTGTCTAAACTCTTCTCCATGGCTGGACCCCCAAATAATATTCCTTTACGTGCTAAGGGGTATCTAGAGAGTGGGATAGGTTTAATAACTACCCTAACCCTAATGCGTACCCTAACCCTAACCCCTACCCTAACCCTAACACGTACCCTAATCCTAACCCGTACCCTAAACCGAGCCCTAACCCTAACCCTAACCCTAACCCATACGCTACGCCGTACCCGAAACCCTCCCCGAACCCGTACCCTAAGCCGTACCCTAAGCCTAACCCTAAGCCTAACCTTACCCTAGGCTACCCTTGACTGCTTCTGCCTCCAATAGATTTCCTAAGCACTAGTGTTTTAAGGAACAGCTTAAAAAGAGAATCCTAATGTGATTTCTTTATAATGGGTGTGTTCCTTATCTTATCCTAGTGTCTAAACTCTTCTACATGGCTGCACCCCCAAATAATATTGCCTTACGTGCTAAGGGGTATCTAGAGAGTGGGATAGGTTTAATAACTACCCTAACCCTAACGCGTACCCTAACCCTAACCCCTACCCTAAACCTAACACGTACCCTAATCCTAACCGTACCCTAAACCGAGCCCTAACACTAACACTAACCCTAACCCTAACCCTAACCCATACCCTACGCCGTACCCGAAACCCTCCCCGAACCCGTACCCTAAGCCACACCCTAAGCCTAACCCTAAGCCTAACCCTAACCCTAGGCTACCCTTGACTGCTTCTGCCTCCAATAGATTTCCTAAGCACTAGTGTTTTAAGGAACAGCTTAAAAAGAGAATCCTAATGTGATTTCTTTATAATGGGTGTGTTCCTTATCTTATCCTAGTGTCTAAACTCTTCTCCATGGCTGGACCCTCAAATAATATTCCTTTACGTGCTAAGGGGTATCTAGAGAGTGGGATAGGTTTAATAACTACCCTAACCCTAACGCGTACCCTAACCCTAACCCCTACCCTAACCCTAACACGTACCCTAATCCTAACCCGTACCCTAAACCGAGCCCTAACCCTAACACTAACCCTAACCCTAACCCTAACCCATACCCTACGCCGTACCCGCACCCCTCCCCGAACCCGTACCCTAAGCCGTACCCTAAGCCTAACCCTAAGCCTAACCCTAACCCTAGGCTACCCTTGACTGCTTCTGCCTCCAATAGATTTCCTAAGCACTAGTGTTTTAAGGAACAGCTTAAAAAGAGAATCCTAATGTGATTTCTTTATAATGGGTGTGTTCCTTATCTTATCCTAGTGTCTAAACTCTTCTCCATGGCTGGACCACCAAATAATATTCCTTTACGTGCTAAGGGGGAGCTAGAGAGTGGGATAGGTTTACTAACTACCCTAGCCCTAACGCGTAACCTAACCCTAACCCCTACCCTAACCCTAACACGTACCCTAATCCTAACCCGTACCCTAAACCGAGCCCTAACCTTAACACTAACCCTAACCCTAACCCTAACCCATACCCTACGCCGTACCCGAACCCCTCCCTGAACCCATACCGCAAGCCGTACCCTAACCCTAACCCTAAGCCTAACCCTAACCCTAGGCTACCCTTGACTGCTTCTGCCTCCAATAGATTTCCTAAGCACTAGTGTTTTAAGGAACAGCTTAAAAAGAGAATCCTAAAGTGATTTCTTTATAATGGGTGTGTTCCTTATCTTATCCTAGTGTCTAAACTCTTCTCCATGGCTGGACCCACAAATAATATTCCTTTACGTGCTAAGGGGTATCTAGAGAGTGGGATAGGTTTAATAACTACCCTAACCCTAACGCGTACCCTAACCCTAACCCCTACCCTAACCCTAACACGTACCCTAATCCTAACCCGTACCCTAAACCGAGCCCTAACCCTAACACTAACCCAAACCCTAACCCTAACCCATACCCTACGCCGTACACGAACACCTCCCCGAACCCATACCCCAAGCCGTACCCTAACCCTAACCCTAAGCCTAACCCTAACCCTAGGCTACCCTTGACTGCTTCTGCCTCCAATTGATTTCCTAAGCACTAGTGTTTTAAGAACAGCTTAAAAAGAGAATCCTAAAGTGATTTCTTTATAATGGCTGTGTTCCTTATCTTATCCTAGTGTCTAAACTCTTCTCCATGGCTGGACCCCCAAATAATATTCCTTTACGTGCTAAGGGGTATCTAGAGAGTGGGATAGGTTTACTAACGACCCTAACCCTAATGCGTACCCTAACCCTAACCCCTACCCTAAACCTAACACGTACCCTAATCCTAACGGTACCCTAAACCGAGCCCTAACCCTAACACAAACCCTAACCCTAACCCTAACCCATACCCTACGCCGTACCCGAAACCCTCCCCGAACCCGTACCCTAAGCCGTACCCTAAGCCGTACCCTAAGCCTAACCCTAACCCTAGGCTACCCTTGACTGCTTCTGCCTCCAATAGATTTCCTAAGCAGTAGTGTTTTAAGCAACAGCTTAAAAAGAGAATCCTAATGTGATTTCTTTATAATGGGTGTGTTCCTTATCTTATCCTAGTGTCTAAACTCTTCTCCATGGCTGGACCCCCAAATAATATTCCTTTACGTGCTAAGGGGTATCTAGAGAGTGGGATAGGTTTACTAACGACCCTAACCCTAATGCGTACCCTAACCCTAACCCCTACCCTAAACCTAACACGTACCCTAATCCTAACCGTACCCTAAACCGAGCCCTAACCCTAACACAAACCCTAACCCTAACCCTAACCCATACCCTACGCCGTACCCGAAACCCTCCCCGAACCCGTACCCTAAGCCGTACCCTAACCCTAACCCTAAGCCTAACCCTAACCCTAGGCTACCCTTGACTGCTTCTGCCTCCAATAGATTTCCTAAGCACTAGTGTTTTAAGCAACAGCTTAAAAAGAGAATCCTAATGTGATTTCTTTATAATGGGTGTGTTCCTTATCTTATCCTAGTGTCTAAACTCTTCTCCATGGCTGGACCCCCAAATAATATTCCTTTACGTGCTAAGGGGTATCTAGAGAGTGGGATAGGTTTAATAACTACCCTAACCCTAATGCGTACCCTAACCCTAACCCCTACCCTAACCCTAACACGTACCCTAATCCTAACCCGTACCCTAAACCGAGCCCTAACCCTAACCCTAACCCTAACCCATACGCTACGCCGTACCCGAAACCCTCCCCGAACCCGTACCCTAAGCCGTACCCTAAGCCTAACCCTAAGCCTAACCTTACCCTAGGCTACCCTTGACTGCTTCTGCCTCCAATAGATTTCCTAAGCACTAGTGTTTTAAGGAACAGCTTAAAAAGAGAATCCTAATGTGATTTCTTTATAATGGGTGTGTTCCTTATCTTATCCTAGTGTCTAAACTCTTCTCCATGGCTGGACCCTCAAATAATATTCCTTTACGTGCTAAGGGGTATCTAGAGAGTGGGATAGGTTTAATAACTACCCTAACCCTAACGCGTACCCTAACCCTAACCCCTACCCTAAACCTAACACGTACCCTAATCCTAACCGTACCCTAAACCGAGCCCTAACACTAACACTAACCCTAACCCTAACCCTAACCCATACCCTACGCCGTACCCGAAACCCTCCCCGAACCCGTACCCTAAGCCACACCCTAAGCCTAACCCTAAGCCTAACCCTAACCCTAGGCTACCCTTGACTGCTTCTGCCTCCAATAGATATCCTAAGCACTAGTGTTTTAAGGAACAGCTTAAAAAGAGAATCCTAATGTGATTTCTTTATAATGGGTGTGTTCCTTATCTTATCCTAGTGTCTAAACTCTTCTCCATGGCTGGACCCTCAAATAATATTCCTTTACGTGCTAAGGGGTATCTAGAGAGTGGGATAGGTTTAATAACTACCCTAACCCTAACGCGTACCCTAACCCTAACCCCTACCCTAACCCTAACACGTACCCTAATCCTAACCCGTACCCTAAACCGAGCCCTAACCCTAACACTAACCCTAACCCTAACCCTAACCCATACCCTACGCCGTACCCGCACCCCTCCCCGAACCCGTACCCTAAGCCGTACCCTAAGCCTAACCCTAAGCCTAACCCTAACCCTAGGCTACCCTTGACTGCTTCTGCCTCCAATAGATTTCCTAAGCACTAGTGTTTTAAGGAACAGCTTAAAAAGAGAATCCTAATGTGATTTCTTTATAATGGGTGTGTTCCTTATCTTATCCTAGTGTCTAAACTCTTCTCCATGGCTGGACCACCAAATAATATTCCTTTACGTGCTAAGGGGGAGCTAGAGAGTGGGATAGGTTTACTAACTACCCTAGCCCTAACGCGTAACCTAACCCTAACCCCTACCCTAACCCTAACACGTACCCTAATCCTAACCCGTACCCTAAACCGAGCCCTAACCTTAACACTAACCCTAACCCTAACCCTAACCCATACCCTACGCCGTACCCGAACCCCTCCCTGAACCCATACCGCAAGCCGTACCCTAACCCTAACCCTAAGCCTAACCCTAACCCTAGGCTACCCTTGACTGCTTCTGCCTCCAATAGATTTCCTAAGCACTAGTGTTTTAAGGAACAGCTTAAAAAGAGAATCCTAAAGTGATTTCTTTATAATGGGTGTGTTCCTTATCTTATCCTAGTGTCTAAACTCTTCTCCATGGCTGGACCCACAAATAATATTCCTTTACGTGCTAAGGGGTATCTAGAGAGTGGGATAGGTTTAATAACTACCCTAACCCTAACGCGTACCCTAACCCTAACCCCTACCCTAACCCTAACACGTACCCTAATCCTAACCCGTACCCTAAACCGAGCCCTAACCCTAACACTAACCCAAACCCTAACCCTAACCCATACCCTACACCGTACACGAACACCTCCCCGAACCCATACCCCAAGCCGTACCCTAACCCTAACCCTAAGCCTAACCCTAACCCTAGGCTACCCTTGACTGCTTCTGCCTCCAATTGATTTCCTAAGCACTAGTGTTTTAAGAACAGCTTAAAAAGAGAATCCTAAAGTGATTTCTTTATAATGGCTGTGTTCCTTATCTTATCCTAGTGTCTAAACTCTTCTCCATGGCTGGACCCCCAAATAATATTCCTTTACGTGCTAAGGGGTATCTAGAGAGTGGGATAGGTTTACTAACGACCCTAACCCTAATGCGTACCCTAACCCTAACCCCTACCCTAAACCTAACACGTACCCTAATCCTAACGGTACCCTAAACCGAGCCCTAACCCTAACACAAACCCTAACCCTAACCCTAACCCATACCCTACGCCGTACCCGAAACCCTCCCCGAACCCGTACCCTAAGCCGTACCCTAAGCCTAACCCTAAGCCTAACCCTAACCCTAGGCTACCCTTGACTGCTTCTGCCTCCAATAGATTTCCTAAGCAGTAGTGTTTTAAGCAACAGCTTAAAAAGAGAATCCTAATGTGATTTCTTTATAATGGGTGTGTTCCTTATCTTATCCTAGTGTCTAAACTCTTCTCCATGGCTGGACCCCCAAATAATATTCCTTTACGTGCTAAGGGGTATCTAGAGAGTGGGATAGGTTTACTAACGACCCTAACCCTAATGCGTACCCTAACCCTAACCCCTACCCTAAACCTAACACGTACCCTAATCCTAACCGTACCCTAAACCGAGCCCTAACCCTAACACAAACCCTAACCCTAACCCTAACCCATACCCTACGCCGTACCCGAAACCCTCCCCGAACCCGTACCCTAAGCCGTACCCTAACCCTAACCCTAAGCCTAACCCTAACCCTAGGCTACCCTTGACTGCTTCTGCCTCCAATAGATTTCCTAAGCACTAGTGTTTTAAGCAACAGCTTAAAAAGAGAATCCTAATGTGATTTCTTTATAATGGGTGTGTTCCTTATCTTATCCTAGTGTCTAAACTCTTCTCCATGGCTGGACCCCCAAATAATATTCCTTTACGTGCTAAGGGGTATCTAGAGAGTGGGATAGGTTTAATAACTACCCTAACCCTAATGCGTACCCTAACCCTAACCCCTACCCTAACCCTAACACGTACCCTAATCCTAACCCGTACCCTAAACCGAGCCCTAACCCTAACCCTAACCCTAACCCATACGCTACGCCGTACCCGAAACCCTCCCCGAACCCGTACCCTAAGCCGTACCCTAAGCCTAACCCTAAGCCTAACCTTACCCTAGGCTACCCTTGACTGCTTCTGCCTCCAATAGATTTCCTAAGCACTAGTGTTTTAAGGAACAGCTTAAAAAGAGAATCCTAATGTGATTTCTTTATAATGGGTGTGTTCCTTATCTTATCCTAGTGTCTAAACTCTTCTCCATGGCTGGACCCTCAAATAATATTCCTTTACGTGCTAAGGGGTATCTAGAGAGTGGGATAGGTTTAATAACTACCCTAACCCTAACGCGTACCCTAACCCTAACCCCTACCCTAACCCTAACACGTACCCTAATCCTAACCCGTACCCTAAACCGAGCCCTAACCCTAACACTAACCCTAACCCTAACCCTAAACCATACCCTACGCCGTACCCGCACCCCTCCCCGAACCCGTACCCTAAGCCGTACCCTAAGCCTAACCCTAAGCCTAACCCTAACCCTAGGCTACCCTTGACTGCTTCTGCCTCCAATAGATTTCCTAAGCACTAGTGTTTTAAGGAACAGCTTAAAAAGAGAATCCTAATGTGATTTCTTTATAATGGGTGTGTTCCTTATCTTATCCTAGTGTCTAAACTCTTCTCCATGGCTGGACCACCAAATAATATTCCTTTACGTGCTAAGGGGGAGCTAGAGAGTGGGATAGGTTTACTAACTACCCTAGCCCTAACGCGTAACCTAACCCTAACCCCTACCCTAACCCTAACACGTACCCTAATCCTAACCCGTACCCTAAACCGAGCCCTAACCTTAACACTAACCCTAACCCTAACCCTAACCCATACCCTACGCCGTACCCGAACCCCTCCCTGAACCCATACCGCAAGCCGTACCCTAACCCTAACCCTAAGCCTAACCCTAACCCTAGGCTACCCTTGACTGCTTCTGCCTCCAATAGATTTCCTAAGCACTAGTGTTTTAAGGAACAGCTTAAAAAGAGAATCCTAAAGTGATTTCTTTATAATGGGTGTGTTCCTTATCTTATCCTAGTGTCTAAACTCTTCTCCATGGCTGGACCCACAAATAATATTCCTTTACGTGCTAAGGGGTATCTAGAGAGTGGGATAGGTTTAATAACTACCCTAACCCTAACGCGTACCCTAACCCTAACCCCTACCCTAACCCTAACACGTACCCTAATCCTAACCCGTACCCTAAACCGAGCCCTAACCCTAACACTAACCCAAACCCTAACCCTAACCCATACCCTACGCCGTACACGAACACCTCCCCGAACCCATACCCCAAGCCGTACCCTAACCCTAACCCTAAGCCTAACCCTAACCCTAGGCTACCCTTGACTGCTTCTGCCTCCAATTGATTTCCTAAGCACTAGTGTTTTAAGAACAGCTTAAAAAGAGAATCCTAAAGTGATTTCTTTATAATGGCTGTGTTCCTTATCTTATCCTAGTGTCTAAACTCTTCTCCATGGCTGGACCCCCAAATAATATTCCTTTACGTGCTAAGGGGTATCTAGAGAGTGGGATAGGTTTACTAACGACCCTAACCCTAATGCGTACCCTAACCCTAACCCCTACCCTAAACCTAACACGTACCCTAATCCTAACCGTACCCTAAACCGAGCCCTAACCCTAACACAAACCCTAACCCTAACCCTAACCCATACCCTACGCCGTACCCGAAACCCTCCCCGAACCCGTACCCTAAGCCGTACCCTAAGCCTAACCCTAAGCCTAACCCTAACCCTAGGCTACCCTTGACTGCTTCTGCCTCCAATAGATTTCCTAAGCACTAGTGTTTTAAGGAACAGCTTAAAAAGAGAATCCTAAAGTGATTTCTTTATAATGGGTGTGTTCCTTATCTTATCCTAGTGTCTAAACTCTTCTCCATGGCTGGACCCCCAAATAATATTCCTTTACGTGCTAAGGGGTATCTAGAGAGTGGGATAGGTTTAACAACTACCCTAACCCTAACGCGTACCCTAAACCTAACCCCTACCCTAACCCTAACACGTACCCTAATCCTAACCCGTACCCTAAACCGAGCCCTAACCCTAACACTAACCCTAACCCTAACCCTAACCCATACCCTACGCCGTACCCGCACCCCTCCCCGAACCCGTACCCTAAGCCGTACCCTCAGCCGAACCCTAAGCCTAACCCTAACCCTAGGCTACCCTTGACTGCTTCTGCCTCCAATAGATTTCCTAAGCACTAGTGTTTTAAGGAACAGCTTAAAAAGAGAATCCTAATGTGATTTCTTTATAATGGGTGTGTTCCTTATCTTATCCTAGTGTCTAAACTCTTCTCCATGGCTGGACCCCCAAATAATATTCCTTTACGTGCTAAGGGGTATCTAGAGAGTGGGATAGGTTTACTAACGACCGTAACTCTAATGCGTACCCTAACCCTAACCCCTACCCTAAACCTAACACGTACCCTAATCCTAACCGTACCCTAAACCGAGCCCTAACCCTAACACAAACCCTAACCCTAACCCTAACCCATACCCTACGCCGTACCCGAAACCCTCCCCGAACCCGTACCCTAAGCCGTACCCTAACCCTAACCCTAAGCCTAACCCTAACCCTAGGCTACCCTTGACTGCTTCTGCCTCCAATAGATTTCCTAAGCACTAGTGTTTTAAGCAACAGCTTAAAAAGAGAATCCTAATGTGATTTCTTTATAATGGGTGTGTTCCTTATCTTATCCTAGTGTCTAAACTCTTCTCCATGGCTGGACCCCCAAATAATATTCCTTTACGTGCTAAGGGGTATCTAGAGAGTGGGATAGGTTTAATAACTACCCTAACCCTAATGCGTACCCTAACCCTAACCCCTACCCTAACCCTAACACGTACCCTAATCCTAACCCGTACCCTAAACCGAGCCCTAACCCTAACCCTAACCCTAACCCATACGCTACGCCGTACCCGAAACCCTCCCCGAACACGTACCCTAAGCCGTACCCTAAGCCTAACCCTAAGCCTAACCTTACCCTAGGCTACCCTTGACTGCTTCTGCCTCCAATAGATTTCCTAAGCACTAGTGTTTTAAGGAACAGCTTAAAAAGAGAATCCTAATGTGATTTCTTTATAATGGGTGTGTTCCTTATCTTATCCTAGTGTCTAAACTCTTCTACATGGCTGCACCCCCAAATAATATTGCCTTACGTGCTAAGGGGTATCTAGAGAGTGGGATAGGTTTAATAACTACCCTAACCCTAACGCGTACCCTAACCCTAACCCCTACCCTAAACCTAACACGTACCCTAATCCTAACCCGTACCCTAAACCGAGCCCTAACCCTAACACTAACCCAAACCCTAACCCTAACCCATACCCTACGCCGTACACGAACACCTCCCCGAACCCATACCCCAAGCCGTACCCTAACCCTAACCCTAAGCCTAACCCTAACCCTAGGCTACCCTTGACTGCTTCTGCCTCCAATAGATTTCCTAAGCACTAGTGTTTTAAGCAGCAGCTTAAAAAGAGAATCCTAATGTGATTTCTTTATAATGGGTGTGTTCCTTATCTTATCCTAGTGTCTAAACTCTTCTCCATGGCTGGACCCCCAAATAATATTCCTTTACGTGCTAAGGGGTATCTAGAGAGTGGGATAGGTTTAATAACTACCCTAACCCTAATGCGTACCCTAACCCTAACCCCTACCCTAACCCTAACACGTACCCTAATCCTAACCCGTACCCTAAACCGAGCCCTAAACCTAACCCTAACCCTAACCCATACCCTACGCCGTACCCGAAACCCTCCCCGAACCCGTACCCTAAGCCGTACCCTAAGCCTAACCCTAAGCCTAACCTTACCCTAGGCTACCCTTGACTGCTTCTGCCTCCAATAGATTTCCTAAGCACTAGTGTTTTAAGGAACAGCTTAAAAAGAGAATTCTAATGTGATTTCTTTATAATGGGTGTGTTCCTTATCTTATCCTAGTGTCTAAACTCTTCTACATGGCTGCACCCCCAAATAATATTGCCTTACGTGCTAAGGGGTATCTAGAGAGTGGGATAGGTTTAATAACTACCCTAACCTTAATGCGTACTCTAACCCTAACCCCTACCCTAACACTAACACGTACCCTAATCCTAACCCGTACCCTAAACCGAGCCCTAACCCTAACACTAACACTAACCCTAACCCTAACCCATACCCTATGCCGTACCTGAACCCCTCCCCAAACCCGTACCCTAAGCCGTACCCTAAGCCTAACCCTAAGCCTAACACTAACCCTAGGCTACCCTTGACAGCTTCTGCCTCCAATAGATTTCCTAAGCACTAGTGTTTTAAGCAACAGCTTAAAAAGAGAATCCTAATGTGATTTCTTTATAATGGGTGTGTTCCTTATCTTATCCTAGTGTCTAAATTCTTCTCCATTGCTGGAACCCCAAATAATATTCCTTTACGTGCTAAGGGGTATCTAGAGAGTGGGATAGGTTTACTAACTACCCTAACCCTAACGCGTACCCTAACCCTAACCCCTACCCTAAACCTAACACGTACCCTAATCCTAACCGTACCCTAAACCGAGCCCTAACCCTAACACTAACCCTAACCCTAACCCTAACCCATACCCTACGCCGTACCCGAAACCCTCCCCGAACCCGTACCCTAAGCCGTACCCTAAGCCGTACCCTAAGCCTAACCCTAACCCTAGGCTACCCTTGACTGCTTCTGCCTCTTATAGATTTCCTAAGCACTAGTGTTTTAAGGAACAGCTTAAAAAGAGAATCCTAATGTGATTTCTTTATAATGGGTGTGTTCCTTATCTTATCCTAGTGTCTAAACTCTTCTCCATGGCTGGGCCCTCAAGTAATATTCCTTTACGTGCTAAGGGGTATCTAGAGAGTGGGATAGGTTTAATAACTACCCTAACCCTAACGCGTACCCTAACCCTAACCCCTACCCTAACCCTAACACGTACCCTAATCCTAACCCGTACCCTAAACCGAGCCCTAACCCTAACACTAACCCTAACCCTAACCCTAACCCATACCCTACGCCGTACCCGCACCCCTCCCCGAACCCGTAACCTAAGCCGTACCCTAAGCCTAACCCTAAGCCTAACCCTAACCCTAGGCTACCCTTGACTGCTTCTGCCTCCAATAGATTTCCTAAGCACTACTGTTTTAAGGAACAGCTTAAAAAGAGAATCCTAATGTGATTTCTTTATAATGGGTGTGTTACTTATCTTATCCTAGTGTCTAAACTCTTCTCCATGGCTGCACCCCCAAATAATATTCCCTTACGTGCTAAGGGGTATCTAGAGAGTGGGATAGGTTTAATAACTACCCTAACCCTAACGCGTACCCTAACCCTAACCCCTACCCTTACCCTAACACGTACCCTAATCCTAACCTGTACCCTAAACCGAGCCCTAACCCTAACACTAACCCTAACCCTAACCCTAACCCATACCCTACGCCGTACCCGCACCCCTCCCCGAACCCGTACCCTAAGCCATACCCTAAACCTAACCCTAAGCCTAACCCTAACCCTAGGCTACCCTTCACTGCTTCTGCCTCCAATTGATTTCCTAAGCAGTAGTGTTTTAAGGAACAGCTTAAAAAGAGAATCCTAAAGTGATTTCTTTATAATGGGTGTGTTCCTTATCTTATCCTAGTGTCTAAACTCTTCTCCATGGCTGGACTCACAAATAATATTCCTTTACGTGCTAAGGGGGAGCTAGAGAGTGGGATAGGTTTACTAAGTACCCTAGCCCTAATGCGTAACCTAACCCTAACCCCTACCCTAACCCTAACACGTACCCTAATCCTAACCTGTACCCTAAACCGAGCCCTAACCCTAACACTAACCCAAACCCTAACCCTAACCCATACCCTACGCCGTACACGAACACCTCCCCGAACCCATACCCCAAGCCGTACCCTAAACCTAACCCTAAGCCTAACCCTAACCCTAGGCTACCCTTGACTGCTTCTGCCTCCAATAGATTTCCTAAGCACTAGTGTTTTAAGGAACAGCTTAAAAAGAGAATCCTAATGTGATTTCTTTATAATGGGTGTGTTCCTTATCTTATCCTAGTGTCTAAACTCTTCTCCATGGCTGCACCCCCAAATAATATTGCCTTACGTGCTAAGGGGTATCTAGAGAGTGGGATAGGTTTAATAACTACCCTAACCTTAATGCGTACTCTAACCCTAACCCCTACCCTAACACTAACACGTACCCTAATCCTAACCCGTACCCTAAACCGAGCCCTAACCCTAACACTAACACTAACCCTAACCCTAACCCATACCCTACGCCGTACCTGAACCCCTCCCCAAACCCGTACCCTAAGCCGTACCCTAAGCCTAACCCTAAGCCTAACACTAACCCTAGGCTACCCTTGACTGCTTCTGCCTCCAATAGATTTCCTAAGCACTAGTGTTTTAAGCAACAGCTTAAAAAGAGAATCCTAATGTGATTTCTTTATAATGGGTGTGTTCCTTATCTTATCCTAGTGTCTAAACTCTTCTCCATGGCTGGACCCTCAAATAATATTCCTTTACGTGCTAAGGGGTATCTAGAGAGTGGGATAGGTTTAATAACTACCCTAACCCTAACGCGTACCCTAACCCTAACCCCTACCCTAACCCTAACACGTACCCTAATCCTAACCCGTACCCTAAACCGAGCCCTAACCCTAACACTAACCCTAACCCTAACCCTAACCCATACCCTACGCCGTACCCGCACCCCTCCCCGAACCCGTAACCTAAGCCGTACCCTAAGCCTAACCCTAAGCCTAACCCTAACCCTAGGCTACCCTTGACTGCTTCTGCCTCCAATAGATTTCCTAAGCACTAGTGTTTTAAGAACAGCTTAAAAAGAGAATCCTAAAGTGATTTCTTTATAATGGGTGTGTTCCTTATCTTATCCTAGTGTCTAAACTCTTCTCCATGGCTGCAACCCCAAATAATATTCCCTTACGTGCTAAGGGGTATCTAGAGAGTGGGATAGGTTTAATAACTACCCTAACCCTAACGCGTACCCTAACCCTAACCCCTACCCTAACCCTAACACGTACCCTAATCCTAACCTGTACCCTAAACCGAGCCCTAACCCTAACACCAACCCTAACCCTAACCCTAACCCATACCCTACGCCGTACCCGCACCCCTCCCCGAACCCGTACCCTAAGCCATACCCTAAACCTAACCCTAAGCCTAACCCTAACCCTAGGCTACCCTTGACTGCTTCTGCCTCCAATTGATTTCCTAAGCAGTAGTGTTTTAAGGAACAGCTTAAAAAGAGAATCCTAATGTGATTTCTTTATAATGGGTGTGTTCCTTATCTTATCCTAGTGTCTAAACTCTTCTCCATGGCTGGACCCCCAAATAATATTCCTTTACGTGCTAAGGGGGAGCTAGAGAGTGGGATAGGTTTAATAACTACCCTAGCCCTAACGCGTAACCTAACCCTAACCCCTACCCTAACCCTAACACGTACCCTAATCCTAACCCGTACCCTAAACCGAGCCCTAACCCTAACACTAACCCAAACCCTAACCCTAACCCATACCCTACGCCGTACACGAACACCTCCCCGAACCCATACCCCAAGCCGTACCCTAACCCTAACCCTAAGCCTAACCCTAACCCTAGGCTACCCTTGACTGCTTCTGCCTCCAATTGATTTCCTAAGCACTAGTGTTTTAAGAACAGCTTAAAAAGAGAATCCTAAAGTGATTTCTTTATAATGGGTGTGTTCCTTATCTTATCCTAGTGTCTAAACTCTTCTCCATGGCAGGACCCCCAAATAATATTCCTTTACGTGCTAAGGGGTATCTAGAGAGTGGGATAGGTTTAATAACTACCCTAACCCTAACGCGTACCCTAACCCTAACCCCTACCCTAACCCTAACACGTACCCTAATCCTAACCCGTACCCTAAACCGAGCCCTAACCCTAACACTAACCCTAACCCTAACCCTAACCCATACCCTACGCCGTACCCGAAACCCTCCCCGAACCTGTACCCTAAGCCATACCCTAAGCCTAACCCTAAGCCTAACACTAACCCTAGGCTACCCTTGACTGCTTCTGCCTCCAATAGATTTCCTAAGCACTAGTGTTTTAAGCAACAGCTTAAAAAGAGAATCCTAATGTGATTTCTTTATAATGGGTGTGTTCCTTATCTTATCCTAGTGTCTAAACTCTTCTCCATGGCTGGACCCCCAAATAATATTCCTTACGTGCTAAGGGGTATCTAGAGAGTGGGATAGGTTTACTAACGACCCTAACCCTAATGCGTACCCTAACCCTAACCCCTACCCTAAACCTAACACGTACCCTAATCCTAACCGTACCCTAAACCGAGCCCTAACCCTAACACAAACCCTAACACTAACCCTAACCCATACCCTACGCCGTACCAGAAACCCTCCCCGAACCCGTACCCTAAGCCGTACCCTAAGCCTAACCCTAAGCCTAACCCTAACCCTAGGCTACCCTTGACTGCTTCTGCCTCCAATAGATTTCCTAAGCACTAGTGTTTTAAGGAACAGCTTAAAAAGAGAATCCTAAAGTGATTTCTTTATAATGGGTGTGTTCCTTATCTTATCCTAGTGTCTAAACTCTTCTCCATGGCTGGACTCACAAATAATATTCCTTTACGTGCTAAGGGGGAGCTAGAGAGTGGGATAGGTTTACTAAGTACCCTAGCCCTAACGCGTAACCTAACCCTAACCCCTACCCTAACCCTAACACGTACCCTAATCCTAACCTGTACCCTAAACCGAGCCCTAACCCTAACACTAACCCAAACCCTAACCCTAACCCATACCCTACGCCGTACACGAACACCTCCCCGAACCCATACCCCAAGCCGTACCCTAAACCTAACCCTAAGCCTAACCCTAACCCTAGGCTACCCTTGACTGCTTCTGCCTCCAATAGATTTCCTAAGCACTAGTGTTTTAAGGAACAGCTTAAAAAGAGAATCCTAATGTGATTTCTTTATAATGGGTGTGTTCCTTATCTTATCCTAGTGTCTAAACTCTTCTCCATGGCTGCACCCCCAAATAATATTGCCTTACGTGCTAAGGGGTATCTAGAGAGTGGGATAGGTTTAATAACTACCCTAACCCTAATGCGTACTCTAACCCTAACCCCTACCCTAACACTAACACGTACCCTAATCCTAACCCGTACCCTAAACCGAGCCCTAACCCTAACACTAACACTAACCCTAACCCTAACCCATACCCTACGCCGTACCCGCACCCCTCCCCGAACCCGTACCCTAAGCCATACCCTAAACCTAACCCTAAGCCTAACCCTAACCCTAGGCTACCCTTGACTGCTTCTGCCTCCAATTGATTTCCTAAGCAGTAGTGTTTTAAGGAACAGCTTAAAAAGAGAATCCTAATGTGATTTCTTTATAATGGGTGTGTTCCTTATCTTATCCTAGTGTCTAAACTCTTCTCCATGGCTGGACCCCCAAATAATATTCCTTTACGTGCTAAGGGGGAGCTAGAGAGTGGGATAGGTTTAATAACTACCCTAGCCCTAACGCGTAACCTAACCCTAACCCCTACCCTAACCCTAACACGTACCCTAATCCTAACCCGTACCCTAAACCGAGCCCTAACCCTAACACTAACCCAAACCCTAACCCTAACCCATACCCTACGCCGTACACGAACACCTCCCCGAACCCATACCCCAAGCCGTACCCTAACCCTAACCCTAAGCCTAACCCTAACCCTAGGCTACCCTTGACTGCTTCTGCCTCCAATTGATTTCCTAAGCACTAGTGTTTTAAGAACAGCTTAAAAAGAGAATCCTAAAGTGATTTCTTTATAATGGGTGTGTTCCTTATCTTATCCTAGTGTCTAAACTCTTCTCCATGGCAGGACCCCCAAATAATATTCCTTTACGTGCTAAGGGGTATCTAGAGAGTGGGATAGGTTTAATAACTACCCTAACCCTAACGCGTACCCTAACCCTAACCCCTACCCTAACCCTAACACGTACCCTAATCCTAACCCGTACCCTAAACCGAGCCCTAACCCTAACACTAACCCTAACCCTAACCCTAACCCATACCCTACGCCGTACCCGAAACCCTCCCCGAACCTGTACCCTAAGCCATACCCTAAGCCTAACCCTAAGCCTAACACTAACCCTAGGCTACCCTTGACTGCTTCTGCCTCCAATAGATTTCCTAAGCACTAGTGTTTTAAGCAACAGCTTAAAAAGAGAATCCTAATGTGATTTCTTTATAATGGGTGTGTTCCTTATCTTATCCTAGTGTCTAAACTCTTCTCCATGGCTGGACCCCCAAATAATATTCCTTACGTGCTAAGGGGTATCTAGAGAGTGGGATAGGTTTACTAACGACCCTAACCCTAATGCGTACCCTAACCCTAACCCCTACCCTAAACCTAACACGTACCCTAATCCTAACCGTACCCTAAACCGAGCCCTAACCCTAACACAAACCCTAACACTAACCCTAACCCATACCCTACGCCGTACCAGAAACCCTCCCCGAACCCGTACCCTAAGCCGTACCCTAAGCCTAACCCTAAGCCTAACCCTAACCCTAGGCTACCCTTGACTGCTTCTGCCTCCAATAGATTTCCTAAGCACTAGTGTTTTAAGGAACAGCTTAAAAAGAGAATCCTAAAGTGATTTCTTTATAATGGGTGTGTTCCTTATCTTATCCTAGTGTCTAAACTCTTCTCCATGGCTGGACTCACAAATAATATTCCTTTACGTGCTAAGGGGGAGCTAGAGAGTGGGATAGGTTTACTAAGTACCCTAGCCCTAACGCGTAACCTAACCCTAACCCCTACCCTAACCCTAACACGTACCCTAATCCTAACCTGTACCCTAAACCGAGCCCTAACCCTAACACTAACCCAAACCCTAACCCTAACCCATACCCTACGCCGTACACGAACACCTCCCCGAACCCATACCCCAAGCCGTACCCTAAACCTAACCCTAAGCCTAACCCTAACCCTAGGCTACCCTTGACTGCTTCTGCCTCCAATAGATTTCCTAAGCACTAGTGTTTTAAGGAACAGCTTAAAAAGAGAATCCTAATGTGATTTCTTTATAATGGGTGTGTTCCTTATCTTATCCTAGTGTCTAAACTCTTCTCCATGGCTGCACCCCCAAATAATATTGCCTTACGTGCTAAGGGGTATCTAGAGAGTGGGATAGGTTTAATAACTACCCTAACCCTAATGCGTACTCTAACCCTAACCCCTACCCTAACACTAACACGTACCCTAATCCTAACCCGTACCCTAAACCGAGCCCTAACCCTAACACTAACACTAACCCTAACCCTAACCCATACCCTACGCCGTACCTGAACCCCTCCCCAAACCCGTACCCTAAGCCGTACCCTAAGCCTAACCCTAAGCCTAACACTAACCCTAGGCTACCCTTGACTGCTTCTGCCTCCAATAGATTTCCTAAGCACTAGTGTTTTAAGCAACAGCTTAAAAAGAGAATCCTAATGTGATTTCTTTATAATGGGTGTGTTCCTTATCTTATCCTAGTGTCTAAACTCTTCTCCATGGCTGGACCCTCAAATAATATTCCTTTACGTGCTAAGGGGTATCTAGAGAGTGGGATAGGTTTAATAACTACCCTAACCCTAACGCGTACCCTAACCCTAACCCCTACCCTAACCCTAACACGTACCCTAATCCTAACCCGTACCCTAAACCGAGCCCTAACCCTAACACTAACCCTAACCCTAACCCTAACCCATACCCTACGCCGTACCCGCACCCCTCCCCGAACCCGTAACCTAAGCCGTACCCTAAGCCTAACCCTAAGCCTAACCCTAACCCTAGGCTACCCTTGACTGCTTCTGCCTCCAATAGATTTCCTAAGCACTAGTGTTTTAAGAACAGCTTAAAAAGAGAATCCTAAAGTGATTTCTTTATAATGGGTGTGTTCCTTATCTTATCCTAGTGTCTAAACTCTTCTCCATGGCTGCAACCCCAAATAATATTCCCTTACGTGCTAAGGGGTATCTAGAGAGTGGGATAGGTTTAATAACTACCCTAACCCTAACGCGTACCCTAACCCTAACCCCTACCCTAACCCTAACACGTACCCTAATCCTAACCTGTACCCTAAACCGAGCCCTAACCCTAACACTAACCCTAACCCTAACCCTAACCCATACCCTACGCCGTACCCGCACCCCTCCCCGAACCCGTACCCTAAGCCATACCCTAAACCTAACCCTAAGCCTAACCCTAACCCTAGGCTACCCTTGACTGCTTCTGCCTCCAATTGATTTCCTAAGCAGTAGTGTTTTAAGGAACAGCTTAAAAAGAGAATCCTAATGTGATTTCTTTATAATGGGTGTGTTCCTTATCTTATCCTAGTGTCTAAACTCTTCTCCATGGCTGGACCCCCAAATAATATTCCTTTACGTGCTAAGGGGGAGCTAGAGAGTGGGATAGGTTTAATAACTACCCTAGCCCTAACGCGTAACCTAACCCTAACCCCTACCCTAACCCTAACACGTACCCTAATCCTAACCCGTACCCTAAACCGAGCCCTAACCCTAACACTAACCCAAACCCTAACCCTAACCCATACCCTACGCCGTACACGAACACCTCCCCGAACCCATACCCCAAGCCGTACCCTAACCCTAACCCTAAGCCTAACCCTAACCCTAGGCTACCCTTGACTGCTTCTGCCTCCAATTGATTTCCTAAGCACTAGTGTTTTAAGAACAGCTTAAAAAGAGAATCCTAAAGTGATTTCTTTATAATGGGTGTGTTCCTTATCTTATCCTAGTGTCTAAACTCTTCTCCATGGCAGGACCCCCAAATAATATTCCTTTACGTGCTAAGGGGTATCTAGAGAGTGGGATAGGTTTAATAACTACCCTAACCCTAACGCGTACCCTAACCCTAACCCCTACCCTAACCCTAACACGTACCCTAATCCTAACCCGTACCCTAAACCGAGCCCTAACCCTAACACTAACCCTAACCCTAACCCTAACCCATACCCTACGCCGTACCCGAAACCCTCCCCGAACCCGTACCCTAAGCCATACCCTAAGCCTAACCCTAAGCCTAACACTAACCCTAGGCTACCCTTGACTGCTTCTGCCTCCAATAGATTTCCTAAGCACTAGTGTTTTAAGCAACAGCTTAAAAAGAGAATCCTAATGTGATTTCTTTATAATGGGTGTGTTCCTTATCTTATCCTAGTGTCTAAACTCTTCTCCATGGCTGGACCCCCAAATAATATTCCTTACGTGCTAAGGGGTATCTAGAGAGTGGGATAGGTTTACTAACGACCCTAACCCTAATGCGTACCCTAACCCTAACCCCTACCCTAAACCTAACACGTACCCTAATCCTAACCGTACCCTAAACCGAGCCCTAACCCTAACACAAACCCTAACACTAACCCTAACCCATACCCTACGCCGTACCAGAAACCCTCCCCGAACCCGTACCCTAAGCCGTACCCTAAGCCTAACCCTAAGCCTAACCCTAACCCTAGGCTACCCTTGACTGCTTCTGCCTCCAATAGATTTCCTAAGCACTAGTGTTTTAAGGAACAGCTTAAAAAGAGAATCCTAAAGTGATTTCTTTATAATGGGTGTGTTCCTTATCTTATCCTAGTGTCTAAACTCTTCTCCATGGCTGGACTCACAAATAATATTCCTTTACGTGCTAAGGGGGAGCTAGAGAGTGGGATAGGTTTACTAAGTACCCTAGCCCTAACGCGTAACCTAACCCTAACCCCTACCCTAACCCTAACACGTACCCTAATCCTAACCTGTACCCTAAACCGAGCCCTAACCCTAACACTAACCCAAACCCTAACCCTAACCCATACCCTACGCCGTACACGAACACCTCCCCGAACCCATACCCCAAGCCGTACCCTAAACCTAACCCTAAGCCTAACCCTAACCCTAGGCTACCCTTGACTGCTTCTGCCTCCAATAGATTTCCTAAGCACTAGTGTTTTAAGGAACAGCTTAAAAAGAGAATCCTAATGTGATTTCTTTATAATGGGTGTGTTCCTTATCTTATCCTAGTGTCTAAACTCTTCTCCATGGCTGCACCCCCAAATAATATTGCCTTACGTGCTAAGGGGTATCTAGAGAGTGGGATAGGTTTAATAACTACCCTAACCCTAATGCGTACTCTAACCCTAACCCCTACCCTAACACTAACACGTACCCTAATCCTAACCCGTACCCTAAACCGAGCCCTAACCCTAACACTAACACTAACCCTAACCCTAACCCATACCCTACGCCGTACCTGAACCCCTCCCCAAACCCGTACCCTAAGCCGTACCCTAAGCCTAACCCTAAGCCTAACACTAACCCTAGGCTACCCTTGACTGCTTCTGCCTCCAATAGATTTCCTAAGCACTAGTGTTTTAAGCAACAGCTTAAAAAGAGAATCCTAATGTGATTTCTTTATAATGGGTGTGTTCCTTATCTTATCCTAGTGTCTAAACTCTTCTCCATGGCTGGACCCTCAAATAATATTCCTTTACGTGCTAAGGGGTATCTAGAGAGTGGGATAGGTTTAATAACTACCCTAACCCTAACGCGTACCCTAACCCTAACCCCTACCCTAACCCTAACACGTACCCTAATCCTAACCCGTACCCTAAACCGAGCCCTAACCCTAACACTAACCCTAACCCTAACCCTAACCCATACCCTACGCCGTACCCGCACCCCTCCCCGAACCCGTAACCTAAGCCGTACCCTAAGCCTAACCCTAAGCCTAACCCTAACCCTAGGCTACCCTTGACTGCTTCTGCCTCCAATAGATTTCCTAAGCACTAGTGTTTTAAGAACAGCTTAAAAAGAGAATCCTAAAGTGATTTCTTTATAATGGGTGTGTTCCTTATCTTATCCTAGTGTCTAAACTCTTCTCCATGGCTGCAACCCCAAATAATATTCCCTTACGTGCTAAGGGGTATCTAGAGAGTGGGATAGGTTTAATAACTACCCTAACCCTAACGCGTACCCTAACCCTAACCCCTACCCTAACCCTAACACGTACCCTAATCCTAACCTGTACCCTAAACCGAGCCCTAACCCTAACACTAACCCTAACCCTAACCCTAACCCATACCCTACGCCGTACCCGCACCCCTCCCCGAACCCGTACCCTAAGCCATACCCTAAACCTAACCCTAAGCCTAACCCTAACCCTAGGCTACCCTTGACTGCTTCTGCCTCCAATTGATTTCCTAAGCAGTAGTGTTTTAAGGAACAGCTTAAAAAGAGAATCCTAATGTGATTTCTTTATAATGGGTGTGTTCCTTATCTTATCCTAGTGTCTAAACTCTTCTCCATGGCTGGACCCCCAAATAATATTCCTTTACGTGCTAAGGGGGAGCTAGAGAGTGGGATAGGTTTAATAACTACCCTAGCCCTAACGCGTAACCTAACCCTAACCCCTACCCTAACCCTAACACGTACCCTAATCCTAACCCGTACCCTAAACCGAGCCCTAACCCTAACACTAACCCAAACCCTAACCCTAACCCATACCCTACGCTGTACACGAACACCTCCCCGAACCCATACCCCAAGCCGTACCCTAACCCTAACCCTAAGCCTAACCCTAACCCTAGGCTACCCTTGACTGCTTCTGCCTCCAATTGATTTCCTAAGCACTAGTGTTTTAAGAACAGCTTAAAAAGAGAATCCTAAAGTGATTTCTTTATAATGGGTGTGTTCCTTATCTTATCCTAGTGTCTAAACTCTTCTCCATGGCAGGACCCCCAAATAATATTCCTTTACGTGCTAAGGGGTATCTAGAGAGTGGGATAGGTTTAATAACTACCCTAACCCTAACGCGTACCCTAACCCTAACCCCTACCCTAACCCTAACACGTACCCTAATCCTAACCCGTACCCTAAACCGAGCCCTAACCCTAACACTAACCCTAACCCTAACCCTAACCCATACCCTACGCCGTACCCGAAACCCTCCCCGAACCCGTACCCTAAGCCATACCCTAAGCCTAACCCTAAGCCTAACACTAACCCTAGGCTACCCTTGACTGCTTCTGCCTCCAATAGATTTCCTAAGCACTAGTGTTTTAAGCAACAGCTTAAAAAGAGAATCCTAATGTGATTTCTTTATAATGGGTGTGTTCCTTATCTTATCCTAGTGTCTAAACTCTTCTCCATGGCTGGACCCCCAAATAATATTCCTTACGTGCTAAGGGGTATCTAGAGAGTGGGATAGGTTTACTAACGACCCTAACCCTAATGCGTACCCTAACCCTAACCCCTACCCTAAACCTAACACGTACCCTAATCCTAACCGTACCCTAAACCGAGCCCTAACCCTAACACAAACCCTAACACTAACCCTAACCCATACCCTACGCCGTACCAGAAACCCTCCCCGAACCCGTACCCTAAGCCGTACCCTAAGCCTAACCCTAAGCCTAACCCTAACCCTAGGCTACCCTTGACTGCTTCTGCCTCCAATAGATTTCCTAAGCACTAGTGTTTTAAGCAACAGCTTAAAAAGAGAATCCTAATGTGATTTCTTTATAATGGGTGTGTTCCTTATCTTATCCTAGTGTCTAAACTCTTCTCCATGGCTGCACCCCCAAATAATATTGCCTTACGTGCTAAGGGGTATCTAGAGAGTGGGATAGGTTTAATAACTACCCTAACCCTAATGCGTACTCTAACCCTAACCCCTACCCTAACACTAACACGTACCCTAATCCTAACCCGTACCCTAAACCGAGCCCTAACCCTAACACTAACCCTAACCCTAACCCATACCCTACGCCGTACCCGAACCCCTCCCCAAACCCGTACCCTAAGCCGTACCCTAAGCCTAACCCTAAGCCTAACACTAACCCTAGGCTACCCTTGACTGCTTCTGCCTCCAATAGATTTCCTAAGCACTAGTGTTTTCAGCAACAGCTTAAAAAGAGAATCCTAATGTGATTTCTTTATAATGGGTGTGTTCCTTATCTTATCCTAGTGTCTAAATTCTTCTCCATGGCTGGACCCCCAAATAATATTCCTTTACGTGCTAAGGGGTATCTAGAGAGTGGGATAGGTTTACTAACGACCCTAACCCTAATGCGTACCCTAACCCTAACCCCTACCCTAAACCTAACACGTACCCTAATCCTAACCGTACCCTAAACCGAGCCCTAACACTAACACTAACCCTAACCCTAACCCTAACCCATACCCTACGCCGTACCCGAAACCCTCCCCGAACCCGTACCCTAAGCCGTACCCTAAGCCTAACCCTAAGCCTAACCCTAACCCTAGGCTACCCTTGACTGCTTCTGCCTCCAATAGATTTCCTAAGCACTAGTGTTTTAAGCAACAGCTTAAAAAGAGAATCCTAATGTGATTTCTTTATAATGGGTGTGTTCCTTATCTTATCCTAGTGTCTAAATTCTTCTCCATGGCTGGACCCCCAAATAATATTCCCTTACGTGCTAAGGGGTATCTAGAGAGTGGGATAGGTTTAATAACTACCCTAACCCTAACGCGTACCCTAACCCTAACCCCTACCCTAACCCTAACACGTACCCTAATCCTAACCTGTACCCTAAACCGAGCCCTAACCCTAACACTAACCCTAACCCTAACCCTAACCCATACCCTACGCCGTACCCGCACCCCTCCCCGAACCCGTAACCTAAGCCATACCCTAAACCTAACCCTAAGCCTAACCCTTACCCTAGGCTACCCTTGACTGCTTCTGCCTCCAATAGATTTCCTAAGCACTAGTGTTTTAAGGAACAGCTTAAAAAGAGAATCCTAATGTGATTTCTTTATAATGGGTGTGTTCCTTATCTTATCCTAGTGTCTAAACTCTTCTACATGGCTGCACCCCCAAATAATATTGCCTTACGTGCTAAGGGGTATCTAGAGAGTGGGATAGGTTTAATAACTACCCTAACCCTAACGCGTACCCTAACCCTAACCCCTACCCTAAACCTAACACGTACCCTAATCCTAACCCGTACCCTAAACCGAGCCCTAACCCTAACACTAACCCAAACCCTAACCCTAACCCATACCCTACGCCGTACACGAACACCTCCCCGAACCCATACCCCAAGCCGTACCCTAACCCTAACCCTAAGCCTAACCCTAACCCTAGGCTACCCTTGACTGCTTCTGCCTCCAATAGATTTCCTAAGCACTAGTGTTTTAAGCAGCAGCTTAAAAAGAGAATCCTAATGTGATTTCTTTATAATGGGTGTGTTCCTTATCTTATCCTAGTGTCTAAACTCTTCTCCATGGCTGGACCCCCAAATAATATTCCTTTACGTGCTAAGGGGTATCTAGAGAGTGGGATAGGTTTACTAACGACCCTAACCCTAATGCGTACCCTAACCCTAACCCCTACCCTAACCCTAACACGTACCCTAATCCTAACCCGTACCCTAAACCGAGCCCTAAACCTAACCCTAACCCTAACCCATACCCTACGCCGTACCCGAAACCCTCCCCGAACCCGTACCCTAAGCCGTACCCTAAGCCTAACCCTAAGCCTAACCTTACCCTAGGCTACCCTTGACTGCTTCTGCCTCCAATAGATTTCCTAAGCACTAGTGTTTTAAGGAACAGCTTAAAAAGAGAATTCTAATGTGATTTCTTTATAATGGGTGTGTTCCTTATCTTATCCTAGTGTCTAAACTCTTCTACATGGCTGCACCCCCAAATAATATTGCCTTACGTGCTAAGGGGTATCTAGAGAGTGGGATAGGTTTAATAACTACCCTAACCTTAATGCGTACTCTAACCCTAACCCCTACCCTAACACTAACACGTACCCTAATCCTAACCCGTACCCTAAACCGAGCCCTAACCCTAACACTAACACTAACCCTAACCCTAACCCATACCCTATGCCGTACCTGAACCCCTCCCCAAACCCGTACCCTAAGCCGTACCCTAAGCCTAACCCTAAGCCTAACACTAACCCTAGGCTACCCTTGACAGCTTCTGCCTCCAATAGATTTCCTAAGCACTAGTGTTTTAAGCAACAGCTTAAAAAGAGAATCCTAATGTGATTTCTTTATAATGGGTGTGTTCCTTATCTTATCCTAGTGTCTAAATTCTTCTCCATTGCTGGAACCCCAAATAATATTCCTTTACGTGCTAAGGGGTATCTAGAAAGTGGGATAGGTTTACTAACTACCCTAACCCTAACGCGTACCCTAACCCTAACCCCTACCCTAAACCTAACACGTACCCTAATCCTAACCGTACCCTAAACCGAGCCCTAACCCTAACACTAACCCTAACCCTAACCCTAACCCATACCCTACGCCGTACCCGAAACCCTCCCCGAACCCGTACCCTAAGCCGTACCCTAAGCCTAACCCTAAGCCTAACCCTAACCCTAGGCTACCCTTGACTGCTTCTGCCTCTTATAGATTTCCTAAGCACTAGTGTTTTAAGGAACAGCTTAAAAAGAGAATCCTAATGTGATTTCTTTATAATGGGTGTGTTCCTTATCTTATCCTAGTGTCTAAACTCTTCTCCATGGCTGGGCCCTCAAGTAATATTCCTTTACGTGCTAAGGGGTATCTAGAGAGTGGGATAGGTTTAATAACTACCCTAACCCTAACGCGTACCCTAACCCTAACCCCTACCCTAACCCTAACACGTACCCTAATCCTAACCCGTACCCTAAACCGAGCCCTAACCCTAACACTAACCCTAACCCTAACCCTAACCCATACCCTACGCCGTACCCGCACCCCTCCCCGAACCCGTAACCTAAGCCGTACCCTAAGCCTAACCCTAAGCCTAACCCTAACCCTAGGCTACCCTTGACTGCTTCTGCCTCCAATAGATTTCCTAAGCACTACTGTTTTAAGGAACAGCTTAAAAAGAGAATCCTAATGTGATTTCTTTATAATGGGTGTGTTCCTTATCTTATCCTAGTGTCTAAACTCTTCTCCATGGCTGCACCGCCAAATAATATTCCCTTACGTGCTAAGGGGTATCTAGAGAGTGGGATAGGTTTAATAACTACCCTAACCCTAACGCGTACCCTAACCCTAACCCCTACCCTAACCCTAACACGTACCCTAATCCTAACCTGTACCCTAAACCGAGCCCTAACCCTAACACTAACCCTAACCCTAACCCTAACCCATACCCTACGCCGTACCCGCACCCCTCCCCGAACCCGTACCCTAAGCCATACCCTAAACCTAACCCTAAGCCTAACCCTAACCCTAGGCTACCCTTGACTGCTTCTGCCTCCAATTGATTTCCTAAGCAGTAGTGTTTTAAGGAACAGCTTAAAAAGAGAATCCTAATGTGATTTCTTTATAATGGGTGTGTTCCTTATCTTATCCTAGTGTCTAAACTCTTCTCCATGGCTGGACCCCCAAATAATATTCCTTTACGTGCTAAGGGGGAGCTAGAGAGTGGGATAGGTTTAATAACTACCCTAGCCCTAACGCGTAACCTAACCCTAACCCCTACCCTAACCCTAACACGTACCCTAATCCTAACCCGTACCCTAAACCGAGCCCTAACCCTAACACTAACCCAAACCCTAACCCTAACCCATACCCTACGCCGTACACGAACACCTCCCCGAACCCATACCCCAAGCCGTACCCTAACCCTAACCCTAAGCCTAACCCTAACCCTAGGCTACCCTTGACTGCTTCTGCCTCCAATTGATTTCCTAAGCACTAGTGTTTTAAGAACAGCTTAAAAAGAGAATCCTAAAGTGATTTCTTTATAATGGGTGTGTTCCTTATCTTATCCTAGTGTCTAAACTCTTCTCCATGGCAGGACCCCCAAATAATATTCCTTTACGTGCTAAGGGGTATCTAGAGAGTGGGATAGGTTTAATAACTACCCTAACCCTAACGCGTACCCTAACCCTAACCCCTACCCTAACCCTAACACGTACCCTAATCCTAACCCGTACCCTAAACCGAGCCCTAACCCTAACACTAACCCTAACCCTAACCCTAACCCATACCCTACGCCGTACCCGAAACCCTCCCCGAACCCGTACCCTAAGCCATACCCTAAGCCTAACCCTAAGCCTAACACTAACCCTAGGCTACCCTTGACTGCTTCTGCCTCCAATAGATTTCCTAAGCACTAGTGTTTTAAGCAACAGCTTAAAAAGAGAATCCTAATGTGATTTCTTTATAATGGGTGTGTTCCTTATCTTATCCTAGTGTCTAAACTCTTCTCCATGGCTGGACCCCCAAATAATATTCCTTACGTGCTAAGGGGTATCTAGAGAGTGGGATAGGTTTACTAACGACCCTAACCCTAATGCGTACCCTAACCCTAACCCCTACCCTAAACCTAACACGTACCCTAATCCTAACCGTACCCTAAACCGAGCCCTAACCCTAACACAAACCCTAACACTAACCCTAACCCATACCCTACGCCGTACCAGAAACCCTCCCCGAACCCGTACCCTAAGCCGTACCCTAAGCCTAACCCTAAGCCTAACCCTAACCCTAGGCTACCCTTGACTGCTTCTGCCTCCAATAGATTTCCTAAGCACTAGTGTTTTAAGGAACAGCTTAAAAAGAGAATCCTAAAGTGATTTCTTTATAATGGGTGTGTTCCTTATCTTATCCTAGTGTCTAAACTCTTCTCCATGGCTGGGCCCTCAAGTAATATTCCTTTACGTGCTAAGGGGGAGCTAGAGAGTGGGATAGGTTTACTAAGTACCCTAGCCCTAACGCGTAACCTAACCCTAACCCCTACCCTAACCCTAACACGTACCCTAATCCTAACCTGTACCCTAAACCGAGCCCTAACCCTAACACTAACCCAAACCCTAACCCTAACCCATACCCTACGCCGTACACGAACACCTCCCCGAACCCATACCCCAAGCCGTACCCTAAACCTAACCCTAAGCCTAACCCTAACCCTAGGCTACCCTTGACTGCTTCTGCCTCCAATAGATTTCCTAAGCACTAGTGTTTTAAGGAACAGCTTAAAAAGAGAATCCTAATGTGATTTCTTTATAATGGGTGTGTTCCTTATCTTATCCTAGTGTCTAAACTCTTCTCCATGGCTGCACCCCCAAATAATATTGCCTTACGTGCTAAGGGGTATCTAGAGAGTGGGATAGGTTTAATAACTACCCTAACCCTAATGCGTACTCTAACCCTAACCCCTACCCTAACACTAACACGTACCCTAATCCTAACCCGTACCCTAAACCGAGCCCTAACCCTAACACTAACACTAACCCTAACCCTAACCCATACCCTACGCCGTACCTGAACCCCTCCCCAAACCCGTACCCTAAGCCGTACCCTAAGCCTAACCCTAAGCCTAACACTAACCCTAGGCTACCCTTGACTGCTTCTGCCTCCAATAGATTTCCTAAGCACTAGTGTTTTAAGCAACAGCTTAAAAAGAGAATCCTAATGTGATTTCTTTATAATGGGTGTGTTCCTTATCTTATCCTAGTGTCTAAACTCTTCTCCATGGCTGGACCCTCAAATAATATTCCTTTACGTGCTAAGGGGTATCTAGAGAGTGGGATAGGTTTAATAACTACCCTAACCCTAACGCGTACCCTAACCCTAACCCCTACCCTAACCCTAACACGTACCCTAATCCTAACCCGTACCCTAAACCGAGCCCTAACCCTAACACTAACCCTAACCCTAACCCTAACCCATACCCTACGCCGTACCCGCACCCCTCCCCGAACCCGTAACCTAAGCCGTACCCTAAGCCTAACCCTAAGCCTAACCCTAACCCTAGGCTACCCTTGACTGCTTCTGCCTCCAATAGATTTCCTAAGCACTAGTGTTTTAAGAACAGCTTAAAAAGAGAATCCTAAAGTGATTTCTTTATAATGGGTGTGTTCCTTATCTTATCCTAGTGTCTAAACTCTTCTCCATGGCTGCAACCCCAAATAATATTCCCTTACGTGCTAAGGGGTATCTAGAGAGTGGGATAGGTTTAATAACTACCCTAACCCTAACGCGTACCCTAACCCTAACCCCTACCCTAACCCTAACACGTACCCTAATCCTAACCTGTACCCTAAACCGAGCCCTAACCCTAACACTAACCCTAACCCTAACCCTAACCCATACCCTACGCCGTACCCGCACCCCTCCCCGAACCCGTACCCTAAGCCATACCCTAAACCTAACCCTAAGCCTAACCCTAACCCTAGGCTACCCTTGACTGCTTCTGCCTCCAATTGATTTCCTAAGCAGTAGTGTTTTAAGGAACAGCTTAAAAAGAGAATCCTAATGTGATTTCTTTATAATGGGTGTGTTCCTTATCTTATCCTAGTGTCTAAACTCTTCTCCATGGCTGGACCCCCAAATAATATTCCTTTACGTGCTAAGGGGGAGCTAGAGAGTGGGATAGGTTTAATAACTACCCTAGCCCTAACGCGTAACCTAACCCTAACCCCTACCCTAACCCTAACACGTACCCTAATCCTAACCCGTACCCTAAACCGAGCCCTAACCCTAACACTAACCCAAACCCTAACCCTAACCCATACCCTACGCTGTACACGAACACCTCCCCGAACCCATACCCCAAGCCGTACCCTAACCCTAACCCTAAGCCTAACCCTAACCCTAGGCTACCCTTGACTGCTTCTGCCTCCAATTGATTTCCTAAGCACTAGTGTTTTAAGAACAGCTTAAAAAGAGAATCCTAAAGTGATTTCTTTATAATGGGTGTGTTCCTTATCTTATCCTAGTGTCTAAACTCTTCTCCATGGCAGGACCCCCAAATAATATTCCTTTACGTGCTAAGGGGTATCTAGAGAGTGGGATAGGTTTAATAACTACCCTAACCCTAACGCGTACCCTAACCCTAACCCCTACCCTAACCCTAACACGTACCCTAATCCTAACCCGTACCCTAAACCGAGCCCTAACCCTAACACTAACCCTAACCCTAACCCTAACCCATACCCTACGCCGTACCCGAAACCCTCCCCGAACCCGTACCCTAAGCCATACCCTAAGCCTAACCCTAAGCCTAACACTAACCCTAGGCTACCCTTGACTGCTTCTGCCTCCAATAGATTTCCTAAGCACTAGTGTTTTAAGCAACAGCTTAAAAAGAGAATCCTAATGTGATTTCTTTATAATGGGTGTGTTCCTTATCTTATCCTAGTGTCTAAACTCTTCTCCATGGCTGGACCCCCAAATAATATTCCTTACGTGCTAAGGGGTATCTAGAGAGTGGGATAGGTTTACTAACGACCCTAACCCTAATGCGTACCCTAACCCTAACCCCTACCCTAAACCTAACACGTACCCTAATCCTAACCGTACCCTAAACCGAGCCCTAACCCTAACACAAACCCTAACACTAACCCTAACCCATACCCTACGCCGTACCAGAAACCCTCCCCGAACCCGTACCCTAAGCCGTACCCTAAGCCTAACCCTAAGCCTAACCCTAACCCTAGGCTACCCTTGACTGCTTCTGCCTCCAATAGATTTCCTAAGCACTAGTGTTTTAAGCAACAGCTTAAAAAGAGAATCCTAATGTGATTTCTTTATAATGGGTGTGTTCCTTATCTTATCCTAGTGTCTAAACTCTTCTCCATGGCTGCACCCCCAAATAATATTGCCTTACGTGCTAAGGGGTATCTAGAGAGTGGGATAGGTTTAATAACTACCCTAACCCTAATGCGTACTCTAACCCTAACCCCTACCCTAACACTAACACGTACCCTAATCCTAACCCGTACCCTAAACCGAGCCCTAACCCTAACACTAACCCTAACCCTAACCCATACCCTACGCCGTACCCGAACCCCTCCCCAAACCCGTACCCTAAGCCGTACCCTAAGCCTAACCCTAAGCCTAACACTAACCCTAGGCTACCCTTGACTGCTTCTGCCTCCAATAGATTTCCTAAGCACTAGTGTTTTCAGCAACAGCTTAAAAAGAGAATCCTAATGTGATTTCTTTATAATGGGTGTGTTCCTTATCTTATCCTAGTGTCTAAATTCTTCTCCATGGCTGGACCCCCAAATAATATTCCTTTACGTGCTAAGGGGTATCTAGAGAGTGGGATAGGTTTACTAACGACCCTAACCCTAATGCGTACCCTAACCCTAACCCCTACCCTAAACCTAACACGTACCCTAATCCTAACCGTACCCTAAACCGAGCCCTAACACTAACACTAACCCTAACCCTAACCCTAACCCATACCCTACGCCGTACCCGAAACCCTCCCCGAACCCGTACCCTAAGCCGTACCCTAAGCCTAACCCTAAGCCTAACCCTAACCCTAGGCTACCCTTGACTGCTTCTGCCTCCAATAGATTTCCTAAGCACTAGTGTTTTAAGCAACAGCTTAAAAAGAGAATCCTAATGTGATTTCTTTATAATGGGTGTGTTCCTTATCTTATCCTAGTGTCTAAATTCTTCTCCATGGCTGGACCCCCAAATAATATTCCCTTACGTGCTAAGGGGTATCTAGAGAGTGGGATAGGTTTAATAACTACCCTAACCCTAACGCGTACCCTAACCCTAACCCCTACCCTAACCCTAACACGTACCCTAATCCTAACCTGTACCCTAAACCGAGCCCTAACCCTAACACTAACCCTAACCCTAACCCTAACCCATACCCTACGCCGTACCCGCACCCCTCCCCGAACCCGTAACCTAAGCCATACCCTAAACCTAACCCTAAGCCTAACCCTTACCCTAGGCTACCCTTGACTGCTTCTGCCTCCAATAGATTTCCTAAGCACTAGTGTTTTAAGGAACAGCTTAAAAAGAGAATCCTAATGTGATTTCTTTATAATGGGTGTGTTCCTTATCTTATCCTAGTGTCTAAACTCTTCTACATGGCTGCACCCCCAAATAATATTGCCTTACGTGCTAAGGGGTATCTAGAGAGTGGGATAGGTTTAATAACTACCCTAACCCTAACGCGTACCCTAACCCTAACCCCTACCCTAAACCTAACACGTACCCTAATCCTAACCCGTACCCTAAACCGAGCCCTAACCCTAACACTAACCCAAACCCTAACCCTAACCCATACCCTACGCCGTACACGAACACCTCCCCGAACCCATACCCCAAGCCGTACCCTAACCCTAACCCTAAGCCTAACCCTAACCCTAGGCTACCCTTGACTGCTTCTGCCTCCAATAGATTTCCTAAGCACTAGTGTTTTAAGCAGCAGCTTAAAAAGAGAATCCTAATGTGATTTCTTTATAATGGGTGTGTTCCTTATCTTATCCTAGTGTCTAAACTCTTCTCCATGGCTGGACCCCCAAATAATATTCCTTTACGTGCTAAGGGGTATCTAGAGAGTGGGATAGGTTTACTAACGACCCTAACCCTAATGCGTACCCTAACCCTAACCCCTACCCTAACCCTAACACGTACCCTAATCCTAACCCGTACCCTAAACCGAGCCCTAAACCTAACCCTAACCCTAACCCATACCCTACGCCGTACCCGAAACCCTCCCCGAACCCGTACCCTAAGCCGTACCCTAAGCCTAACCCTAAGCCTAACCTTACCCTAGGCTACCCTTGACTGCTTCTGCCTCCAATAGATTTCCTAAGCACTAGTGTTTTAAGGAACAGCTTAAAAAGAGAATTCTAATGTGATTTCTTTATAATGGGTGTGTTCCTTATCTTATCCTAGTGTCTAAACTCTTCTACATGGCTGCACCCCCAAATAATATTGCCTTACGTGCTAAGGGGTATCTAGAGAGTGGGATAGGTTTAATAACTACCCTAACCTTAATGCGTACTCTAACCCTAACCCCTACCCTAACACTAACACGTACCCTAATCCTAACCCGTACCCTAAACCGAGCCCTAACCCTAACACTAACACTAACCCTAACCCTAACCCATACCCTATGCCGTACCTGAACCCCTCCCCAAACCCGTACCCTAAGCCGTACCCTAAGCCTAACCCTAAGCCTAACACTAACCCTAGGCTACCCTTGACAGCTTCTGCCTCCAATAGATTTCCTAAGCACTAGTGTTTTAAGCAACAGCTTAAAAAGAGAATCCTAATGTGATTTCTTTATAATGGGTGTGTTCCTTATCTTATCCTAGTGTCTAAATTCTTCTCCATTGCTGGAACCCCAAATAATATTCCTTTACGTGCTAAGGGGTATCTAGAAAGTGGGATAGGTTTACTAACTACCCTAACCCTAACGCGTACCCTAACCCTAACCCCTACCCTAAACCTAACACGTACCCTAATCCTAACCGTACCCTAAACCGAGCCCTAACCCTAACACTAACCCTAACCCTAACCCTAACCCATACCCTACGCCGTACCCGAAACCCTCCCCGAACCCGTACCCTAAGCCGTACCCTAAGCCTAACCCTAAGCCTAACCCTAACCCTAGGCTACCCTTGACTGCTTCTGCCTCTTATAGATTTCCTAAGCACTAGTGTTTTAAGGAACAGCTTAAAAAGAGAATCCTAATGTGATTTCTTTATAATGGGTGTGTTCCTTATCTTATCCTAGTGTCTAAACTCTTCTCCATGGCTGGGCCCTCAAGTAATATTCCTTTACGTGCTAAGGGGTATCTAGAGAGTGGGATAGGTTTAATAACTACCCTAACCCTAACGCGTACCCTAACCCTAACCCCTACCCTAACCCTAACACGTACCCTAATCCTAACCCGTACCCTAAACCGAGCCCTAACCCTAACACTAACCCTAACCCTAACCCTAACCCATACCCTACGCCGTACCCGCACCCCTCCCCGAACCCGTAACCTAAGCCGTACCCTAAGCCTAACCCTAAGCCTAACCCTAACCCTAGGCTACCCTTGACTGCTTCTGCCTCCAATAGATTTCCTAAGCACTACTGTTTTAAGGAACAGCTTAAAAAGAGAATCCTAATGTGATTTCTTTATAATGGGTGTGTTCCTTATCTTATCCTAGTGTCTAAACTCTTCTCCATGGCTGCACCGCCAAATAATATTCCCTTACGTGCTAAGGGGTATCTAGAGAGTGGGATAGGTTTAATAACTACCCTAACCCTAACGCGTACCCTAACCCTAACCCCTACCCTAACCCTAACACGTACCCTAATCCTAACCTGTACCCTAAACCGAGCCCTAACCCTAACACTAACCCTAACCCTAACCCTAACCCATACCCTACGCCGTACCCGCACCCCTCCCCGAACCCGTACCCTAAGCCATACCCTAAACCTAACCCTAAGCCTAACCCTAACCCTAGGCTACCCTTCACTGCTTCTGCCTCCAATTGATTTCCTAAGCAGTAGTGTTTTAAGGAACAGCTTAAAAAGAGAATCCTAAAGTGATTTCTTTATAATGGGTGTGTTCCTTATCTTATCCTAGTGTCTAAACTCTTCTCCATGGCTGGACTCACAAATAATATTCCTTTACGTGCTAAGGGGGAGCTAGAGAGTGGGATAGGTTTACTAAGTACCCTAGCCCTAACGCGTAACCTAACCCTAACCCCTACCCTAACCCTAACACGTACCCTAATCCTAACCTGTACCCTAAACCGAGCCCTAACCCTAACACTAACCCAAACCCTAACCCTAACCCATACCCTACGCCATACACGAACACCTCCCCGAACCCATACCCCAAGCCGTACCCTAAACCTAACCCTAAGCCTAACCCTAACCCTAGGCTACCCTTGACTGCTTCTGCCTCCAATAGATTTCCTAAGCACTAGTGTTTTAAGGAACAGCTTAAAAAGAGAATCCTAATGTGATTTCTTTATAATGGGTGTGTTCCTTATCTTATCCTAGTGTCTAAACTCTTCTCCATGGCTGCACCCCCAAATAATATTGCCTTACGTGCTAAGGGGTATCTAGAGAGTGGGATAGGTTTAATAACTACCCTAACCCTAATGCGTACTCTAACCCTAACCCCTACCCTAACACTAACACGTACCCTAATCCTAACCCGTACCCTAAACCGAGCCCTAACCCTAACACTAACACTAACCCTAACCCTAACCCATACCCTACGCCGTACCTGAACCCCTCCCCAAACCCGTACCTTAAGCCGTACCCTAAGCCTAACCCTAAGCCTAACACTAACCCTAGGCTACCCTTGACTGCTTCTGCCTCCAATAGATTTCCTAAGCACTAGTGTTTTAAGCAACAGCTTAAAAAGAGAATCCTAATGTGATTTCTTTATAATGGGTGTGTTCCTTATCTTATCCTAGTGTCTAAACTCTTCTCCATGGCTGGACCCTCAAATAATATTCCTTTACGTGCTAAGGGGTATCTAGAGAGTGGGATAGGTTTAATAACTACCCTAACCCTAACGCGTACCCTAACCCTAACCCCTACCCTAACCCTAACACGTACCCTAATCCTAACCCGTACCCTAAACCGAGCCCTAACCCTAACACTAACCCTAACCCTAACCCTAACCCATACCCTACGCCGTACCCGCACCCCTCCCCGAACCCGTAACCTAAGCCGTACCCTAAGCCTAACCCTAAGCCTAACCCTAACCCTAGGCTACCCTTGACTGCTTCTGCCTCCAATAGATTTCCTAAGCACTAGTGTTTTAAGAACAGCTTAAAAAGAGAATCCTAAAGTGATTTCTTTATAATGGGTGTGTTCCTTATCTTATCCTAGTGTCTAAACTCTTCTCCATGGCTGCAACCCCAAATAATATTCCCTTACGTGCTAAGGGGTATCTAGAGAGTGGGATAGGTTTAATAACTACCCTAACCCTAACGCGTACCCTAACCCTAACCCCTACCCTAACCCTAACACGTACCCTAATCCTAACCTGTACCCTAAACCGAGCCCTAACCCTAACACTAACCCTAACCCTAACCCTAACCCATACCCTACGCCGTACCCGCACCCCTCCCCGAACCCGTACCCTAAGCCATACCCTAAACCTAACCCTAAGCCTAACCCTAACCCTAGGCTACCCTTGACTGCTTCTGCCTCCAATTGATTTCCTAAGCAGTAGTGTTTTAAGGAACAGCTTAAAAAGAGAATCCTAATGTGATTTCTTTATAATGGGTGTGTTCCTTATCTTATCCTAGTGTCTAAACTCTTCTCCATGGCTGGACCCCCAAATAATATTCCTTTACGTGCTAAGGGGGAGCTAGAGAGTGGGATAGGTTTAATAACTACCCTAGCCCTAACGCGTAACCTAACCCTAACCCCTACCCTAACCCTAACACGTACCCTAATCCTAACCCGTACCCTAAACCGAGCCCTAACCCTAACACTAACCCAAACCCTAACCCTAACCCATACCCTACGCCATACACGAACACCTCCCCGAACCCATACCCCAAGCCGTACCCTAACCCTAACCCTAAGCCTAACCCTAACCCTAGGCTACCCTTGACTGCTTCTGCCTCCAATTGATTTCCTAAGCACTAGTGTTTTAAGAACAGCTTAAAAAGAGAATCCTAAAGTGATTTCTTTATAATGGGTGTGTTCCTTATCTTATCCTAGTGTCTAAACTCTTCTCCATGGCAGGACCCCCAAATAATATTCCTTTACGTGCTAAGGGGTATCTAGAGAGTGGGATAGGTTTAATAACTACCCTAACCCTAACGCGTACCCTAACCCTAACCCCTACCCTAACCCTAACACGTACCCTAATCCTAACCCGTACCCTAACCCGAGCCCTAACCCTAACACTAACCCTAACCCTAACCCTAACCCATACCCTACGCCGTACCCGAAACCCTCCCCGAACCCGTACCCTAAGCCATACCCTAAGCCTAACCCTAAGCCTAACACTAACCCTAGGCTACCCTTGACTGCTTCTGCCTCCAATAGATTTCCTAAGCACTAGTGTTTTAAGCAACAGCTTAAAAAGAGAATCCTAATGTGATTTCTTTATAATGGGTGTGTTCCTTATCTTATCCTAGTGTCTAAACTCTTCTCCATGGCTGGACCCCCAAATAATATTCCTTACGTGCTAAGGGGTATCTAGAGAGTGGGATAGGTTTACTAACGACCCTAACCCTAATGCGTACCCTAACCCTAACCCCTACCCTAAACCTAACACGTACCCTAATCCTAACCGTACCCTAAACCGAGCCCTAACCCTAACACAAACCCTAACACTAACCCTAACCCATACCCTACGCCGTACCAGAAACCCTCCCCGAACCCGTACCCTAAGCCGTACCCTAAGCCTAACCCTAAGCCTAACCCTAACCCTAGGCTACCCTTGACTGCTTCTGCCTCCAATAGATTTCCTAAGCACTAGTGTTTTAAGGAACAGCTTAAAAAGAGAATCCTAAAGTGATTTCTTTATAATGGGTGTGTTCCTTATCTTATCCTAGCGTCTAAACTCTTCTCCATGGCTGGACCCCCAAATAATATTCCTTTACGTGCTAAGGGGTATCTAGAGAGTGGGATAGGTTTAACAACTACCCTAACCCTAACGCGTACCCTAAACCTAACCCCTACCCTAACCCTAACACGTACCCTAATCCTAAACCGTACCCTAAACCGAGCCCTAACCCTAACACTAACCCTAACCCTAACCCTAACCCATACCCTACGCCGTACCCGCACCCCTCCCCGAACCCGTACCCTAAGCCGTACCCTCAGCCGAACCCTAAGCCTAACCCTAACCCTAGGCTACCCTTGACTGCTTCTGCCTCCAATAGATTTCCTAAGCACTAGTGTTTTAAGGAACAGCTTAAAAAGAGAATCCTAATGTGATTTCTTTATAATGGGTGTGTTCCTTATCTTATCCTAGTGTCTAAACTCTTCTCCATGGCTGCACCCCCAAATAATATTGCCTTACGTGCTAAGGGGTATCTAGAGAGTGGGATAGGTTTAATAACTACCCTAACCCTAATGCGTACTCTAACCCTAACCCCTACCCTAACACTAACACGTACCCTAATCCTAACCCGTACCCTAAACCGAGCCCTAACCCTAACACTAACCCTAACCCTAACCCATACCCTACGCCGTACCCGAACCCCTCCCCAAACCCGTACCCTAAGCCGTACCCTAAGCCTAACCCTAAGCCTAACACTAACCCTAGGCTACCCTTGACTGCTTCTGCCTCCAATAGATTTCCTAAGCACTAGTGTTTTCAGCAACAGCTTAAAAAGAGAATCCTAATGTGATTTCTTTATAATGGGTGTGTTCCTTATCTTATCCTAGTGTCTAAATTCTTCTCCATGGCTGGACCCCCAAATAATATTCCTTTACGTGCTAAGGGGTATCTAGAGAGTGGGATAGGTTTACTAACGACCCTAACCCTAATGCGTACCCTAACCCTAACCCCTACCCTAAACCTAACACGTACCCTAATCCTAACCGTACCCTAAACCGAGCCCTAACACTAACACTAACCCTAACCCTAACCCTAACCCATACCCTACGCCGTACCCGAAACCCTCCCCGAACCCGTACCCTAAGCCGTACCCTAAGCCTAACCCTAAGCCTAACCCTAACCCTAGGCTACCCTTGACTGCTTCTGCCTCCAATAGATTTCCTAAGCACTAGTGTTTTAAGCAACAGCTTAAAAAGAGAATCCTAATGTGATTTCTTTATAATGGGTGTGTTCCTTATCTTATCCTAGTGTCTAAATTCTTCTCCATGGCTGGACCCCCAAATAATATTCCCTTACGTGCTAAGGGGTATCTAGAGAGTGGGATAGGTTTAATAACTACCCTAACCCTAACGCGTACCCTAACCCTAACCCCTACCCTAACCCTAACACGTACCCTAATCCTAACCTGTACCCTAAACCGAGCCCTAACCCTAACACTAACCCTAACCCTAACCCTAACCCATACCCTACGCCGTACCCGCACCCCTCCCCGAACCCGTACCCTAAGCCATACCCTAAACCTAACCCTAAGCCTAACCCTAACCCTAGGCTACCCTTCACTGCTTCTGCCTCCAATTGATTTCCTAAGCAGTAGTGTTTTAAGGAACAGCTTAAAAAGAGAATCCTAAAGTGATTTCTTTATAATGGGTGTGTTCCTTATCTTATCCTAGTGTCTAAACTCTTCTCCATGGCTGGACTCACAAATAATATTCCTTTACGTGCTAAGGGGGAGCTAGAGAGTGGGATAGGTTTACTAAGTACCCTAGCCCTAACGCGTAACCTAACCCTAACCCCTACCCTAACCCTAACACGTACCCTAATCCTAACCTGTACCCTAAACCGAGCCCTAACCCTAACACTAACCCAAACCCTAACCCTAACCCATACCCTACGCCGTACACGAACACCTCCCCGAACCCATACCCCAAGCCGTACCCTAAACCTAACCCTAAGCCTAACCCTAACCCTAGGCTACCCTTGACTGCTTCTGCCTCCAATAGATTTCCTAAGCACTAGTGTTTTAAGGAACAGCTTAAAAAGAGAATCCTAATGTGATTTCTTTATAATGGGTGTGTTCCTTATCTTATCCTAGTGTCTAAACTCTTCTCCATGGCTGCACCCCCAAATAATATTGCCTTACGTGCTAAGGGGTATCTAGAGAGTGGGATAGGTTTAATAACTACCCTAACCCTAATGCGTACTCTAACCCTAACCCCTACCCTAACACTAACACGTACCCTAATCCTAACCCGTACCCTAAACCGAGCCCTAACCCTAACACTAACACTAACCCTAACCCTAACCCATACCCTACGCCGTACCTGAACCCCTCCCCAAACCCGTACCCTAAGCCGTACCCTAAGCCTAACCCTAAGCCTAACACTAACCCTAGGCTACCCTTGACTGCTTCTGCCTCCAATAGATTTCCTAAGCACTAGTGTTTTAAGCAACAGCTTAAAAAGAGAATCCTAATGTGATTTCTTTATAATGGGTGTGTTCCTTATCTTATCCTAGTGTCTAAACTCTTCTCCATGGCTGGACCCTCAAATAATATTCCTTTACGTGCTAAGGGGTATCTAGAGAGTGGGATAGGTTTAATAACTACCCTAACCCTAACGCGTACCCTAACCCTAACCCCTACCCTAACCCTAACACGTACCCTAATCCTAACCCGTACCCTAAACCGAGCCCTAACCCTAACACTAACCCTAACCCTAACCCTAACCCATACCCTACGCCGTACCCGCACCCCTCCCCGAACCCGTAACCTAAGCCGTACCCTAAGCCTAACCCTAAGCCTAACCCTAACCCTAGGCTACCCTTGACTGCTTCTGCCTCCAATAGATTTCCTAAGCACTAGTGTTTTAAGAACAGCTTAAAAAGAGAATCCTAAAGTGATTTCTTTATAATGGGTGTGTTCCTTATCTTATCCTAGTGTCTAAACTCTTCTCCATGGCTGCAACCCCAAATAATATTCCCTTACGTGCTAAGGGGTATCTAGAGAGTGGGATAGGTTTAATAACTACCCTAACCCTAACGCGTACCCTAACCCTAACCCCTACCCTAACCCTAACACGTACCCTAATCCTAACCTGTACCCTAAACCGAGCCCTAACCCTAACACTAACCCTAACCCTAACCCTAACCCATACCCTACGCCGTACCCGCACCCCTCCCCGAACCCGTACCCTAAGCCATACCCTAAACCTAACCCTAAGCCTAACCCTAACCCTAGGCTACCCTTGACTGCTTCTGCCTCCAATTGATTTCCTAAGCAGTAGTGTTTTAAGGAACAGCTTAAAAAGAGAATCCTAATGTGATTTCTTTATAATGGGTGTGTTCCTTATCTTATCCTAGTGTCTAAACTCTTCTCCATGGCTGGACCCCCAAATAATATTCCTTTACGTGCTAAGGGGGAGCTAGAGAGTGGGATAGGTTTAATAACTACCCTAGCCCTAACGCGTAACCTAACCCTAACCCCTACCCTAACCCTAACACGTACCCTAATCCTAACCCGTACCCTAAACCGAGCCCTAACCCTAACACTAACCCAAACCCTAACCCTAACCCATACCCTACGCCGTACACGAACACCTCCCCGAACCCATACCCCAAGCCGTACCCTAACCCTAACCCTAAGCCTAACCCTAACCCTAGGCTACCCTTGACTGCTTCTGCCTCCAATTGATTTCCTAAGCACTAGTGTTTTAAGAACAGCTTAAAAAGAGAATCCTAAAGTGATTTCTTTATAATGGGTGTGTTCCTTATCTTATCCTAGTGTCTAAACTCTTCTCCATGGCAGGACCCCCAAATAATATTCCTTTACGTGCTAAGGGGTATCTAGAGAGTGGGATAGGTTTAATAACTACCCTAACCCTAACGCGTACCCTAACCCTAACCCCTACCCTAACCCTAACACGTACCCTAATCCTAACCCGTACCCTAAACCGAGCCCTAACCCTAACACTAACCCTAACCCTAACCCTAACCCATACCCTACGCCGTACCCGAAACCCTCCCCGAACCCGTACCCTAAGCCATACCCTAAGCCTAACCCTAAGCCTAACACTAACCCTAGGCTACCCTTGACTGCTTCTGCCTCCAATAGATTTCCTAAGCACTAGTGTTTTAAGCAACAGCTTAAAAAGAGAATCCTAATGTGATTTCTTTATAATGGGTGTGTTCCTTATCTTATCCTAGTGTCTAAACTCTTCTCCATGGCTGGACCCCCAAATAATATTCCTTACGTGCTAAGGGGTATCTAGAGAGTGGGATAGGTTTACTAACGACCCTAACCCTAATGCGTACCCTAACCCTAACCCCTACCCTAAACCTAACACGTACCCTAATCCTAACCGTACCCTAAACCGAGCCCTAACCCTAACACAAACCCTAACACTAACCCTAACCCATACCCTACGCCGTACCAGAAACCCTCCCCGAACCCGTACCCTAAGCCGTACCCTAAGCCTAACCCTAAGCCTAACCCTAACCCTAGGCTACCCTTGACTGCTTCTGCCTCCAATAGATTTCCTAAGCACTAGTGTTTTAAGCAACAGCTTAAAAAGAGAATCCTAATGTGATTTCTTTATAATGGGTGTGTTCCTTATCTTATCCTAGTGTCTAAACTCTTCTCCATGGCTGCACCCCCAAATAATATTGCCTTACGTGCTAAGGGGTATCTAGAGAGTGGGATAGGTTTAATAACTACCCTAACCCTAATGCGTACTCTAACCCTAACCCCTACCCTAACACTAACACGTACCCTAATCCTAACCCGTACCCTAAACCGAGCCCTAACCCTAACACTAACCCTAACCCTAACCCATACCCTACGCCGTACCCGAACCCCTCCCCAAACCCGTACCCTAAGCCGTACCCTAAGCCTAACCCTAAGCCTAACACTAACCCTAGGCTACCCTTGACTGCTTCTGCCTCCAATAGATTTCCTAAGCACTAGTGTTTTCAGCAACAGCTTAAAAAGAGAATCCTAATGTGATTTCTTTATAATGGGTGTGTTCCTTATCTTATCCTAGTGTCTAAATTCTTCTCCATGGCTGGACCCCCAAATAATATTCCTTTACGTGCTAAGGGGTATCTAGAGAGTGGGATAGGTTTACTAACGACCCTAACCCTAATGCGTACCCTAACCCTAACCCCTACCCTAAACCTAACACGTACCCTAATCCTAACCGTACCCTAAACCGAGCCCTAACACTAACACTAACCCTAACCCTAACCCTAACCCATACCCTACGCCGTACCCGAAACCCTCCCCGAACCCGTACCCTAAGCCGTACCCTAAGCCTAACCCTAAGCCTAACCCTAACCCTAGGCTACCCTTGACTGCTTCTGCCTCCAATAGATTTCCTAAGCACTAGTGTTTTAAGCAACAGCTTAAAAAGAGAATCCTAATGTGATTTCTTTATAATGGGTGTGTTCCTTATCTTATCCTAGTGTCTAAATTCTTCTCCATGGCTGGACCCCCAAATAATATTCCCTTACGTGCTAAGGGGTATCTAGAGAGTGGGATAGGTTTAATAACTACCCTAACCCTAACGCGTACCCTAACCCTAACCCCTACCCTAACCCTAACACGTACCCTAATCCTAACCTGTACCCTAAACCGAGCCCTAACCCTAACACTAACCCTAACCCTAACCCTAACCCATACCCTACGCCGTACCCGCACCCCTCCCCGAACCCGTAACCTAAGCCATACCCTAAACCTAACCCTAAGCCTAACCCTTACCCTAGGCTACCCTTGACTGCTTCTGCCTCCAATAGATTTCCTAAGCACTAGTGTTTTAAGGAACAGCTTAAAAAGAGAATCCTAATGTGATTTCTTTATAATGGGTGTGTTCCTTATCTTATCCTAGTGTCTAAACTCTTCTACATGGCTGCACCCCCAAATAATATTGCCTTACGTGCTAAGGGGTATCTAGAGAGTGGGATAGGTTTAATAACTACCCTAACCCTAACGCGTACCCTAACCCTAACCCCTACCCTAAACCTAACACGTACCCTAATCCTAACCCGTACCCTAAACCGAGCCCTAACCCTAACACTAACCCAAACCCTAACCCTAACCCATACCCTACGCCGTACACGAACACCTCCCCGAACCCATACCCCAAGCCGTACCCTAACCCTAACCCTAAGCCTAACCCTAACCCTAGGCTACCCTTGACTGCTTCTGCCTCCAATAGATTTCCTAAGCACTAGTGTTTTAAGCAGCAGCTTAAAAAGAGAATCCTAATGTGATTTCTTTATAATGGGTGTGTTCCTTATCTTATCCTAGTGTCTAAACTCTTCTCCATGGCTGGACCCCCAAATAATATTCCTTTACGTGCTAAGGGGTATCTAGAGAGTGGGATAGGTTTAATAACTACCCTAACCCTAATGCGTACCCTAACCCTAACCCCTACCCTAACCCTAACACGTACCCTAATCCTAACCCGTACCCTAAACCGAGCCCTAAACCTAACCCTAACCCTAACCCATACCCTACGCCGTACCCGAAACCCTCCCCGAACCCGTACCCTAAGCCGTACCCTAAGCCTAACCCTAAGCCTAACCTTACCCTAGGCTACCCTTGACTGCTTCTGCCTCCAATAGATTTCCTAAGCACTAGTGTTTTAAGGAACAGCTTAAAAAGAGAATTCTAATGTGATTTCTTTATAATGGGTGTGTTCCTTATCTTATCCTAGTGTCTAAACTCTTCTACATGGCTGCACCCCCAAATAATATTGCCTTACGTGCTAAGGGGTATCTAGAGAGTGGGATAGGTTTAATAACTACCCTAACCTTAATGCGTACTCTAACCCTAACCCCTACCCTAACACTAACACGTACCCTAATCCTAACCCGTACCCTAAACCGAGCCCTAACCCTAACACTAACACTAACCCTAACCCTAACCCATACCCTATGCCGTACCTGAACCCCTCCCCAAACCCGTACCCTAAGCCGTACCCTAAGCCTAACCCTAAGCCTAACACTAACCCTAGGCTACCCTTGACAGCTTCTGCCTCCAATAGATTTCCTAAGCACTAGTGTTTTAAGCAACAGCTTAAAAAGAGAATCCTAATGTGATTTCTTTATAATGGGTGTGTTCCTTATCTTATCCTAGTGTCTAAATTCTTCTCCATTGCTGGAACCCCAAATAATATTCCTTTACGTGCTAAGGGGTATCTAGAAAGTGGGATAGGTTTACTAACTACCCTAACCCTAACGCGTACCCTAACCCTAACCCCTACCCTAAACCTAACACGTACCCTAATCCTAACCGTACCCTAAACCGAGCCCTAACCCTAACACTAACCCTAACCCTAACCCTAACCCATACCCTACGCCGTACCCGAAACCCTCCCCGAACCCGTACCCTAAGCCGTACCCTAAGCCTAACCCTAAGCCTAACCCTAACCCTAGGCTACCCTTGACTGCTTCTGCCTCTTATAGATTTCCTAAGCACTAGTGTTTTAAGGAACAGCTTAAAAAGAGAATCCTAATGTGATTTCTTTATAATGGGTGTGTTCCTTATCTTATCCTAGTGTCTAAACTCTTCTCCATGGCTGGGCCCTCAAGTAATATTCCTTTACGTGCTAAGGGGTATCTAGAGAGTGGGATAGGTTTAATAACTACCCTAACCCTAACGCGTACCCTAACCCTAACCCCTACCCTAACCCTAATACGTACCCTAATCCTAACCCGTACCCTAAACCGAGCCCTAACCCTAACACTAACCCTAACCCTAACCCTAACCCATACCCTACGCCGTACCCGCACCCCTCCCCGAACCCGTAACCTAAGCCGTACCCTAAGCCTAACCCTAAGCCTAACCCTAACCCTAGGCTACCCTTGACTGCTTCTGCCTCCAATAGATTTCCTAAGCACTACTGTTTTAAGGAACAGCTTAAAAAGAGAATCCTAATGTGATTTCTTTATAATGGGTGTGTTCCTTATCTTATCCTAGTGTCTAAACTCTTCTCCATGGCTGCACCCCCAAATAATATTCCCTTACGTGCTAAGGGGTATCTAGAGAGTGGGATAGGTTTAATAACTACCCTAACCCTAACGCGTACCCTAACCCTAACCCCTACCCTAACCCTAACACGTACCCTAATCCTAACCTGTACCCTAAACCGAGCCCTAACCCTAACACTAACCCTAACCCTAACCCTAACCCATACCCTACGCCGTACCCGCACCCCTCCCCGAACCCGTACCCTAAGCCATACCCTAAACCTAACCCTAAGCCTAACCCTAACCCTAGGCTACCCTTCACTGCTTCTGCCTCCAATTGATTTCCTAAGCAGTAGTGTTTTAAGGAACAGCTTAAAAAGAGAATCCTAAAGTGATTTCTTTATAATGGGTGTGTTCCTTATCTTATCCTAGTGTCTAAACTCTTCTCCATGGCTGGACTCACAAATAATATTCCTTTACGTGCTAAGGGGGAGCTAGAGAGTGGGATAGGTTTACTAAGTACCCTAGCCCTAACGCGTAACCTAACCCTAACCCCTACCCTAACCCTAACACGTACCCTAATCCTAACCTGTACCCTAAACCGAGCCCTAACCCTAACACTAACCCAAACCCTAACCCTAACCCATACCCTACGCCGTACACGAACACCTCCCCGAACCCATACCCCAAGCCGTACCCTAAACCTAACCCTAAGCCTAACCCTAACCCTAGGCTACCCTTGACTGCTTCTGCCTCCAATTGATTTCCTAAGCACTAGTGTTTTAAGGAACAGCTTAAAAAGAGAATCCTAATGTGATTTCTTTATAATGGGTGTGTTCCTTATCTTATCCTAGTGTCTAAACTCTTCTCCATGGCTGCACCCCCAAATAATATTGCCTTACGTGCTAAGGGGTATCTAGAGAGTGGGATAGGTTTAATAACTACCCTAACCCTAATGCGTACTCTAACCCTAACCCCTACCCTAACACTAACACGTACCCTAATCCTAACCCGTACCCTAAACCGAGCCCTAACCCTAACACTAACACTAACCCTAACCCTAACCCATACCCTACGCCGTACCTGAACCCCTCCCCAAACCCGTACCCTAAGCCGTACCCTAAGCCTAACCCTAAGCCTAACACTAACCCTAGGCTACCCTTGACTGCTTCTGCCTCCAATAGATTTCCTAAGCACTAGTGTTTTAAGCAACAGCTTAAAAAGAGAATCCTAATGTGATTTCTTTATAATGGGTGTGTTCCTTATCTTATCCTAGTGTCTAAACTCTTCTCCATGGCTGGACCCTCAAATAATATTCCTTTACGTGCTAAGGGGTATCTAGAGAGTGGGATAGGTTTAATAACTACCCTAACCCTAACGCGTACCCTAACCCTAACCCCTACCCTAACCCTAACACGTACCCTAATCCTAACCTGTACCCTAAACCGAGCCCTAACCCTAACACTAACCCTAACCCTAACCCTAACCCATACCCTACGCCGTACCCGCACCCCTCCCCGAACCCGTAACCTAAGCCGTACCCTAAGCCTAACCCTAAGCCTAACCCTAACCCTAGGCTACCCTTGACTGCTTCTGCCTCCAATAGATTTCCTAAGCACTAGTGTTTTAAGAACAGCTTAAAAAGAGAATCCTAAAGTGATTTCTTTATAATGGGTGTGTTCCTTATCTTATCCTAGTGTCTAAACTCTTCTCCATGGCTGCAACCCCAAATAATATTCCCTTACGTGCTAAGGGGTATCTAGAGAGTGGGATAGGTTTAATAACTACCCTAACCCTAACGCGTACCCTAACCCTAACCCCTACCCTAACCCTAACACGTACCCTAATCCTAACCTGTACCCTAAACCGAGCCCTAACCCTAACACTAACCCTAACCCTAACCCTAACCCATACCCTACGCCGTACCCGCACCCCTCCCCGAACCCGTACCCTAAGCCATACCCTAAACCTAACCCTAAGCCTAACCCTAACCCTAGGCTACCCTTGACTGCTTCTGCCTCCAATTGATTTCCTAAGCAGTAGTGTTTTAGGGAACAGCTTAAAAAGAGAATCCTAATGTGATTTCTTTATAATGGGTGTGTTCCTTATCTTATCCTAGTGTCTAAACTCTTCTCCATGGCTGGACCCCCAAATAATATTCCTTTACGTGCTAAGGGGGAGCTAGAGAGTGGGATAGGTTTAATAACTACCCTAGCCCTAACGCGTAACCTAACCCTAACCCCTACCCTAACCCTAACACGTACCCTAATCCTAACCCGTACCCTAAACCGAGCCCTAACCCTAACACTAACCCAAACCCTAACCCTAACCCATACCCTACGCCGTACACGAACACCTCCCCGAACCCATACCCCAAGCCGTACCCTAACCCTAACCCTAAGCCTAACCCTAACCCTAGGCTACCCTTGACTGCTTCTGCCTCCAATTGATTTCCTAAGCACTAGTGTTTTAAGAACAGCTTAAAAAGAGAATCCTAAAGTGATTTCTTTATAATGGGTGTGTTCCTTATCTTATCCTAGTGTCTAAACTCTTCTCCATGGCAGGACCCCCAAATAATATTCCTTTACGTGCTAAGGGGTATCTAGAGAGTGGGATAGGTTTAATAACTACCCTAACCCTAACGCGTACCCTAACCCTAACCCCTACCCTAACCCTAACACGTACCCTAATCCTAACCCGTACCCTAAACCGAGCCCTAACCCTAACACTAACCCTAACCCTAACCCTAACCCATACCCTACGCCGTACCCGAAACCCTCCCCGAACCCGTACCCTAAGCCATACCCTAAGCCTAACCCTAAGCCTAACACTAACCCTAGGCTACCCTTGACTGCTTCTGCCTCCAATAGATTTCCTAAGCACTAGTGTTTTAAGCAACAGCTTAAAAAGAGAATCCTAATGTGATTTCTTTATAATGGGTGTGTTCCTTATCTTATCCTAGTGTCTAAACTCTTCTCCATGGCTGGACCCCCAAATAATATTCCTTACGTGCTAAGGGGTATCTAGAGAGTGGGATAGGTTTACTAACGACCCTAACCCTAATGCGTACCCTAACCCTAACCCCTACCCTAAACCTAACACGTACCCTAATCCTAACCGTACCCTAAACCGAGCCCTAACCCTAACACAAACCCTAACACTAACCCTAACCCATACCCTACGCCGTACCAGAAACCCTCCCCGAACCCGTACCCTAAGCCGTACCCTAAGCCTAACCCTAAGCCTAACCCTAACCCTAGGCTACCCTTGACTGCTTCTGCCTCCAATAGATTTCCTAAGCACTAGTGTTTTAAGGAACAGCTTAAAAAGAGAATCCTAAAGTGATTTCTTTATAATGGGTGTGTTCCTTATCTTATCCTAGCGTCTAAACTCTTCTCCATGGCTGGACCCCCAAATAATATTCCTTTACGTGCTAAGGGGTATCTAGAGAGTGGGATAGGTTTAACAACTACCCTAACCCTAACGCGTACCCTAAACCTAACCCCTACCCTAACCCTAACACGTACCCTAATCCTAAACCGTACCCTAAACCGAGCCCTAACCCTAACACTAACCCTAACCCTAACCCTAACCCATACCCTACGCCGTACCCGCACCCCTCCCCGAACCCGTACCCTAAGCCGTACCCTCAGCCGAACCCTAAGCCTAACCCTAACCCTAGGCTACCCTTGACTGCTTCTGCCTCCAATAGATTTCCTAAGCACTAGTGTTTTAAGGAACAGCTTAAAAAGAGAATCCTAATGTGATTTCTTTATAATGGGTGTGTTCCTTATCTTATCCTAGTGTCTAAACTCTTCTCCATGGCTGCACCCCCAAATAATATTGCCTTACGTGCTAAGGGGTATCTAGAGAGTGGGATAGGTTTAATAACTACCCTAACCCTAATGCGTACTCTAACCCTAACCCCTACCCTAACACTAACACGTACCCTAATCCTAACCCGTACCCTAAACCGAGCCCTAACCCTAACACTAACCCTAACCCTAACCCATACCCTACGCCGTACCCGAACCCCTCCCCAAACCCGTACCCTAAGCCGTACCCTAAGCCTAACCCTAAGCCTAACACTAACCCTAGGCTACCCTTGACTGCTTCTGCCTCCAATAGATTTCCTAAGCACTAGTGTTTTCAGCAACAGCTTAAAAAGAGAATCCTAATGTGATTTCTTTATAATGGGTGTGTTCCTTATCTTATCCTAGTGTCTAAATTCTTCTCCATGGCTGGACCCCCAAATAATATTCCTTTACGTGCTAAGGGGTATCTAGAGAGTGGGATAGGTTTACTAACGACCCTAACCCTAATGCGTACCCTAACCCTAACCCCTACCCTAAACCTAACACGTACCCTAATCCTAACCGTACCCTAAACCGAGCCCTAACACTAACACTAACCCTAACCCTAACCCTAACCCATACCCTACGCCGTACCCGAAACCCTCCCCGAACCCGTACCCTAAGCCGTACCCTAAGCCTAACCCTAAGCCTAACCCTAACCCTAGGCTACCCTTGACTGCTTCTGCCTCCAATAGATTTCCTAAGCACTAGTGTTTTAAGCAACAGCTTAAAAAGAGAATCCTAATGTGATTTCTTTATAATGGGTGTGTTCCTTATCTTATCCTAGTGTCTAAATTCTTCTCCATGGCTGGACCCCCAAATAATATTCCCTTACGTGCTAAGGGGTATCTAGAGAGTGGGATAGGTTTAATAACTACCCTAACCCTAACGCGTACCCTAACCCTAACCCCTACCCTAACCCTAACACGTACCCTAATCCTAACCTGTACCCTAAACCGAGCCCTAACCCTAACACTAACCCTAACCCTAACCCTAACCCATACCCTACGCCGTACCCGCACCCCTCCCCGAACCCGTACCCTAAGCCATACCCTAAACCTAACCCTAAGCCTAACCCTAACCCTAGGCTACCCTTCACTGCTTCTGCCTCCAATTGATTTCCTAAGCAGTAGTGTTTTAAGGAACAGCTTAAAAAGAGAATCCTAAAGTGATTTCTTTATAATGGGTGTGTTCCTTATCTTATCCTAGTGTCTAAACTCTTCTCCATGGCTGGACTCACAAATAATATTCCTTTACGTGCTAAGGGGGAGCTAGAGAGTGGGATAGGTTTACTAAGTACCCTAGCCCTAACGCGTAACCTAACCCTAACCCCTACCCTAACCCTAACACGTACCCTAATCCTAACCTGTACCCTAAACCGAGCCCTAACCCTAACACTAACCCAAACCCTAACCCTAACCCATACCCTACGCCGTACACGAACACCTCCCCGAACCCATACCCCAAGCCGTACCCTAAACCTAACCCTAAGCCTAACCCTAACCCTAGGCTACCCTTGACTGCTTCTGCCTCCAATAGATTTCCTAAGCACTAGTGTTTTAAGGAACAGCTTAAAAAGAGAATCCTAATGTGATTTCTTTATAATGGGTGTGTTCCTTATCTTATCCTAGTGTCTAAACTCTTCTCCATGGCTGCACCCCCAAATAATATTGCCTTACGTGCTAAGGGGTATCTAGAGAGTGGGATAGGTTTAATAACTACCCTAACCCTAATGCGTACTCTAACCCTAACCCCTACCCTAACACTAACACGTACCCTAATCCTAACCCGTACCCTAAACCGAGCCCTAACCCTAACACTAACACTAACCCTAACCCTAACCCATACCCTACGCCGTACCTGAACCCCTCCCCAAACCCGTACCCTAAGCCGTACCCTAAGCCTAACCCTAAGCCTAACACTAACCCTAGGCTACCCTTGACTGCTTCTGCCTCCAATAGATTTCCTAAGCACTAGTGTTTTAAGCAACAGCTTAAAAAGAGAATCCTAATGTGATTTCTTTATAATGGGTGTGTTCCTTATCTTATCCTAGTGTCTAAACTCTTCTCCATGGCTGGACCCTCAAATAATATTCCTTTACGTGCTAAGGGGTATCTAGAGAGTGGGATAGGTTTAATAACTACCCTAACCCTAACGCGTACCCTAACCCTAACCCCTACCCTAACCCTAACACGTACCCTAATCCTAACCCGTACCCTAAACCGAGCCCTAACCCTAACACTAACCCTAACCCTAACCCTAACCCATACCCTACGCCGTACCCGCACCCCTCCCCGAACCCGTAACCTAAGCCGTACCCTAAGCCTAACCCTAAGCCTAACCCTAACCCTAGGCTACCCTTGACTGCTTCTGCCTCCAATAGATTTCCTAAGCACTAGTGTTTTAAGAACAGCTTAAAAAGAGAATCCTAAAGTGATTTCTTTATAATGGGTGTGTTCCTTATCTTATCCTAGTGTCTAAACTCTTCTCCATGGCTGCAACCCCAAATAATATTCCCTTACGTGCTAAGGGGTATCTAGAGAGTGGGATAGGTTTAATAACTACCCTAACCCTAACGCGTACCCTAACCCTAACCCCTACCCTAACCCTAACACGTACCCTAATCCTAACCTGTACCCTAAACCGAGCCCTAACCCTAACACTAACCCTAACCCTAACCCTAACCCATACCCTACGCCGTACCCGCACCCCTCCCCGAACCCGTACCCTAAGCCATACCCTAAACCTAACCCTAAGCCTAACCCTAACCCTAGGCTACCCTTGACTGCTTCTGCCTCCAATTGATTTCCTAAGCAGTAGTGTTTTAAGGAACAGCTTAAAAAGAGAATCCTAATGTGATTTCTTTATAATGGGTGTGTTCCTTATCTTATCCTAGTGTCTAAACTCTTCTCCATGGCTGGACCCCCAAATAATATTCCTTTACGTGCTAAGGGGGAGCTAGAGAGTGGGATAGGTTTAATAACTACCCTAGCCCTAACGCGTAACCTAACCCTAACCCCTACCCTAACCCTAACACGTACCCTAATCCTAACCCGTACCCTAAACCGAGCCCTAACCCTAACACTAACCCAAACCCTAACCCTAACCCATACCCTACGCCGTACACGAACACCTCCCCGAACCCATACCCCAAGCCGTACCCTAACCCTAACCCTAAGCCTAACCCTAACCCTAGGCTACCCTTGACTGCTTCTGCCTCCAATTGATTTCCTAAGCACTAGTGTTTTAAGAACAGCTTAAAAAGAGAATCCTAAAGTGATTTCTTTATAATGGGTGTGTTCCTTATCTTATCCTAGTGTCTAAACTCTTCTCCATGGCAGGACCCCCAAATAATATTCCTTTACGTGCTAAGGGGTATCTAGAGAGTGGGATAGGTTTAATAACTACCCTAACCCTAACGCGTACCCTAACCCTAACCCCTACCCTAACCCTAACACGTACCCTAATCCTAACCCGTACCCTAAACCGAGCCCTAACCCTAACACTAACCCTAACCCTAACCCTAACCCATACCCTACGCCGTACCCGAAACCCTCCCCGAACCCGTACCCTAAGCCATACCCTAAGCCTAACCCTAAGCCTAACACTAACCCTAGGCTACCCTTGACTGCTTCTGCCTCCAATAGATTTCCTAAGCACTAGTGTTTTAAGCAACAGCTTAAAAAGAGAATCCTAATGTGATTTCTTTATAATGGGTGTGTTCCTTATCTTATCCTAGTGTCTAAACTCTTCTCCATGGCTGGACCCCCAAATAATATTCCTTACGTGCTAAGGGGTATCTAGAGAGTGGGGTAGGTTTACTAACGACCCTAACCCTAATGCGTACCCTAACCCTAACCCCTACCCTAAACCTAACACGTACCCTAATCCTAACCGTACCCTAAACCGAGCCCTAACCCTAACACAAACCCTAACACTAACCCTAACCCATACCCTACGCCGTACCAGAAACCCTCCCCGAACCCGTACCCTAAGCCGTACCCTAAGCCTAACCCTAAGCCTAACCCTAACCCTAGGCTACCCTTGACTGCTTCTGCCTCCAATAGATTTCCTAAGCACTAGTGTTTTAAGGAACAGCTTAAAAAGAGAATCCTAAAGTGATTTCTTTATAATGGGTGTGTTCCTTATCTTATCCTAGCGTCTAAACTCTTCTCCATGGCTGGACCCCCAAATAATATTCCTTTACGTGCTAAGGGGTATCTAGAGAGTGGGATAGGTTTAACAACTACCCTAACCCTAACGCGTACCCTAAACCTAACCCCTAACCTAACCCTAACACGTACCCTAATCCTAAACCGTACCCTAAACCGAGCCCTAACCCTAACACTAACCCTAACCCTAACCCTAACCCATACCCTACGCCGTACCCGCACCCCTCCCCGAACCCGTACCCTAAGCCGTACCCTCAGCCGAACCCTAAGCCTAACCCTAACCCTAGGCTACCCTTGACTGCTTCTGCCTCCAATAGATTTCCTAAGCACTAGTGTTTTAAGGAACAGCTTAAAAAGAGAATCCTAATGTGATTTCTTTATAATGGGTGTGTTCCTTATCTTATCCTAGTGTCTAAACTCTTCTCCATGGCTGCACCCCCAAATAATATTGCCTTACGTGCTAAGGGGTATCTAGAGAGTGGGATAGGTTTAATAACTACCCTAACCCTAATGCGTACTCTAACCCTAACCCCTACCCTAACACTAACACGTACCCTAATCCTAACCCGTACCCTAAACCGAGCCCTAACCCTAACACTAACCCTAACCCTAACCCATACCCTACGCCGTACCCGAACCCCTCCCCAAACCCGTACCCTAAGCCGTACCCTAAGCCTAACCCTAAGCCTAACACTAACCCTAGGCTACCCTTGACTGCTTCTGCCTCCAATAGATTTCCTAAGCACTAGTGTTTTCAGCAACAGCTTAAAAAGAGAATCCTAATGTGATTTCTTTATAATGGGTGTGTTCCTTATCTTATCCTAGTGTCTAAATTCTTCTCCATGGCTGGACCCCCAAATAATATTCCTTTACGTGCTAAGGGGTATCTAGAGAGTGGGATAGGTTTACTAACGACCCTAACCCTAATGCGTACCCTAACCCTAACCCCTACCCTAAACCTAACACGTACCCTAATCCTAACCGTACCCTAAACCGAGCCCTAACACTAACACTAACCCTAACCCTAACCCTAACCCATACCCTACGCCGTACCCGAAACCCTCCCCGAACCCGTACCCTAAGCCGTACCCTAAGCCTAACCCTAAGCCTAACCCTAACCCTAGGCTACCCTTGACTGCTTCTGCCTCCAATAGATTTCCTAAGCACTAGTGTTTTAAGCAACAGCTTAAAAAGAGAATCCTAATGTGATTTCTTTATAATGGGTGTGTTCCTTATCTTATCCTAGTGTCTAAATTCTTCTCCATGGCTGGACCCCCAAATAATATTCCCTTACGTGCTAAGGGGTATCTAGAGAGTGGGATAGGTTTAATAACTACCCTAACCCTAACGCGTACCCTAACCCTAACCCCTACCCTAACCCTAACACGTACCCTAATCCTAACCCGTACCCTAAACCGAGCCCTAACCCTAACACTAACCCTAACCCTAACCCTAACCCATACCCTACGCCGTACCCGCACCCCTCCCCGAACCCGTAACCTAAGCCGTACCCTAAGCCTAACCCTAAGCCTAACCCTAACCCTAGGCTACCCTTGACTGCTTCTGCCTCCAATAGATTTCCTAAGCACTAGTGTTTTAAGAACAGCTTAAAAAGAGAATCCTAAAGTGATTTCTTTATAATGGGTGTGTTCCTTATCTTATCCTAGTGTCTAAACTCTTCTCCATGGCTGCAACCCCAAATAATATTCCCTTACGTGCTAAGGGGTATCTAGAGAGTGGGATAGGTTTAATAACTACCCTAACCCTAACGCGTACCCTAACCCTAACCCCTACCCTAACCCTAACACGTACCCTAATCCTAACCTGTACCCTAAACCGAGCCCTAACCCTAACACTAACCCTAACCCTAACCCTAACCCATACCCTACGCCGTACCCGCACCCCTCCCCGAACCCGTACCCTAAGCCATACCCTAAACCTAACCCTAAGCCTAACCCTAACCCTAGGCTACCCTTGACTGCTTCTGCCTCCAATTGATTTCCTAAGCAGTAGTGTTTTAAGGAACAGCTTAAAAAGAGAATCCTAATGTGATTTCTTTATAATGGGTGTGTTCCTTATCTTATCCTAGTGTCTAAACTCTTCTCCATGGCTGGACCCCCAAATAATATTCCTTTACGTGCTAAGGGGGAGCTAGAGAGTGGGATAGGTTTAATAACTACCCTAGCCCTAACGCGTAACCTAACCCTAACCCCTACCCTAACCCTAACACGTACCCTAATCCTAACCCGTACCCTAAACCGAGCCCTAACCCTAACACTAACCCAAACCCTAACCCTAACCCATACCCTACGCCGTACACGAACACCTCCCCGAACCCATACCCCAAGCCGTACCCTAACCCTAACCCTAAGCCTAACCCTAACCCTAGGCTACCCTTGACTGCTTCTGCCTCCAATTGATTTCCTAAGCACTAGTGTTTTAAGAACAGCTTAAAAAGAGAATCCTAAAGTGATTTCTTTATAATGGGTGTGTTCCTTATCTTATCCTAGTGTCTAAACTCTTCTCCATGGCAGGACCCCCAAATAATATTCCTTTACGTGCTAAGGGGTATCTAGAGAGTGGGATAGGTTTAATAACTACCCTAACCCTAACGCGTACCCTAACCCTAACCCCTACCCTAACCCTAACACGTACCCTAATCCTAACCCGTACCCTAAACCGAGCCCTAACCCTAACACTAACCCTAACCCTAACCCTAACCCATACCCTACGCCGTACCCGAAACCCTCCCCGAACCCGTACCCTAAGCCATACCCTAAGCCTAACCCTAAGCCTAACACTAACCCTAGGCTACCCTTGACTGCTTCTGCCTCCAATAGATTTCCTAAGCACTAGTGTTTTAAGCAACAGCTTAAAAAGAGAATCCTAATGTGATTTCTTTATAATGGGTGTGTTCCTTATCTTATCCTAGTGTCTAAACTCTTCTCCATGGCTGGACCCCCAAATAATATTCCTTACGTGCTAAGGGGTATCTAGAGAGTGGGGTAGGTTTACTAACGACCCTAACCCTAATGCGTACCCTAACCCTAACCCCTACCCTAAACCTAACACGTACCCTAATCCTAACCGTACCCTAAACCGAGCCCTAACCCTAACACAAACCCTAACACTAACCCTAACCCATACCCTACGCCGTACCAGAAACCCTCCCCGAACCCGTACCCTAAGCCGTACCCTAAGCCTAACCCTAAGCCTAACCCTAACCCTAGGCTACCCTTGACTGCTTCTGCCTCCAATAGATTTCCTAAGCACTAGTGTTTTAAGGAACAGCTTAAAAAGAGAATCCTAAAGTGATTTCTTTATAATGGGTGTGTTCCTTATCTTATCCTAGCGTCTAAACTCTTCTCCATGGCTGGACCCCCAAATAATATTCCTTTACGTGCTAAGGGGTATCTAGAGAGTGGGATAGGTTTAACAACTACCCTAACCCTAACGCGTACCCTAAACCTAACCCCTACCCTAACCCTAACACGTACCCTAATCCTAAACCGTACCCTAAACCGAGCCCTAACCCTAACACTAACCCTAACCCTAACCCTAACCCATACCCTACGCCGTACCCGCACCCCTCCCCGAACCCGTACCCTAAGCCGTACCCTCAGCCGAACCCTAAGCCTAACCCTAACCCTAGGCTACCCTTGACTGCTTCTGCCTCCAATAGATTTCCTAAGCACTAGTGTTTTAAGGAACAGCTTAAAAAGAGAATCCTAAAGTGATTTCTTTATAATGGGTGTGTTCCTTATCTTATCCTAGTGTCTAAACTCTTCTCCATGGCTGCACCCCCAAATAATATTGCCTTACGTGCTAAGGGGTATCTAGAGAGTGGGATAGGTTTAATAACTACCCTAACCCTAATGCGTACTCTAACCCTAACCCCTACCCTAACACTAACACGTACCCTAATCCTAACCCGTAACCTAAACCGAGCCCTAACCCTAACACTAACCCTAACCCTAACCCATACCCTACGCCGTACCCGAACCCCTCCCCAAACCCGTACCCTAAGCCGTACCCTAAGCCTAACCCTAAGCCTAACACTAACCCTAGGCTACCCTTGACTGCTTCTGCCTCCAATAGATTTCCTAAGCACTAGTGTTTTCAGCAACAGCTTAAAAAGAGAATCCTAATGTGATTTCTTTATAATGGGTGTGTTCCTTATCTTATCCTAGTGTCTAAATTCTTCTCCATGGCTGGACCCCCAAATAATATTCCTTTACGTGCTAAGGGGTATCTAGAGAGTGGGATAGGTTTACTAACGACCCTAACCCTAATGCGTACCCTAACCCTAACCCCTACCCTAAACCTAACACGTACCCTAATCCTAACCGTACCCTAAACCGAGCCCTAACACTAACACTAACCCTAACCCTAACCCTAACCCATACCCTACGCCGTACCCGAAACCCTCCCCGAACCCGTACCCTAAGCCGTACCCTAAGCCTAACCCTAAGCCTAACCCTAACCCTAGGCTACCCTTGACTGCTTCTGCCTCCAATAGATTTCCTAAGCACTAGTGTTTTAAGCAACAGCTTAAAAAGAGAATCCTAATGTGATTTCTTTATAATGGGTGTGTTCCTTATCTTATCCTAGTGTCTAAACTCTTCTCCATGGCTGGACCCCCAAATAATATTCCTTTACGTGCTAAGGGGTATCTAGAGAGTGGGATAGGTTTAATAACTACCCTAACCCTAATGCGTACCCTAACCCTAACCCCTACCCTAACCCTAACACGTACCCTAATCCTAACCCGTACCCTAAACCGAGCCCTAAACCTAACCCTAACCCTAACCCATACCCTACGCCGTACCCGAAACCCTCCCCGAACCCGTACCCTAAGCCGTACCCTAAGCCTAACCCTAAGCCTAACCTTACCCTAGGCTACCCTTGACTGCTTCTGCCTCCAATAGATTTCCTAAGCACTAGTGTTTTAAGGAACAGCTTAAAAAGAGAATTCTAATGTGATTTCTTTATAATGGGTGTGTTCCTTATCTTATCCTAGTGTCTAAACTCTTCTACATGGCTGCACCCCCAAATAATATTGCCTTACGTGCTAAGGGGTATCTAGAGAGTGGGATAGGTTTAATAACTACCCTAACCTTAATGCGTACTCTAACCCTAACCCCTACCCTAACACTAACACGTACCCTAATCCTAACCCGTACCCTAAACCGAGCCCTAACCCTAACACTAACACTAACCCTAACCCTAACCCATACCCTATGCCGTACCTGAACCCCTCCCCAAACCCGTACCCTAAGCCGTACCCTAAGCCTAACCCTAAGCCTAACACTAACCCTAGGCTACCCTTGACAGCTTCTGCCTCCAATAGATTTCCTAAGCACTAGTGTTTTAAGCAACAGCTTAAAAAGAGAATCCTAATGTGATTTCTTTATAATGGGTGTGTTCCTTATCTTATCCTAGTGTCTAAATTCTTCTCCATTGCTGGAACCCCAAATAATATTCCTTTACGTGCTAAGGGGTATCTAGAGAGTGGGATAGGTTTACTAACTACCCTAACCCTAACGCGTACCCTAACCCTAACCCCTACCCTAAACCTAACACGTACCCTAATCCTAACCGTACCCTAAACCGAGCCCTAACCCTAACACTAACCCTAACCCTAACCCTAACCCATACCCTACGCCGTACCCGAAACCCTCCCCGAACCCGTACCCTAAGCCGTACCCTAAGCCTAACCCTAAGCCTAACCCTAACCCTAGGCTACCCTTGACTGCTTCTGCCTCTTATAGATTTCCTAAGCACTAGTGTTTTAAGGAACAGCTTAAAAAGAGAATCCTAATGTGATTTCTTTATAATGGGTGTGTTCCTTATCTTATCCTAGTGTCTAAACTCTTCTCCATGGCTGGGCCCTCAAGTAATATTCCTTTACGTGCTAAGGGGTATCTAGAGAGTGGGATAGGTTTAATAACTACCCTAACCCTAACGCGTACCCTAACCCTAACCCCTACCCTAACCCTAACACGTACCCTAATCCTAACCCGTACCCTAAACCGAGCCCTAACCCTAACACTAACCCTAACCCTAACCCTAACCCATACCCTACGCCGTACCCGCACCCCTCCCCGAACCCGTAACCTAAGCCGTACCCTAAGCCTAACCCTAAGCCTAACCCTAACCCTAGGCTACCCTTGACTGCTTCTGCCTCCAATAGATTTCCTAAGCACTACTGTTTTAAGGAACAGCTTAAAAAGAGAATCCTAATGTGATTTCTTTATAATGGGTGTGTTCCTTATCTTATCCTAGTGTCTAAACTCTTCTCCATGGCTGCACCCCCAAATAATATTCCCTTACGTGCTAAGGGGTATCTAGAGAGTGGGATAGGTTTAATAACTACCCTAACCCTAACGCGTACCCTAACCCTAACCCCTACCCTAACCCTAACACGTACCCTAATCCTAACCTGTACCCTAAACCGAGCCCTAACCCTAACACTAACCCTAACCCTAACCCTAACCCATACCCTACGCCGTACCCGCACCCCTCCCCGAACCCGTACCCTAAGCCATACCCTAAACCTAACCCTAAGCCTAACCCTAACCCTAGGCTACCCTTCACTGCTTCTGCCTCCAATTGATTTCCTAAGCAGTAGTGTTTTAAGGAACAGCTTAAAAAGAGAATCCTAAAGTGATTTCTTTATAATGGGTGTGTTCCTTATCTTATCCTAGTGTCTAAACTCTTCTCCATGGCTGGACTCACAAATAATATTCCTTTACGTGCTAAGGGGGAGCTAGAGAGTGGGATAGGTTTACTAAGTACCCTAGCCCTAACGCGTAACCTAACCCTAACCCCTACCCTAACCCTAACACGTACCCTAATCCTAACCTGTACCCTAAACCGAGCCCTAACCCTAACACTAACCCAAACCCTAACCCTAACCCATACCCTACGCCGTACACGAACACCTCCCCGAACCCATACCCCAAGCCGTACCCTAAACCTAACCCTAAGCCTAACCCTAACCCTAGGCTACCCTTGACTGCTTCTGCCTCCAATAGATTTCCTAAGCACTAGTGTTTTAAGGAACAGCTTAAAAAGAGAATCCTAATGTGATTTCTTTATAATGGGTGTGTTCCTTATCTTATCCTAGTGTCTAAACTCTTCTCCATGGCTGCACCCCCAAATAATATTGCCTTACGTGCTAAGGGGTATCTAGAGAGTGGGATAGGTTTAATAACTACCCTAACCCTAATGCGTACTCTAACCCTAACCCCTACCCTAACACTAACACGTACCCTAATCCTAACCCGTACCCTAAACCGAGCCCTAACCCTAACACTAACACTAACCCTAACCCTAACCCATACCCTACGCCGTACCTGAACCCCTCCCCAAACCCGTACCCTAAGCCGTACCCTAAGCCTAACCCTAAGCCTAACACTAACCCTAGGCTACCCTTGACTGCTTCTGCCTCCAATTGATTTCCTAAGCACTAGTGTTTTAAGCAACAGCTTAAAAAGAGAATCCTAATGTGATTTCTTTATAATGGGTGTGTTCCTTATCTTATCCTAGTGTCTAAACTCTTCTCCATGGCTGGACCCTCAAATAATATTCCTTTACGTGCTAAGGGGTATCTAGAGAGTGGGATAGGTTTAATAACTACCCTAACCCTAACGCGTAACCTAACCCTAACCCCTACCCTAACCCTAACACGTACCCTAATCCTAACCCGTACCCTAAACCGAGCCCTAACCCTAACACTAACCCTAACCCTAACCCTAACCCATACCCTACGCCGTACCCGCACCCCTCCCCGAACCCGTAACCTAAGCCGTACCCTAAGCCTAACCCTAAGCCTAACCCTAACCCTAGGCTACCCTTGACTGCTTCTGCCTCCAATAGATTTCCTAAGCACTAGTGTTTTAAGAACAGCTTAAAAAGAGAATCCTAAAGTGATTTCTTTATAATGGGTGTGTTCCTTATCTTATCCTAGTGTCTAAACTCTTCTCCATGGCTGCAACCCCAAATAATATTCCCTTACGTGCTAAGGGGTATCTAGAGAGTGGGATAGGTTTAATAACTACCCTAACCCTAACGCGTACCCTAACCCTAACCCCTACCCTAACCCTAACACGTACCCTAATCCTAACCTGTACCCTAAACCGAGCCCTAACCCTAACACTAACCCTAACCCTAACCCTAACCCATACCCTACGCCGTACCCGCACCCCTCCCCGAACCCGTACCCTAAGCCATACCCTAAACCTAACCCTAAGCCTAACCCTAACCCTAGGCTACCCTTGACTGCTTCTGCCTCCAATTGATTTCCTAAGCAGTAGTGTTTTAAGGAACAGCTTAAAAAGAGAATCCTAATGTGATTTCTTTATAATGGGTGTGTTCCTTATCTTATCCTAGTGTCTAAACTCTTCTCCATGGCTGGACCCCCAAATAATATTACTTTACGTGCTAAGGGGGAGCTAGAGAGTGGGATAGGTTTAATAACTACCCTAGCCCTAACGCGTAACCTAACCCTAACCCCTACCCTAACCCTAACACGTACCCTAATCCTAACCCGTACCCTAAACCGAGCCCTAACCCTAACACTAACCCAAACCCTAACCCTAACCCATACCCTACGCCGTACACGAACACCTCCCCGAACCCATACCCCAAGCCGTACCCTAACCCTAACCCTAAGCCTAACCCTAACCCTAGGCTACCCTTGACTGCTTCTGCCTCCAATTGATTTCCTAAGCACTAGTGTTTTAAGAACAGCTTAAAAAGAGAATCCTAAAGTGATTTCTTTATAATGGGTGTGTTCCTTATCTTATCCTAGTGTCTAAACTCTTCTCCATGGCAGGACCCCCAAATAATATTCCTTTACGTGCTAAGGGGTATCTAGAGAGTGGGATAGGTTTAATAACTACCCTAACCCTAACGCGTACCCTAACCCTAACCCCTACCCTAACCCTAACACGTACCCTAATCCTAACCCGTACCCTAAACCGAGCCCTAACCCTAACACTAACCCTAACCCTAACCCTAACCCATACCCTACGCCGTACCCGAAACCCTCCCCGAACCCGTACCCTAAGCCATACCCTAAGCCTAACCCTAAGCCTAACACTAACCCTAGGCTACCCTTGACTGCTTCTGCCTCCAATAGATTTCCTAAGCACTAGTGTTTTAAGCAACAGCTTAAAAAGAGAATCCTAATGTGATTTCTTTATAATGGGTGTGTTCCTTATCTTATCCTAGTGTCTAAACTCTTCTCCATGGCTGGACCCCCAAATAATATTCCTTACGTGCTAAGGGGTATCTAGAGAGTGGGATAGGTTTACTAACGACCCTAACCCTAATGCGTACCCTAACCCTAACCCCTACCCTAAACCTAACACGTACCCTAATCCTAACCGTACCCTAAACCGAGCCCTAACCCTAACACAAACCCTAACACTAACCCTAACCCATACCCTACGCCGTACCAGAAACCCTCCCCGAACCCGTACCCTAAGCCGTACCCTAAGCCTAACCCTAAGCCTAACCCTAACCCTAGGCTACCCTTGACTGCTTCTGCCTCCAATAGATTTCCTAAGCACTAGTGTTTTAAGGAACAGCTTAAAAAGAGAATCCTAAAGTGATTTCTTTATAATGGGTGTGTTCCTTATCTTATCCTAGCGTCTAAACTCTTCTCCATGGCTGGACCCCCAAATAATATTCCTTTACGTGCTAAGGGGTATCTAGAGAGTGGGATAGGTTTAACAACTACCCTAACCCTAACGCGTACCCTAAACCTAACCCCTAACCTAACCCTAACACGTACCCTAATCCTAAACCGTACCCTAAACCGAGCCCTAACCCTAACCCTAACCCTAACCCATACCCTACGCCGTACCCGCACCCCTCCCCGAACCCGTACCCTAAGCCGTACCCTCAGCCGAACCCTAAGCCTAACCCTAACCCTAGGCTACCCTTGACTGCTTCTGCCTCCAATAGATTTCCTAAGCACTAGTGTTTTAAGGAACAGCTTAAAAAGAGAATCCTAATGTGATTTCTTTATAATGGGTGTGTTCCTTATCTTATCCTAGTGTCTAAACTCTTCTCCATGGCTGCACCCCCAAATAATATTGCCTTACGTGCTAAGGGGTATCTAGAGAGTGGGATAGGTTTAATAACTACCCTAACCCTAATGCGTACTCTAACCCTAACCCCTACCCTAACACTAACACGTACCCTAATCCTAACCCGTACCCTAAACCGAGCCCTAACCCTAACACTAACCCTAACCCTAACCCATACCCTACGCCGTACCCGAACCCCTCCCCAAACCCGTACCCTAAGCCGTACCCTAAGCCTAACCCTAAGCCTAACACTAACCCTAGGCTACCCTTGACTGCTTCTGCCTCCAATAGATTTCCTAAGCACTAGTGTTTTCAGCAACAGCTTAAAAAGAGAATCCTAATGTGATTTCTTTATAATGGGTGTGTTCCTTATCTTATCCTAGTGTCTAAATTCTTCTCCATGGCTGGACCCCCAAATAATATTCCTTTACGTGCTAAGGGGTATCTAGAGAGTGGGATAGGTTTACTAACGACCCTAACCCTAATGCGTACCCTAACCCTAACCCCTACCCTAAACCTAACACGTACCCTAATCCTAACCGTACCCTAAACCGAGCCCTAACACTAACACTAACCCTAACCCTAACCCTAACCCATACCCTACGCCGTACCCGAAACCCTCCCCGAACCCGTACCCTAAGCCGTACCCTCAGCCGAACCCTAAGCCTAACCCTAACCCTAGGCTACCCTTGACTGCTTCTGCCTCCAATAGATTTCCTAAGCACTAGTGTTTTAAGGAACAGCTTAAAAAGAGAATCCTAATGTGATTTCTTTATAATGGGTGTGTTCCTTATCTTATCCTAGTGTCTAAACTCTTCTCCATGGCTGCACCCCCAAATAATATTGCCTTACGTGCTAAGGGGTATCTAGAGAGTGGGATAGGTTTAATAACTACCCTAACCCTAATGCGTACTCTAACCCTAACCCCTACCCTAACACTAACACGTACCCTAATCCTAACCCGTACCCTAAACCGAGCCCTAACCCTAACACTAACCCTAACCCTAACCCATACCCTACGCCGTACCCGAACCCCTCCCCAAACCCGTACCCTAAGCCGTACCCTAAGCCTAACCCTAAGCCTAACACTAACCCTAGGCTACCCTTGACTGCTTCTGCCTCCAATAGATTTCCTAAGCACTAGTGTTTTCAGCAACAGCTTAAAAAGAGAATCCTAATGTGATTTCTTTATAATGGGTGTGTTCCTTATCTTATCCTAGTGTCTAAATTCTTCTCCATGGCTGGACCCCCAAATAATATTCCTTTACGTGCTAAGGGGTATCTAGAGAGTGGGATAGGTTTACTAACGACCCTAACCCTAATGCGTACCCTAACCCTAACCCCTACCCTAAACCTAACACGTACCCTAATCCTAACCGTACCCTAAACCGAGCCCTAACACTAACACTAACCCTAACCCTAACCCTAACCCATACCCTACGCCGTACCCGAAACCCTCCCCGAACCCGTACCCTAAGCCGTACCCTAAGCCTAACCCTAAGCCTAACCCTAACCCTAGGCTACCCTTGACTGCTTCTGCCTCCAATAGATTTCCTAAGCACTAGTGTTTTAAGCAACAGCTTAAAAAGAGAATCCTAATGTGATTTCTTTATAATGGGTGTGTTCCTTATCTTATCCTAGTGTCTAAATTCTTCTCCATGGCTGGACCCCCAAATAATATTCCCTTACGTGCTAAGGGGTATCTAGAGAGTGGGATAGGTTTAATAACTACCCTAACCCTAACGCGTACCCTAACCCTAACCCCTACCCTAACCCTAACACGTACCCTAATCCTAACCCGTACCCTAAACCGAGCCCTAACCCTAACACTAACCCTAACCCTAACCCTAACCCATACCCTACGCCGTACCCGCACCCCTCCCCGAACCCGTAACCTAAGCCGTACCCTAAGCCTAACCCTAAGCCTAACCCTAACCCTAGGCTACCCTTGACTGCTTCTGCCTCCAATAGATTTCCTAAGCACTAGTGTTTTAAGAACAGCTTAAAAAGAGAATCCTAAAGTGATTTCTTTATAATGGGTGTGTTCCTTATCTTATCCTAGTGTCTAAACTCTTCTCCATGGCTGCAACCCCAAATAATATTCCCTTACGTGCTAAGGGGTATCTAGAGAGTGGGATAGGTTTAATAACTACCCTAACCCTAACGCGTACCCTAACCCTAACCCCTACCCTAACCCTAACACGTACCCTAATCCTAACCTGTACCCTAAACCGAGCCCTAACCCTAACACTAACCCTAACCCTAACCCTAACCCATACCCTACGCCGTACCCGCACCCCTCCCCGAACCCGTACCCTAAGCCATACCCTAAACCTAACCCTAAGCCTAACCCTAACCCTAGGCTACCCTTGACTGCTTCTGCCTCCAATTGATTTCCTAAGCAGTAGTGTTTTAAGGAACAGCTTAAAAAGAGAATCCTAATGTGATTTCTTTATAATGGGTGTGTTCCTTATCTTATCCTAGTGTCTAAACTCTTCTCCATGGCTGGACCCCCAAATAATATTCCTTTACGTGCTAAGGGGGAGCTAGAGAGTGGGATAGGTTTAATAACTACCCTAGCCCTAACGCGTAACCTAACCCTAACCCCTACCCTAACCCTAACACGTACCCTAATCCTAACCCGTACCCTAAACCGAGCCCTAACCCTAACACTAACCCAAACCCTAACCCTAACCCATACCCTACGCCGTACACGAACACCTCCCCGAACCCATACCCCAAGCCGTACCCTAACCCTAACCCTAAGCCTAACCCTAACCCTAGGCTACCCTTGACTGCTTCTGCCTCCAATTGATTTCCTAAGCACTAGTGTTTTAAGAACAGCTTAAAAAGAGAATCCTAAAGTGATTTCTTTATAATGGGTGTGTTCCTTATCTTATCCTAGTGTCTAAACTCTTCTCCATGGCAGGACCCCCAAATAATATTCCTTTACGTGCTAAGGGGTATCTAGAGAGTGGGATAGGTTTAATAACTACCCTAACCCTAACGCGTACCCTAACCCTAACCCCTACCCTAACCCTAACACGTACCCTAATCCTAACCCGTACCCTAAACCGAGCCCTAACCCTAACACTAACCCTAACCCTAACCCTAACCCATACCCTACGCCGTACCCGAAACCCTCCCCGAACCCGTACCCTAAGCCATACCCTAAGCCTAACCCTAAGCCTAACACTAACCCTAGGCTACCCTTGACTGCTTCTGCCTCCAATAGATTTCCTAAGCACTAGTGTTTTAAGCAACAGCTTAAAAAGAGAATCCTAATGTGATTTCTTTATAATGGGTGTGTTCCTTATCTTATCCTAGTGTCTAAACTCTTCTCCATGGCTGGACCCCCAAATAATATTCCTTACGTGCTAAGGGGTATCTAGAGAGTGGGGTAGGTTTACTAACGACCCTAACCCTAATGCGTACCCTAACCCTAACCCCTACCCTAAACCTAACACGTACCCTAATCCTAACCGTACCCTAAACCGAGCCCTAACCCTAACACAAACCCTAACACTAACCCTAACCCATACCCTACGCCGTACCAGAAACCCTCCCCGAACCCGTACCCTAAGCCGTACCCTAAGCCTAACCCTAAGCCTAACCCTAACCCTAGGCTACCCTTGACTGCTTCTGCCTCCAATAGATTTCCTAAGCACTAGTGTTTTAAGGAACAGCTTAAAAAGAGAATCCTAAAGTGATTTCTTTATAATGGGTGTGTTCCTTATCTTATCCTAGCGTCTAAACTCTTCTCCATGGCTGGACCCCCAAATAATATTCCTTTACGTGCTAAGGGGTATCTAGAGAGTGGGATAGGTTTAACAACTACCCTAACCCTAACGCGTACCCTAAACCTAACCCCTACCCTAACCCTAACACGTACCCTAATCCTAAACCGTACCCTAAACCGAGCCCTAACCCTAACACTAACCCTAACCCTAACCCTAACCCATACCCTACGCCGTACCCGCACCCCTCCCCGAACCCGTACCCTAAGCCGTACCCTCAGCCGAACCCTAAGCCTAACCCTAACCCTAGGCTACCCTTGACTGCTTCTGCCTCCAATAGATTTCCTAAGCACTAGTGTTTTAAGGAACAGCTTAAAAAGAGAATCCTAAAGTGATTTCTTTATAATGGGTGTGTTCCTTATCTTATCCTAGTGTCTAAACTCTTCTCCATGGCTGCACCCCCAAATAATATTGCCTTACGTGCTAAGGGGTATCTAGAGAGTGGGATAGGTTTAATAACTACCCTAACCCTAATGCGTACTCTAACCCTAACCCCTACCCTAACACTAACACGTACCCTAATCCTAACCCGTAACCTAAACCGAGCCCTAACCCTAACACTAACCCTAACCCTAACCCATACCCTACGCCGTACCCGAACCCCTCCCCAAACCCGTACCCTAAGCCGTACCCTAAGCCTAACCCTAAGCCTAACACTAACCCTAGGCTACCCTTGACTGCTTCTGCCTCCAATAGATTTCCTAAGCACTAGTGTTTTCAGCAACAGCTTAAAAAGAGAATCCTAATGTGATTTCTTTATAATGGGTGTGTTCCTTATCTTATCCTAGTGTCTAAATTCTTCTCCATGGCTGGACCCCCAAATAATATTCCTTTACGTGCTAAGGGGTATCTAGAGAGTGGGATAGGTTTACTAACGACCCTAACCCTAATGCGTACCCTAACCCTAACCCCTACCCTAAACCTAACACGTACCCTAATCCTAACCGTACCCTAAACCGAGCCCTAACACTAACACTAACCCTAACCCTAACCCTAACCCATACCCTACGCCGTACCCGAAACCCTCCCCGAACCCGTACCCTAAGCCGTACCCTAAGCCTAACCCTAAGCCTAACCCTAACCCTAGGCTACCCTTGACTGCTTCTGCCTCCAATAGATTTCCTAAGCACTAGTGTTTTAAGCAACAGCTTAAAAAGAGAATCCTAATGTGATTTCTTTATAATGGGTGTGTTCCTTATCTTATCCTAGTGTCTAAACTCTTCTCCATGGCTGGACCCCCAAATAATATTCCTTTACGTGCTAAGGGGTATCTAGAGAGTGGGATAGGTTTAATAACTACCCTAACCCTAATGCGTACCCTAACCCTAACCCCTACCCTAACCCTAACACGTACCCTAATCCTAACCCGTACCCTAAACCGAGCCCTAAACCTAACCCTAACCCTAACCCATACCCTACGCCGTACCCGAAACCCTCCCCGAACCCGTACCCTAAGCCGTACCCTAAGCCTAACCCTAAGCCTAACCTTACCCTAGGCTACCCTTGACTGCTTCTGCCTCCAATAGATTTCCTAAGCACTAGTGTTTTAAGGAACAGCTTAAAAAGAGAATTCTAATGTGATTTCTTTATAATGGGTGTGTTCCTTATCTTATCCTAGTGTCTAAACTCTTCTACATGGCTGCACCCCCAAATAATATTGCCTTACGTGCTAAGGGGTATCTAGAGAGTGGGATAGGTTTAATAACTACCCTAACCTTAATGCGTACTCTAACCCTAACCCCTACCCTAACACTAACACGTACCCTAATCCTAACCCGTACCCTAAACCGAGCCCTAACCCTAACACTAACACTAACCCTAACCCTAACCCATACCCTATGCCGTACCTGAACCCCTCCCCAAACCCGTACCCTAAGCCGTACCCTAAGCCTAACCCTAAGCCTAACACTAACCCTAGGCTACCCTTGACAGCTTCTGCCTCCAATAGATTTCCTAAGCACTAGTGTTTTAAGCAACAGCTTAAAAAGAGAATCCTAATGTGATTTCTTTATAATGGGTGTGTTCCTTATCTTATCCTAGTGTCTAAATTCTTCTCCATTGCTGGAACCCCAAATAATATTCCTTTACGTGCTAAGGGGTATCTAGAGAGTGGGATAGGTTTACTAACTACCCTAACCCTAACGCGTACCCTAACCCTAACCCCTACCCTAAACCTAACACGTACCCTAATCCTAACCGTACCCTAAACCGAGCCCTAACCCTAACACTAACCCTAACCCTAACCCTAACCCATACCCTACGCCGTACCCGAAACCCTCCCCGAACCCGTACCCTAAGCCGTACCCTAAGCCTAACCCTAAGCCTAACCCTAACCCTAGGCTACCCTTGACTGCTTCTGCCTCTTATAGATTTCCTAAGCACTAGTGTTTTAAGGAACAGCTTAAAAAGAGAATCCTAATGTGATTTCTTTATAATGGGTGTGTTCCTTATCTTATCCTAGTGTCTAAACTCTTCTCCATGGCTGGGCCCTCAAGTAATATTCCTTTACGTGCTAAGGGGTATCTAGAGAGTGGGATAGGTTTAATAACTACCCTAACCCTAACGCGTACCCTAACCCTAACCCCTACCCTAACCCTAACACGTACCCTAATCCTAACCCGTACCCTAAACCGAGCCCTAACCCTAACACTAACCCTAACCCTAACCCTAACCCATACCCTACGCCGTACCCGCACCCCTCCCCGAACCCGTAACCTAAGCCGTACCCTAAGCCTAACCCTAAGCCTAACCCTAACCCTAGGCTACCCTTGACTGCTTCTGCCTCCAATAGATTTCCTAAGCACTACTGTTTTAAGGAACAGCTTAAAAAGAGAATCCTAATGTGATTTCTTTATAATGGGTGTGTTCCTTATCTTATCCTAGTGTCTAAACTCTTCTCCATGGCTGCACCCCCAAATAATATTCCCTTACGTGCTAAGGGGTATCTAGAGAGTGGGATAGGTTTAATAACTACCCTAACCCTAACGCGTACCCTAACCCTAACCCCTACCCTAACCCTAACACGTACCCTAATCCTAACCTGTACCCTAAACCGAGCCCTAACCCTAACACTAACCCTAACCCTAACCCTAACCCATACCCTACGCCGTACCCGCACCCCTCCCCGAACCCGTACCCTAAGCCATACCCTAAACCTAACCCTAAGCCTAACCCTAACCCTAGGCTACCCTTCACTGCTTCTGCCTCCAATTGATTTCCTAAGCAGTAGTGTTTTAAGGAACAGCTTAAAAAGAGAATCCTAAAGTGATTTCTTTATAATGGGTGTGTTCCTTATCTTATCCTAGTGTCTAAACTCTTCTCCATGGCTGGACTCACAAATAATATTCCTTTACGTGCTAAGGGGGAGCTAGAGAGTGGGATAGGTTTACTAAGTACCCTAGCCCTAACGCGTAACCTAACCCTAACCCCTACCCTAACCCTAACACGTACCCTAATCCTAACCTGTACCCTAAACCGAGCCCTAACCCTAACACTAACCCAAACCCTAACCCTAACCCATACCCTACGCCGTACACGAACACCTCCCCGAACCCATACCCCAAGCCGTACCCTAAACCTAACCCTAAGCCTAACCCTAACCCTAGGCTACCCTTGACTGCTTCTGCCTCCAATAGATTTCCTAAGCACTAGTGTTTTAAGGAACAGCTTAAAAAGAGAATCCTAATGTGATTTCTTTATAATGGGTGTGTTCCTTATCTTATCCTAGTGTCTAAACTCTTCTCCATGGCTGCACCCCCAAATAATATTGCCTTACGTGCTAAGGGGTATCTAGAGAGTGGGATAGGTTTAATAACTACCCTAATCCTAATGCGTACTCTAACCCTAACCCCTACCCTAACACTAACACGTACCCTAATCCTAACCCGTACCCTAAACCGAGCCCTAACCCTAACACTAACACTAACCCTAACCCTAACCCATACCCTACGCCGTACCTGAACCCCTCCCCAAACCCGTACCCTAAGCCGTACCCTAAGCCTAACCCTAAGCCTAACACTAACCCTAGGCTACCCTTGACTGCTTCTGCCTCCAATTGATTTCCTAAGCACTAGTGTTTTAAGCAACAGCTTAAAAAGAGAATCCTAATGTGATTTCTTTATAATGGGTGTGTTCCTTATCTTATCCTAGTGTCTAAACTCTTCTCCATGGCTGGACCCTCAAATAATATTCCTTTACGTGCTAAGGGGTATCTAGAGAGTGGGATAGGTTTAATAACTACCCTAACCCTAACGCGTAACCTAACCCTAACCCCTACCCTAACCCTAACACGTACCCTAATCCTAACCCGTACCCTAAACCGAGCCCTAACCCTAACACTAACCCTAACCCTAACCCTAACCCATACCCTACGCCGTACCCGCACCCCTCCCCGAACCCGTAACCTAAGCCGTACCCTAAGCCTAACCCTAAGCCTAACCCTAACCCTAGGCTACCCTTGACTGCTTCTGCCTCCAATAGATTTCCTAAGCACTAGTGTTTTAAGAACAGCTTAAAAAGAGAATCCTAAAGTGATTTCTTTATAATGGGTGTGTTCCTTATCTTATCCTAGTGTCTAAACTCTTCTCCATGGCTGCAACCCCAAATAATATTCCCTTACGTGCTAAGGGGTATCTAGAGAGTGGGATAGGTTTAATAACTACCCTAACCCTAACGCGTACCCTAACCCTAACCCCTACCCTAACCCTAACACGTACCCTAATCCTAACCTGTACCCTAAACCGAGCCCTAACCCTAACACTAACCCTAACCCTAACCCTAACCCATACCCTACGCCGTACCCGCACCCCTCCCCGAACCCGTACCCTAAGCCATACCCTAAACCTAACCCTAAGCCTAACCCTAACCCTAGGCTACCCTTGACTGCTTCTGCCTCCAATTGATTTCCTAAGCAGTAGTGTTTTAAGGAACAGCTTAAAAAGAGAATCCTAATGTGATTTCTTTATAATGGGTGTGTTCCTTATCTTATCCTAGTGTCTAAACTCTTCTCCATGGCTGGACCCCCAAATAATATTACTTTACGTGCTAAGGGGGAGCTAGAGAGTGGGATAGGTTTAATAACTACCCTAGCCCTAACGCGTAACCTAACCCTAACCCCTACCCTAACCCTAACACGTACCCTAATCCTAACCCGTACCCTAAACCGAGCCCTAACCCTAACACTAACCCAAACCCTAACCCTAACCCATACCCTACGCCGTACACGAACACCTCCCCGAACCCATACCCCAAGCCGTACCCTAACCCTAACCCTAAGCCTAACCCTAACCCTAGGCTACCCTTGACTGCTTCTGCCTCCAATTGATTTCCTAAGCACTAGTGTTTTAAGAACAGCTTAAAAAGAGAATCCTAAAGTGATTTCTTTATAATGGGTGTGTTCCTTATCTTATCCTAGTGTCTAAACTCTTCTCCATGGCAGGACCCCCAAATAATATTCCTTTACGTGCTAAGGGGTATCTAGAGAGTGGGATAGGTTTAATAACTACCCTAACCCTAACGCGTACCCTAACCCTAACCCCTACCCTAACCCTAACACGTACCCTAATCCTAACCCGTACCCTAAACCGAGCCCTAACCCTAACACTAACCCTAACCCTAACCCTAACCCATACCCTACGCCGTACCCGAAACCCTCCCCGAACCCGTACCCTAAGCCATACCCTAAGCCTAACCCTAAGCCTAACACTAACCCTAGGCTACCCTTGACTGCTTCTGCCTCCAATAGATTTCCTAAGCACTAGTGTTTTAAGCAACAGCTTAAAAAGAGAATCCTAATGTGATTTCTTTATAATGGGTGTGTTCCTTATCTTATCCTAGTGTCTAAACTCTTCTCCATGGCTGGACCCCCAAATAATATTCCTTACGTGCTAAGGGGTATCTAGAGAGTGGGATAGGTTTACTAACGACCCTAACCCTAATGCGTACCCTAACCCTAACCCCTACCCTAAACCTAACACGTACCCTAATCCTAACCGTACCCTAAACCGAGCCCTAACCCTAACACAAACCCTAACACTAACCCTAACCCATACCCTACGCCGTACCAGAAACCCTCCCCGAACCCGTACCCTAAGCCGTACCCTAAGCCTAACCCTAAGCCTAACCCTAACCCTAGGCTACCCTTGACTGCTTCTGCCTCCAATAGATTTCCTAAGCACTAGTGTTTTAAGGAACAGCTTAAAAAGAGAATCCTAAAGTGATTTCTTTATAATGGGTGTGTTCCTTATCTTATCCTAGCGTCTAAACTCTTCTCCATGGCTGGACCCCCAAATAATATTCCTTTACGTGCTAAGGGGTATCTAGAGAGTGGGATAGGTTTAACAACTACCCTAACCCTAACGCGTACCCTAAACCTAACCCCTAACCTAACCCTAACACGTACCCTAATCCTAAACCGTACCCTAAACCGAGCCCTAACCCTAACCCTAACCCTAACCCATACCCTACGCCGTACCCGCACCCCTCCCCGAACCCGTACCCTAAGCCGTACCCTCAGCCGAACCCTAAGCCTAACCCTAACCCTAGGCTACCCTTGACTGCTTCTGCCTCCAATAGATTTCCTAAGCACTAGTGTTTTAAGGAACAGCTTAAAAAGAGAATCCTAATGTGATTTCTTTATAATGGGTGTGTTCCTTATCTTATCCTAGTGTCTAAACTCTTCTCCATGGCTGCACCCCCAAATAATATTGCCTTACGTGCTAAGGGGTATCTAGAGAGTGGGATAGGTTTAATAACTACCCTAACCCTAATGCGTACTCTAACCCTAACCCCTACCCTAACACTAACACGTACCCTAATCCTAACCCGTACCCTAAACCGAGCCCTAACCCTAACACTAACCCTAACCCTAACCCATACCCTACGCCGTACCCGAACCCCTCCCCAAACCCGTACCCTAAGCCGTACCCTAAGCCTAACCCTAAGCCTAACACTAACCCTAGGCTACCCTTGACTGCTTCTGCCTCCAATAGATTTCCTAAGCACTAGTGTTTTCAGCAACAGCTTAAAAAGAGAATCCTAATGTGATTTCTTTATAATGGGTGTGTTCCTTATCTTATCCTAGTGTCTAAATTCTTCTCCATGGCTGGACCCCCAAATAATATTCCTTTACGTGCTAAGGGGTATCTAGAGAGTGGGATAGGTTTACTAACGACCCTAACCCTAATGCGTACCCTAACCCTAACCCCTACCCTAAACCTAACACGTACCCTAATCCTAACCGTACCCTAAACCGAGCCCTAACACTAACACTAACCCTAACCCTAACCCTAACCCATACCCTACGCCGTACCCGAAACCCTCCCCGAACCCGTACCCTAAGCCGTACCCTAAGCCTAACCCTAAGCCTAACCCTAACCCTAGGCTACCCTTGACTGCTTCTGCCTCCAATAGATTTCCTAAGCACTAGTGTTTTAAGCAACAGCTTAAAAAGAGAATCCTAATGTGATTTCTTTATAATGGGTGTGTTCCTTATCTTATCCTAGTGTCTAAATTCTTCTCCATGGCTGGACCCCCAAATAATATTCCCTTACGTGCTAAGGGGTATCTAGAGAGTGGGATAGGTTTAATAACTACCCTAACCCTAACGCGTACCCTAACCCTAACCCCTACCCTAACCCTAACACGTACCCTAATCCTAACCCGTACCCTAAACCGAGCCCTAACCCTAACACTAACCCTAACCCTAACCCTAACCCATACCCTACGCCGTACCCGCACCCCTCCCCGAACCCGTAACCTAAGCCGTACCCTAAGCCTAACCCTAAGCCTAACCCTAACCCTAGGCTACCCTTGACTGCTTCTGCCTCCAATAGATTTCCTAAGCACTAGTGTTTTAAGAACAGCTTAAAAAGAGAATCCTAAAGTGATTTCTTTATAATGGGTGTGTTCCTTATCTTATCCTAGTGTCTAAACTCTTCTCCATGGCTGCAACCCCAAATAATATTCCCTTACGTGCTAAGGGGTATCTAGAGAGTGGGATAGGTTTAATAACTACCCTAACCCTAACGCGTACCCTAACCCTAACCCCTACCCTAACCCTAACACGTACCCTAATCCTAACCTGTACCCTAAACCGAGCCCTAACCCTAACACTAACCCTAACCCTAACCCTAACCCATACCCTACGCCGTACCCGCACCCCTCCCCGAACCCGTACCCTAAGCCATACCCTAAACCTAACCCTAAGCCTAACCCTAACCCTAGGCTACCCTTGACTGCTTCTGCCTCCAATTGATTTCCTAAGCAGTAGTGTTTTAAGGAACAGCTTAAAAAGAGAATCCTAATGTGATTTCTTTATAATGGGTGTGTTCCTTATCTTATCCTAGTGTCTAAACTCTTCTCCATGGCTGGACCCCCAAATAATATTCCTTTACGTGCTAAGGGGGAGCTAGAGAGTGGGATAGGTTTAATAACTACCCTAGCCCTAACGCGTAACCTAACCCTAACCCCTACCCTAACCCTAACACGTACCCTAATCCTAACCCGTACCCTAAACCGAGCCCTAACCCTAACACTAACCCAAACCCTAACCCTAACCCATACCCTACGCCGTACACGAACACCTCCCCGAACCCATACCCCAAGCCGTACCCTAACCCTAACCCTAAGCCTAACCCTAACCCTAGGCTACCCTTGACTGCTTCTGCCTCCAATTGATTTCCTAAGCACTAGTGTTTTAAGAACAGCTTAAAAAGAGAATCCTAAAGTGATTTCTTTATAATGGGTGTGTTCCTTATCTTATCCTAGTGTCTAAACTCTTCTCCATGGCAGGACCCCCAAATAATATTCCTTTACGTGCTAAGGGGTATCTAGAGAGTGGGATAGGTTTAATAACTACCCTAACCCTAACGCGTACCCTAACCCTAACCCCTACCCTAACCCTAACACGTACCCTAATCCTAACCCGTACCCTAAACCGAGCCCTAACCCTAACACTAACCCTAACCCTAACCCTAACCCATACCCTACGCCGTACCCGAAACCCTCCCCGAACCCGTACCCTAAGCCATACCCTAAGCCTAACCCTAAGCCTAACACTAACCCTAGGCTACCCTTGACTGCTTCTGCCTCCAATAGATTTCCTAAGCACTAGTGTTTTAAGCAACAGCTTCAAAAGAGAATCCTAATGTGATTTCTTTATAATGGGTGTGTTCCTTATCTTATCCTAGTGTCTAAACTCTTCTCCATGGCTGGACCCCCAAATAATATTCCTTACGTGCTAAGGGGTATCTAGAGAGTGGGATAGGTTTACTAACGACCCTAACCCTAATGCGTACCCTAACCCTAACCCCTACCCTAAACCTAACACGTACCCTAATCCTAACCGTACCCTAAACCGAGCCCTAACCCTAACACAAACCCTAACACTAACCATAACCCATACCCTACGCCGTACCAGAAACCCTCCCCGAACCCGTACCCTAAGCCGTACCCTAAGCCTAACCCTAAGCCTAACCCTAACCCTAGGCTACCCTTGACTGCTTCTGCCTCCAATAGATTTCCTAAGCACTAGTGTTTTAAGGAACAGCTTAAAAAGAGAATCCTAAAGTGATTTCTTTATAATGGGTGTGTTCCTTATCTTATCCTAGCGTCTAAACTCTTCTCCATGGCTGGACCCCCAAATAATATTCCTTTACGTGCTAAGGGGTATCTAGAGAGTGGGATAGGTTTAACAACTACCCTAACCCTAACGCGTACCCTAAACCTAACCCCTACCCTAACCCTAACACGTACCCTAATCCTAAACCGTACCCTAAACCGAGCCCTAACCCTAACACTAACCCTAACCCTAACCCTAACCCATACCCTACGCCGTACCCGCACCCCTCCCCGAACCCGTACCCTAAGCCGTACCCTCAGCCGAACCCTAAGCCTAACCCTAACCCTAGGCTACCCTTGACTGCTTCTGCCTCCAATAGATTTCCTAAGCACTAGTGTTTTAAGGAACAGCTTAAAAAGAGAATCCTAAAGTGATTTCTTTATAATGGGTGTGTTCCTTATCTTATCCTAGTGTCTAAACTCTTCTCCATGGCTGCACCCCCAAATAATATTGCCTTACGTGCTAAGGGGTATCTAGAGAGTGGGATAGGTTTAATAACTACCCTAACCCTAATGCGTACTCTAACCCTAACCCCTACCCTAACACTAACACGTACCCTAATCCTAACCCGTACCCTAAACCGAGCCCTAACCCTAACACTAACCCTAACCCTAACCCATACCCTACGCCGTACCCGAACCCCTCCCCAAACCCGTACCCTAAGCCGTACCCTAAGCCTAACCCTAAGCCTAACACTAACCCTAGGCTACCCTTGACTGCTTCTGCCTCCAATAGATTTCCTAAGCACTAGTGTTTTCAGCAACAGCTTAAAAAGAGAATCCTAATGTGATTTCTTTATAATGGGTGTGTTCCTTATCTTATCCTAGTGTCTAAATTCTTCTCCATGGCTGGACCCCCAAATAATATTCCTTTACGTGCTAAGGGGTATCTAGAGAGTGGGATAGGTTTACTAACGACCCTAACCCTAATGCGTACCCTAACCCTAACCCCTACCCTAAACCTAACACGTACCCTAATCCTAACCGTACCCTAAACCGAGCCCTAACACTAACACTAACCCTAACCCTAACCCTAACCCATACCCTACGCCGTACCCGAAACCCTCCCCGAACCCGTACCCTAAGCCGTACCCTAAGCCTAACCCTAAGCCTAACCCTAACCCTAGGCTACCCTTGACTGCTTCTGCCTCCAATAGATTTCCTAAGCACTAGTGTTTTAAGCAACAGCTTAAAAAGAGAATCCTAATGTGATTTCTTTATAATGGGTGTGTTCCTTATCTTATCCTAGTGTCTAAATTCTTCTCCATGGCTGGACCCCCAAATAATATTCCCTTACGTGCTAAGGGGTATCTAGAGAGTGGGATAGGTTTAATAACTACCCTAACCCTAACGCGTACCCTAACCCTAACCCCTACCCTAACCCTAACACGTACCCTAATCCTAACCTGTACCCTAAACCGAGCCCTAACCCTAACACTAACCCTAACCCTAACCCTAACCCATACCCTACGCCGTACCCGCACCCCTCCCCGAACCCGTACCCTAAGCCATACCCTAAACCTAACCCTAAGCCTAACCCTTACCCTAGGCTACCCTTGACTGCTTCTGCCTCCAATAGATTTCCTAAGCACTAGTGTTTTAAGGAACAGCTTAAAAAGAGAATCCTAATGTGATTTCTTTATAATGGGTGTGTTCCTTATCTTATCCTAGTGTCTAAACTCTTCTACATGGCTGCACCCCCAAATAATATTGCCTTACGTGCTAAGGGGTATCTAGAGAGTGGGATAGGTTTAATAACTACCCTAACCCTAACGCGTACCCTAACCCTAACCCCTACCCTAAACCTAACACGTACCCTAATCCTAACCCGTACCCTAAACCGAGCCCTAACCCTAACACTAACCCAAACCCTAACCCTAACCCATACCCTACGCCGTACACGAACACCTCCCCGAACCCATACCCCAAGCCGTACCCTAACCCTAACCCTAAGCCTAACCCTAACCCTAGGCTACCCTTGACTGCTTCTGCCTCCAATAGATTTCCTAAGCACTAGTGTTTTAAGCAGCAGCTTAAAAAGAAAATCCTAATGTGATTTCTTTATAATGGGTGTGTTCCTTATCTTATCCTAGTGTCTAAACTCTTCTCCATGGCTGGACCCCCAAATAATATTCCTTTACGTGCTAAGGGGTATCTAGAGAGTGGGATAGGTTTAATAACTACCCTAACCCTAATGCGTACCCTAACCCTAACCCCTACCCTAACCCTAACACGTACCCTAATCCTAACCCGTACCCTAAACCGAGCCCTAAACCTAACCCTAACCCTAACCCATACCCTACGCCGTACCCGAAACCCTCCCCGAACCCGTACCCTAAGCCGTACCCTAAGCCTAACCCTAAGCCTAACCTTACCCTAGGCTACCCTTGACTGCTTCTGCCTCCAATAGATTTCCTAAGCACTAGTGTTTTAAGGAACAGCTTAAAAAGAGAATTCTAATGTGATTTCTTTATAATGGGTGTGTTCCTTATCTTATCCTAGTGTCTAAACTCTTCTACATGGCTGCACCCCCAAATAATATTGCCTTACGTGCTAAGGGGTATCTAGAGAGTGGGATAGGTTTAATAACTACCCTAACCTTAATGCGTACTCTAACCCTAACCCCTACCCTAACACTAACACGTACCCTAATCCTAACCCGTACCCTAAACCGAGCCCTAACCCTAACACTAACACTAACCCTAACCCTAACCCATACCCTATGCCGTACCTGAACCCCTCCCCAAACCCGTACCCTAAGCCGTACCCTAAGCCTAACCCTAAGCCTAACACTAACCCTAGGCTACCCTTGACAGCTTCTGCCTCCAATAGATTTCCTAAGCACTAGTGTTTTAAGCAACAGCTTAAAAAGAGAATCCTAATGTGATTTCTTTATAATGGGTGTGTTCCTTATCTTATCCTAGTGTCTAAATTCTTCTCCATTGCTGGAACCCCAAATAATATTCCTTTACGTGCTAAGGGGTATCTAGAGAGTGGGATAGGTTTACTAACTACCCTAACCCTAACGCGTACCCTAACCCTAACCCCTACCCTAAACCTAACACGTACCCTAATCCTAACCGTACCCTAAACCGAGCCCTAACCCTAACACTAACCCTAACCCTAACCCTAACCCATACCCTACGCCGTACCCGAAACCCTCCCCGAACCCGTACCCTAAGCCGTACCCTAAGCCTAACCCTAAGCCTAACCCTAACCCTAGGCTACCCTTGACTGCTTCTGCCTCTTATAGATTTCCTAAGCACTAGTGTTTTAAGGAACAGCTTAAAAAGAGAATCCTAATGTGATTTCTTTATAATGGGTGTGTTCCTTATCTTATCCTAGTGTCTAAACTCTTCTCCATGGCTGGGCCCTCAAGTAATATTCCTTTACGTGCTAAGGGGTATCTAGAGAGTGGGATAGGTTTAATAACTACCCTAACCCTAACGCGTACCCTAACCCTAACCCCTACCCTAACCCTAACACGTACCCTAATCCTAACCCGTACCCTAAACCGAGCCCTAACCCTAACACTAACCCTAACCCTAACCCTAACCCATACCCTACGCCGTACCCGCACCCCTCCCCGAACCCGTAACCTAAGCCGTACCCTAAGCCTAACCCTAAGCCTAACCCTAACCCTAGGCTACCCTTGACTGCTTCTGCCTCCAATAGATTTCCTAAGCACTACTGTTTTAAGGAACAGCTTAAAAAGAGAATCCTAATGTGATTTCTTTATAATGGGTGTGTTCCTTATCTTATCCTAGTGTCTAAACTCTTCTCCATGGCTGCACCCCCAAATAATATTCCCTTACGTGCTAAGGGGTATCTAGAGAGTGGGATAGGTTTAATAACTACCCTAACCCTAACGCGTACCCTAACCCTAACCCCTACCCTAACCCTAACACGTACCCTAATCCTAACCTGTACCCTAAACCGAGCCCTAACCCTAACACTAACCCTAACCCTAACCCTAACCCATACCCTACGCCGTACCCGCACCCCTCCCCGAACCCGTACCCTAAGCCATACCCTAAACCTAACCCTAAGCCTAACCCTAACCCTAGGCTACCCTTCACTGCTTCTGCCTCCAATTGATTTCCTAAGCAGTAGTGTTTTAAGGAACAGCTTAAAAAGAGAATCCTAAAGTGATTTCTTTATAATGGGTGTGTTCCTTATCTTATCCTAGTGTCTAAACTCTTCTCCATGGCTGGACTCACAAATAATATTCCTTTACGTGCTAAGGGGGAGCTAGAGAGTGGGATAGGTTTACTAAGTACCCTAGCCCTAACGCGTAACCTAACCCTAACCCCTACCCTAACCCTAACACGTACCCTAATCCTAACCTGTACCCTAAACCGAGCCCTAACCCTAACACTAACCCAAACCCTAACCCTAACCCATACCCTACGCCGTACACGAACACCTCCCCGAACCCATACCCCAAGCCGTACCCTAAACCTAACCCTAAGCCTAACCCTAACCCTAGGCTACCCTTGACTGCTTCTGCCTCCAATAGATTTCCTAAGCACTAGTGTTTTAAGGAACAGCTTAAAAAGAGAATCCTAATGTGATTTCTTTATAATGGGTGTGTTCCTTATCTTATCCTAGTGTCTAAACTCTTCTCCATGGCTGCACCCCCAAATAATATTGCCTTACGTGCTAAGGGGTATCTAGAGAGTGGGATAGGTTTAATAACTACCCTAACCCTAATGCGTACTCTAACCCTAACCCCTACCCTAACACTAACACGTACCCTAATCCTAACCCGTACCCTAAACCGAGCCCTAACCCTAACACTAACACTAACCCTAACCCTAACCCATACCCTACGCCGTACCTGAACCCCTCCCCAAACCCGTACCCTAAGCCGTACCCTAAGCCTAACCCTAAGCCTAACACTAACCCTAGGCTACCCTTGACTGCTTCTGCCTCCAATAGATTTCCTAAGCACTAGTGTTTTAAGCAACAGCTTAAAAAGAGTATCCTAATGTGATTTCTTTATAATGGGTGTGTTCCTTATCTTATCCTAGTGTCTAAACTCTTCTCCATGGCTGGACCCTCAAATAATATTCCTTTACGTGCTAAGGGGTATCTAGAGAGTGGGATAGGTTTAATAACTACCCTAACCCTAACGCGTACCCGAACCCTAACCCCTACCCTAACCCTAACACGTACCCTAATCCTAACCCGTACCCTAAACCGAGCCCTAACCCTAACACTAACCCTAACCCTAACCCTAACCCATACCCTACGCCGTACCCGCACCCCTCCCCGAACCCGTAACCTAAGCCGTACCCTAAGCCTAACCCTAAGCCTAACCCTAACCCTAGGCTACCCTTGACTGCTTCTGCCTCCAATAGATTTCCTAAGCACTAGTGTTTTAAGAACAGCTTAAAAAGAGAATCCTAAAGTGATTTCTTTATAATGGGTGTGTTCCTTATCTTATCCTAGTGTCTAAACTCTTCTCCATGGCTGCAACCCCAAATAATATTCCCTTACGTGCTAAGGGGTATCTAGAGAGTGGGATAGGTTTAATAACTACCCTAACCCTAACGCGTACCCTAACCCTAACCCCTACCCTAACCCTAACACGTACCCTAATCCTAACCTGTACCCTAAACCGAGCCCTAACCCTAACACTAACCCTAACCCTAACCCTAACCCATACCCTACGCCGTACCCGCACCCCTCCCCGAACCCGTACCCTAAGCCATACCCTAAACCTAACCCTAAGCCTAACCCTAACCCTAGGCTACCCTTGACTGCTTCTGCCTCCAATTGATTTCCTAAGCAGTAGTGTTTTAAGGAACAGCTTAAAAAGAGAATCCTAATGTGATTTCTTTATAATGGGTGTGTTCCTTATCTTATCCTAGTGTCTAAACTCTTCTCCATGGCTGGACCCCCAAATAATATTCCTTTACGTGCTAAGGGGGAGCTAGAGAGTGGGATAGGTTTAATAACTACCGTAGCCCTAACGCGTAACCTAACCCTAACCCCTACCCTAACCCTAACACGTACCCTAATCCTAACCCGTACCCTAAACCGAGCCCTAACCCTAACACTAACCCAAACCCTAACCCTAACCCATACCCTACGCCGTACACGAACACCTCCCCGAACCCATACCCCAAGCCGTACCCTAACCCTAACCCTAAGCCTAACCCTAACCCTAGGCTACCCTTGACTGCTTCTGCCTCCAATTGATTTCCTAAGCACTAGTGTTTTAAGAACAGCTTAAAAAGAGAATCCTAAAGTGATTTCTTTATAATGGGTGTGTTCCTTATCTTATCCTAGTGTCTAAACTCTTCTCCATGGCAGGACCCCCAAATAATATTCCTTTACGTGCTAAGGGGTATCTAGAGAGTGGGATAGGTTTAATAACTACCCTAACCCTAACGCGTACCCTAACCCTAACCCCTACCCTAACCCTAACACGTACCCTAATCCTAACCCGTACCCTAAACCGAGCCCTAACCCTAACACTAACCCTAACCCTAACCCTAACCCATACCCTACGCCGTACCCGAAACCCTCCCCGAACCCGTACCCTAAGCCATACCCTAAGCCTAACCCTAAGCCTAACACTAACCCTAGGCTACCCTTGACTGCTTCTGCCTCCAATAGATTTCCTAAGCACTAGTGTTTTAAGCAACAGCTTAAAAAGAGAATCCTAATGTGATTTCTTTATAATGGGTGTGTTCCTTATCTTATCCTAGTGTCTAAACTCTTCTCCATGGCTGGACCCCCAAATAATATTCCTTACGTGCTAAGGGGTATCTAGAGAGTGGGATAGGTTTACTAACGACCCTAACCCTAATGCGTACCCTAACCCTAACCCCTACCCTAAACCTAACACGTACCCTAATCCTAACCGTACCCTAAACCGAGCCCTAACCCTAACACAAACCCTAACACTAACCCTAACCCATACCCTACGCCGTACCAGAAACCCTCCCCGAACCCGTACCCTAAGCCGTACCCTAAGCCTAACCCTAAGCCTAACCCTAACCCTAGGCTACCCTTGACTGCTTCTGCCTCCAATAGATTTCCTAAGCACTAGTGTTTTAAGGAACAGCTTAAAAAGAGAATCCTAAAGTGATTTCTTTATAATGGGTGTGTTCCTTATCTTATCCTAGCGTCTAAACTCTTCTCCATGGCTGGACCCCCAAATAATATTCCTTTACGTGCTAAGGGGTATCTAGAGAGTGGGATAGGTTTAACAACTACCCTAACCCTAACGCGTACCCTAAACCTAACCCCTACCCTAACCCTAACACGTACCCTAATCCTAAACCGTACCCTAAACCGAGCCCTAACCCTAACACTAACCCTAACCCTAACCCTAACCCATACCCTACGCCGTACCCGCACCCCTCCCCGAACCCGTACCCTAAGCCGTACCCTCAGCCGAACCCTAAGCCTAACCCTAACCCTAGGCTACCCTTGACTGCTTCTGCCTCCAATAGATTTCCTAAGCACTAGTGTTTTAAGGAACAGCTTAAAAAGAGAATCCTAATGTGATTTCTTTATAATGGGTGTGTTCCTTATCTTATCCTAGTGTCTAAACTCTTCTCCATGGCTGCACCCCCAAATAATATTGCCTTACGTGCTAAGGGGTATCTAGAGAGTGGGATAGGTTTAATAACTACCCTAACCCTAATGCGTACTCTAACCCTAACCCCTACCCTAACACTAACACGTACCCTAATCCTAACCCGTACCCTAAACCGAGCCCTAACCCTAACACTAACCCTAACCCTAACCCATACCCTACGCCGTACCCGAACCCCTCCCCAAACCCGTACCCTAAGCCGTACCCTAAGCCTAACCCTAAGCCTAACACTAACCCTAGGCTACCCTTGACTGCTTCTGCCTCCAATAGATTTCCTAAGCACTAGTGTTTTCAGCAACAGCTTAAAAAGAGAATCCTAATGTGATTTCTTTATAATGGGTGTGTTCCTTATCTTATCCTAGTGTCTAAATTCTTCTCCATGGCTGGACCCCCAAATAATATTCCTTTACGTGCTAAGGGGTATCTAGAGAGTGGGATAGGTTTACTAACGACCCTAACCCTAATGCGTACCCTAACCCTAACCCCTACCCTAAACCTAACACGTACCCTAATCCTAACCGTACCCTAAACCGAGCCCTAACACTAACACTAACCCTAACCCTAACCCTAACCCATACCCTACGCCGTACCCGAAACCCTCCCCGAACCCGTACCCTAAGCCGTACCCTAAGCCTAACCCTAAGCCTAACCCTAACCCTAGGCTACCCTTGACTGCTTCTGCCTCCAATAGATTTCCTAAGCACTAGTGTTTTAAGCAACAGCTTAAAAAGAGAATCCTAATGTGATTTCTTTATAATGGGTGTGTTCCTTATCTTATCCTAGTGTCTAAATTCTTCTCCATGGCTGGACCCCCAAATAATATTCCCTTACGTGCTAAGGGGTATCTAGAGAGTGGGATAGGTTTAATAACTACCCTAACCCTAACGCGTACCCTAACCCTAACCCCTACCCTAACCCTAACACGTACCCTAATCCTAACCTGTACCCTAAACCGAGCCCTAACCCTAACACTAACTCTAACCCTAACCCTAACCCATACCCTACGCCGTACCCGCACCCCTCCCCGAACCCGTACCCTAAGCCATACCCTAAACCTAACCCTAAGCCTAACCCTTACCCTAGGCTATCCTTGACTGCTTCTGCCTCCAATAGATTTCCTAAGCACTAGTGTTTTAAGGAACAGCTTAAAAAGAGAATCCTAATGTGATTTCTTTATAATGGGTGTGTTCCTTATCTTATCCTAGTGTCTAAACTCTTCTACATGGCTGCACCCCCAAATAATATTGCCTTACGTGCTAAGGGGTATCTAGAGAGTGGGATAGGTTTAATAACTACCCTAACCCTAACGCGTACCCTAACCCTAACCCCTACCCTAAACCTAACACGTACCCTAATCCTAACCCGTACCCTAAACCGAGCCCTAACCCTAACACTAACCCAAACCCTAACCCTAACCCATACCCTACGCCGTACACGAACACCTCCCCGAACCCATACCCCAAGCCGTACCCTAACCCTAACCCTAAGCCTAACCCTAACCCTAGGCTACCCTTGACTGCTTCTGCCTCCAATAGATTTCCTAAGCACTAGTGTTTTAAGCAGCAGCTTAAAAAGAGAATCCTAATGTGATTTCTTTATAATGGGTGTGTTCCTTATCTTATCCTAGTGTCTAAACTCTTCTCCATGGCTGGACCCCCAAATAATATTCCTTTACGTGCTAAGGGGTATCTAGAGAGTGGGATAGGTTTAATAACTACCCTAACCCTAATGCGTACCCTAACCCTAACCCCTACCCTAACCCTAACACGTACCCTAATCCTAACCCGTACCCTAAACCGAGCCCTAAACCTAACCCTAACCCTAACCCATACCCTACGCCGTACCCGAAACCCTCCCCGAACCCGTACCCTAAGCCGTACCCTAAGCCTAACCCTAAGCCTAACCTTACCCTAGGCTACCCTTGACTGCTTCTGCCTCCAATAGATTTCCTAAGCACTAGTGTTTTAAGGAACAGCTTAAAAAGAGAATTCTAATGTGATTTCTTTATAATGGGTGTGTTCCTTATCTTATCCTAGTGTCTAAACTCTTCTACATGGCTGCACCCCCAAATAATATTGCCTTACGTGCTAAGGGGTATCTAGAGAGTGGGATAGGTTTAATAACTACCCTAACCTTAATGCGTACTCTAACCCTAACCCCTACCCTAACACTAACACGTACCCTAATCCTAACCCGTACCCTAAACCGAGCCCTAACCCTAACACTAACACTAACCCTAACCCTAACCCATACCCTATGCCGTACCTGAACCCCTCCCCAAACCCGTACCCTAAGCCGTACCCTAAGCCTAACCCTAAGCCTAACACTAACCCTAGGCTACCCTTGACAGCTTCTGCCTCCAATAGATTTCCTAAGCACTAGTGTTTTAAGCAACAGCTTAAAAAGAGAATCCTAATGTGATTTCTTTATAATGGGTGTGTTCCTTATCTTATCCTAGTGTCTAAATTCTTCTCCATTGCTGGAACCCCAAATAATATTCCTTTACGTGCTAAGGGGTATCTAGAGAGTGGGATAGGTTTACTAACTACCCTAACCCTAACGCGTACCCTAACCCTAACCCCTACCCTAAACCTAACACGTACCCTAATCCTAACCGTACCCTAAACCGAGCCCTAACCCTAACACTAACCCTAACCCTAACCCTAACCCATACCCTACGCCGTACCCGAAACCCTCCCCGAACCCGTACCCTAAGCCGTACCCTAAGCCTAACCCTAAGCCTAACCCTAACCCTAGGCTACCCTTGACTGCTTCTGCCTCTTATAGATTTCCTAAGCACTAGTGTTTTAAGGAACAGCTTAAAAAGAGAATCCTAATGTGATTTCTTTATAATGGGTGTGTTCCTTATCTTATCCTAGTGTCTAAACTCTTCTCCATGGCTGGGCCCTCAAGTAATATTCCTTTACGTGCTAAGGGGTATCTAGAGAGTGGGATAGGTTTAATAACTACCCTAACCCTAACGCGTACCCTAACCCTAACCCCTACCCTAACCCTAACACGTACCCTAATCCTAACCCGTACCCTAAACCGAGCCCTAACCCTAACACTAACCCTAACCCTAACCCTAACCCATACCCTACGCCGTACCCGCACCCCTCCCCGAACCCGTAACCTAAGCCGTACCCTAAGCCTAACCCTAAGCCTAACCCTAACCCTAGGCTACCCTTGACTGCTTCTGCCTCCAATAGATTTCCTAAGCACTACTGTTTTAAGGAACAGCTTAAAAAGAGAATCCTAATGTGATTTCTTTATAATGGGTGTGTTCCTTATCTTATCCTAGTGTCTAAACTCTTCTCCATGGCTGCACCCCCAAATAATATTCCCTTACGTGCTAAGGGGTATCTAGAGAGTGGGATAGGTTTAATAACTACCCTAACCCTAACGCGTACCCTAACCCTAACCCCTACCCTAACCCTAACACGTACCCTAATCCTAACCTGTACCCTAAACCGAGCCCTAACCCTAACACTAACCCTAACCCTAACCCTAACCCATACCCTACGCCGTACCCGCACCCCTCCCCGAACCCGTACCCTAAGCCATACCCTAAACCTAACCCTAAGCCTAACCCTAACCCTAGGCTACCCTTCACTGCTTCTGCCTCCAATTGATTTCCTAAGCAGTAGTGTTTTAAGGAACAGCTTAAAAAGAGAATCCTAAAGTGATTTCTTTATAATGGGTGTGTTCCTTATCTTATCCTAGTGTCTAAACTCTTCTCCATGGCTGGACTCACAAATAATATTCCTTTACGTGCTAAGGGGGAGCTAGAGAGTGGGATAGGTTTACTAAGTACCCTAGCCCTAACGCGTAACCTAACCCTAACCCCTACCCTAACCCTAACACGTACCCTAATCCTAACCTGTACCCTAAACCGAGCCCTAACCCTAACACTAACCCAAACCCTAACCCTAACCCATACCCTACGCCGTACACGAACACCTCCCCGAACCCATACCCCAAGCCGTACCCTAAACCTAACCCTAAGCCTAACCCTAACCCTAGGCTACCCTTGACTGCTTCTGCCTCCAATAGATTTCCTAAGCACTAGTGTTTTAAGGAACAGCTTAAAAAGAGAATCCTAATGTGATTTCTTTATAATGGGTGTGTTCCTTATCTTATCCTAGTGTCTAAACTCTTCTCCATGGCTGCACCCCCAAATAATATTGCCTTACGTGCTAAGGGGTATCTAGAGAGTGGGATAGGTTTAATAACTACCCTAACCCTAATGCGTACTCTAACCCTAACCCCTACCCTAACACTAACACGTACCCTAATCCTAACCCGTACCCTAAACCGAGCCCTAACCCTAACACTAACACTAACCCTAACCCTAACCCATACCCTACGCCGTACCTGAACCCCTCCCCAAACCCGTACCCTAAGCCGTACCCTAAGCCTAACCCTAAGCCTAACACTAACCCTAGGCTACCCTTGACTGCTTCTGCCTCCAATAGATTTCCTAAGCACTAGTGTTTTAAGCAACAGCTTAAAAAGAGAATCCTAATGTGATTTCTTTATAATGGGTGTGTTCCTTATCTTATCCTAGTGTCTAAACTCTTCTCCATGGCTGGACCCTCAAATAATATTCCTTTACGTGCTAAGGGGTATCTAGAGAGTGGGATAGGTTTAATAACTACCCTAACCCTAACGCGTACCCTAACCCTAACCCCTACCCTAACCCTAACACGTACCCTAATCCTAACCCGTACCCTAAACCGAGCCCTAACCCTAACACTAACCCTAACCCTAACCCTAACCCATACCCTACGCCGTACCCGCACCCCTCCCCGAACCCGTAACCTAAGCCGTACCCTAAGCCTAACCCTAAGCCTAACCCTAACCCTAGGCTACCCTTGACTGCTTCTGCCTCCAATAGATTTCCTAAGCACTAGTGTTTTAAGAACAGCTTAAAAAGAGAATCCTAAAGTGATTTCTTTATAATGGGTGTGTTCCTTATCTTATCCTAGTGTCTAAACTCTTCTCCATGGCTGCAACCCCAAATAATATTCCCTTACGTGCTAAGGGGTATCTAGAGAGTGGGATAGGTTTAATAACTACCCTAACCCTAACGCGTACCCTAACCCTAACCCCTACCCTAACCCTAACACGTACCCTAATCCTAACCTGTACCCTAAACCGAGCCCTAACCCTAACACTAACCCTAACCCTAACCCTAACCCATACCCTACGCCGTACCCGCACCCCTCCCCGAACCCGTACCCTAAGCCATACCCTAAACCTAACCCTAAGCCTAACCCTAACCCTAGGCTACCCTTGACTGCTTCTGCCTCCAATTGATTTCCTAAGCAGTAGTGTTTTAAGGAACAGCTTAAAAAGAGAATCCTAATGTGATTTCTTTATAATGGGTGTGTTCCTTATCTTATCCTAGTGTCTAAACTCTTCTCCATGGCTGGACCCCCAAATAATATTCCTTTACGTGCTAAGGGGGAGCTAGAGAGTGGGATAGGTTTAATAACTACCCTAGCCCTAACGCGTAACCTAACCCTAACCCCTACCCTAACCCTAACACGTACCCTAATCCTAACCCGTACCCTAAACCGAGCCCTAACCCTAACACTAACCCAAACCCTAACCCTAACCCATACCCTACGCCGTACACGAACACCTCCCCGAACCCATACCCCAAGCCGTACCCTAACCCTAACCCTAAGCCTAACCCTAACCCTAGGCTACCCTTGACTGCTTCTGCCTCCAATTGATTTCCTAAGCACTAGTGTTTTAAGAACAGCTTAAAAAGAGAATCCTAAAGTGATTTCTTTATAATGGGTGTGTTCCTTATCTTATCCTAGTGTCTAAACTCTTCTCCATGGCAGGACCCCCAAATAATATTCCTTTACGTGCTAAGGGGTATCTAGAGAGTGGGATAGGTTTAATAACTACCCTAACCCTAACGCGTACCCTAACCCTAACCCCTACCCTAACCCTAACACGTACCCTAATCCTAACCCGTACCCTAAACCGAGCCCTAACCCTAACACTAACCCTAACCCTAACCCTAACCCATACCCTACGCCGTACCCGAAACCCTCCCCGAACCCGTACCCTAAGCCATACCCTAAGCCTAACCCTAAGCCTAACACTAACCCTAGGCTACCCTTGACTGCTTCTGCCTCCAATAGATTTCCTAAGCACTAGTGTTTTAAGCAACAGCTTAAAAAGAGAATCCTAATGTGATTTCTTTATAATGGGTGTGTTCCTTATCTTATCCTAGTGTCTAAACTCTTCTCCATGGCTGGACCCCCAAATAATATTCCTTACGTGCTAAGGGGTATCTAGAGAGTGGGATAGGTTTACTAACGACCCTAACCCTAATGCGTACCCTAACCCTAACCCCTACCCTAAACCTAACACGTACCCTAATCCTAACCGTACCCTAAACCGAGCCCTAACCCTAACACAAACCCTAACACTAACCCTAACCCATACCCTACGCCGTACCAGAAACCCTCCCCGAACCCGTACCCTAAGCCGTACCCTAAGCCTAACCCTAAGCCTAACCCTAACCCTAGGCTACCCTTGACTGCTTCTGCCTCCAATAGATTTCCTAAGCACTAGTGTTTTAAGGAACAGCTTAAAAAGAGAATCCTAAAGTGATTTCTTTATAATGGGTGTGTTCCTTATCTTATCCTAGCGTCTAAACTCTTCTCCATGGCTGGACCCCCAAATAATATTCCTTTACGTGCTAAGGGGTATCTAGAGAGTGGGATAGGTTTAACAACTACCCTAACCCTAACGCGTACCCTAAACCTAACCCCTACCCTAACCCTAACACGTACCCTAATCCTAAACCGTACCCTAAACCGAGCCCTAACCCTAACACTAACCCTAACCCTAACCCTAACCCATACCCTACGCCGTACCCGCACCCCTCCCCGAACCCGTACCCTAAGCCGTACCCTCAGCCGAACCCTAAGCCTAACCCTAACCCTAGGCTACCCTTGACTGCTTCTGCCTCCAATAGATTTCCTAAGCACTAGTGTTTTAAGGAACAGCTTAAAAAGAGAATCCTAATGTGATTTCTTTATAATGGGTGTGTTCCTTATCTTATCCTAGTGTCTAAACTCTTCTCCATGGCTGCACCCCCAAATAATATTGCCTTACGTGCTAAGGGGTATCTAGAGAGTGGGATAGGTTTAATAACTACCCTAACCCTAATGCGTACTCTAACCCTAACCCCTACCCTAACACTAACACGTACCCTAATCCTAACCCGTACCCTAAACCGAGCCCTAACCCTAACACTAACCCTAACCCTAACCCATACCCTACGCCGTACCCGAACCCCTCCCCAAACCCGTACCCTAAGCCGTACCCTAAGCCTAACCCTAAGCCTAACACTAACCCTAGGCTACCCTTGACTGCTTCTGCCTCCAATAGATTTCCTAAGCACTAGTGTTTTCAGCAACAGCTTAAAAAGAGAATCCTAATGTGATTTCTTTATAATGGGTGTGTTCCTTATCTTATCCTAGTGTCTAAATTCTTCTCCATGGCTGGACCCCCAAATAATATTCCTTTACGTGCTAAGGGGTATCTAGAGAGTGGGATAGGTTTACTAACGACCCTAACCCTAATGCGTACCCTAACCCTAACCCCTACCCTAAACCTAACACGTACCCTAATCCTAACCGTACCCTAAACCGAGCCCTAACACTAACACTAACCCTAACCCTAACCCTAACCCATACCCTACGCCGTACCCGAAACCCTCCCCGAACCCGTACCCTAAGCCGTACCCTAAGCCTAACCCTAAGCCTAACCCTAACCCTAGGCTACCCTTGACTGCTTCTGCCTCCAATAGATTTCCTAAGCACTAGTGTTTTAAGCAACAGCTTAAAAAGAGAATCCTAATGTGATTTCTTTATAATGGGTGTGTTCCTTATCTTATCCTAGTGTCTAAATTCTTCTCCATGGCTGGACCCCCAAATAATATTCCCTTACGTGCTAAGGGGTATCTAGAGAGTGGGATAGGTTTAATAACTACCCTAACCCTAACGCGTACCCTAACCCTAACCCCTACCCTAACCCTAACACGTACCCTAATCCTAACCTGTACCCTAAACCGAGCCCTAACCCTAACACTAACCCTAACCCTAACCCTAACCCATACCCTACGCCGTACCCGCACCCCTCCCCGAACCCGTACCCTAAGCCATACCCTAAACCTAACCCTAAGCCTAACCCTTACCCTAGGCTACCCTTCACTGCTTCTGCCTCCAATTGATTTCCTAAGCAGTAGTGTTTTAAGGAACAGCTTAAAAACAGAATCCTAAAGTGATTTCTTTATAATGGGTGTGTTCCTTATCTTATCCTAGTGTCTAAACTCTTCTCCATGGCTGGACCCCCAAATAATATTCCTTTACGTGCTAAGGGGGAGCTAGAGAGTGGGATAGGTTTACTAACTACCCTAGCCCTAACGCGTAACCTAACCCTAACCCCTACCCTAACCCTAACACGTACCCTAATCCTAACCCGTACCCTAAACCGAGCCCTAACCCTAACACTAACCCAAACCCTAACCCTAACCCATACCCTACGCCGTACACGAACACCTCCCCGAACCCATACCCCAAGCCGTACCCTAAACCTAACCCTAAGCCTAACCCTAACCCTAGGCTACCCTTGACTGCTTCTGCCTCCAATAGATTTCCTAAGCACTAGTGTTTTAAGGAACAGCTTAAAAAGAGAATCCTAATGTGATTTCTTTATAATGGGTGTGTTCCTTGTCTTATCCTAGTGTCTAAACTCTTCTCCATGGCTGCACCCCCAAATAATATTGCCTTACGTGCTAAGGGGTATCTAGAGAGTGGGATAGGTTTAATAACTACCCTAACCCTAATGCGTACTCTAACCCTAACCCCTACCCTAACACTAACACGTACCCTAATCCTAACCCGTACCCTAAACCGAGCCCTAACCCTAACACTAACACTAACCCTAACCCTAACCCATACCCTACGCCGTACCTGAACCCCTCCCCAAACCCGTACCCTAAGCCGTACCCTAAGCCTAACCCTAAGCCTAACACTAACCCTAGGCTACCCTTGACTGCTTCTGCCTCCAATAGATTTCCTAAGCACTAGTGTTTTAAGCAACAGCTTAAAAAGAGAATCCTAATGTGATTTCTTTATAATGGGTGTGTTCCTTATCTTATCCTAGTGTCTAAACTCTTCTCCATGGCTGGACCCTCAAATAATATTCCTTTACGTGCTAAGGGGTATCTAGAGAGTGGGATAGGTTTAATAACTACCCTAACCCTAACGCGTACCCTAACCCTAACCCCTACCCTAACCCTAACACGTACCCTAATCCTAACCCGTACCCTAAACCGAGCCCTAACCCTAACACTAACCCTAACCCTAACCCTAACCCATACCCTACGCCGTACCCGCACCCCTCCCCGAACCCGTAACCTAAGCCGTACTCTAAGCCTAACCCTAAGCCTAACCCTAACCCTAGGCTACCCTTGACTGCTTCTGCCTCCAATAGATTTCCTAAGCACTAGTGTTTTAAGGAACAGCTTAAAAAGAGAATCCTAATGTGATTTCTTTATAATGGGTGTGTTCCTTATCTTATCCTAGTGTCTAAACTCTTCTCCATGGCTGCACCCCCAAATAATATTCCTTTACGTGCTAAGGGGTATCTAGAGAGTGGGATAGGTTTAATAACTACCCTAACCCTAATGCGTACCCTAACCCTAACCCCTACCCTAACCCTAACACGTACCCTAATCCTAACCTGTACCCTAAACCGAGCCCTAACCCTAACACTAACCCTAACCCTAACCCTAACCCATACCCTACGCCGTACCCGCACCCCTCCCCGAACCCGTACCCTAAGCCATACCCTAAACCTAACCCTAAGCCTAACCCTAACCCTAGGCTACCCTTCACTGCTTCTGCCTCCAATTGATTTCCTAAGCAGTAGTGTTTTAAGGAACAGCTTAAAAAGAGAATCCTAATGTGATTTCTTTATAATGGGTGTGTTCCTTATCTTATCCTAGTGTCTAAACTCTTCTCCATGGCTGGACCCCCAAATAATATTCCTTTACGTGCTAAGGGGGAGCTAGAGAGTGGGATAGGTTTAATAACTACCCTAGCCCTAACGCGTAACCTAACCCTAACCCCTACCCTAACCCTAACACGTACCCTAATCCTAACCCGTACCCTAAACCGAGCCCTAACCCTAACACTAACCCAAACCCTAACCCTAACCCATACCCTACGCCGTACACGAACACCTCCCCGAACCCATACCCCAAGCCGTACCCTAACCCTAACCCTAAGCCTAACCCTAACCCTAGGCTACCCTTGACTGCTTCTGCCTCCAATTGATTTCCTAAGCACTAGTGTTTTAAGAACAGCTTAAAAAGAGAATCCTAAAGTGATTTCTTTATAATGGGTGTGTTCCTTATCTTATCCTAGTGTCTAAACTCTTCTCCATGGCTGGACCCCCAAATAATATTCCTTTACGTGCTAAGGGGTATCTAGAGAGTGGGATAGGTTTAATAACTACCCTAACCCTAATGCGTACCCTAACCCTAACCCCTACCCTAACCCTAACACGTACCCTAATCCTAACCCGTACCCTAAACCGAGCCCTAACCCTAACACTAACCCTAACCCTAACCCTAACCCATACCCTACGCCGTACCCGCACCCCTCCCCGAACCCGTACCCTAAGCCGTACCCTCAGCCGAACCCTAAGCCTAACCCTAACCCTAGGCTACCCTTGACTGCTTCTGCCTCCAATAGATTTCCTAAGCACTAGTGTTTTAAGGAACAGCTTAAAAAGAGAATCCTAATGTGATTTCTTTATAATGGGTGTGTTCCTTATCTTATCCTAGTGTCTAAACTCTTCTCCATGGCTGCACCCCCAAATAATATTGCCTTACGTGCTAAGGGGTATCTAGAGAGTGGGATAGGTTTAATAACTACCCTAACCCTAATGCGTACTCTAACCCTAACCCCTACCCTAACAATAACACGTACCCTAATCCTAACCCGTACCCTAAACCGAGCCCTAACCCTAACACTAACCCTAACCCTAACCCATACCCTACGCCGTACCCGAACCCCTCCCCAAACCCGTACCCTAAGCCGTACCCTAAGCCTAACCCTAAGCCTAACCCTAACCCTAGGCTACCCTTGACTGCTTCTGCCTCCAATAGATTTCCTAAGCACTAGTGTTTTAAGCAACAGCTTAAAAAGAGAATCCTAATGTGATTTCTTTATAATGGGTGTGTTCCTTATCTTATCCTAGTGTCTAAATTCTTCTCCATGGCTGGACCCCCAAATAATATTCCTTTACGTGCTAAGGGGTATCTAGAGAGTGGGATAGGTTTACTAACGACCCTAACCCTAATGCGTACCCTAACCCTAACCCCTACCCTAAACCTAACACGTACCCTAATCCTAACCGTACCCTACACCGAGCCCTAACACTAACACTAACCCTAACCCTAACCCTAACCCATACCCTACGCCGTACCCGAAACCCTCCCCGAACCCGTACCCTAAGCCGTACCCTAAGCCTAACCCTAAGCCTAACACTAACCCTAGGCTACCCTTGACTGCTTCTGCCTCCAATAGATTTCCTAAGCACTAGTGTTTTAAGGAACAGCTGAAAAAGAGAATCCTAATGTGATTTCTTTATAATGGGTGTGTTCCTTATCTTATCCTAGTGTCTAAACTCTTCTCCATGGCTGGACCCTCAAATAATATTCCTTTACGTGCTAAGGGGTATCTAGAGAGTGGGATAGGTTTAATAACTACCCTAACCCTAACGCGTACCCTAACCCTAACCCCTACCCTAACCCTAACACGTACCCTAATCCTAACCCGTACCCTAAACCGAGCCCTAACCCTAACACTAACCCTAACCCTAACCCTAACCCATACCCTACGCCGTACCCGCACCCCTCCTCGAACACGTACCCTAAGCCGTACCCTAAGCCTAACCCTAAGCCTAACCCTAACCCTAGGCTACCCTTGACTGCTTCTGCCTCCAATAGATTTCCTAAGCACTAGTGTTTTAAGGAACAGCTTAAAAAGAGAATCCTAATGTGATTTCTTTATAATGGGTGTGTTCCTTATCTTATCCTAGTGTCTAAACTCTTCTCCATGGCTGGACCACCAAATAATATACCTTTACGTGCTAAGGGGGAGCTAGAGAGTGGGATAGGTTTACTAACTACCCTAGCCCTAACGCGTAACCTAACCCTAACCCCTACCCTAACCCTAACACGTACCCTAATCCTAACCCGTACCCTAAACCGAGCCCTAACCCTAACACTAACACTAACCCTAACCCAAACCCATACCCTACGCCATACCTGAACCCCTCCCGAAACCCGTACCCTAAGCCGTACCCTAAGCCTAACCCTAAGCCTAACCCTAACCCTAGGCTACCCTTGACTGCTTCTGCCTCCAATAGATTTCCTAAGCACTAGTGTTTTAAGCAACAGCTTAAAAAGAGAATCCTAATGTGATTTCTTTATAATGGGTGTGTTCCTTATCTTATCCTAGTGTCTAAATTCTTTTCCTTTGCTGGAACCCCAAATAATATTCCTTTACGTGCTAAGGGGTATCTAGAGAGTGGGATAGGTTTACTAACTACCCTAACCCTAACGCGTACCCTAACCCTAACCCCTACCCTAAACCTAACATGTACCCTAATCCTAACCGTACCCTAAACCGAGCCCTAACCCTAACACTAACCCTAACCCTAACCCTAACCCATACCCTACGCCGTACCCGAAACCCTCCCCGAACCCGTACCCTAAGCCGTACCCTAAGCCTAACCCTAAGCCTAACCCTAACCCTACGCTACCCTTGACTGCTTCTGCCTCCAATAGATTTCCTAAGCACTAGTGTTTTAAGGAACAGCTTAAAAAGAGAATCCTAATGTGATTTCTTTATAATGGGTGTGTTCCTCATCTTATCCTAGTGTCTAAACTCTTCTCCATGGCTGGACCCTCAAATAATATTCCTTTACGTGCTAAGGGGTATCTAGAGAGTGGGATAGGTTTAATAACTACCCTAACCCTAACGCGTACCCTAACCCTAACCCCTACCCTAACCCTAACACGTACCCTAATCCTAACCCGTACCCTAAACCGAGCCCTAACCCTAACACTAACCCTAACCCTAACCCTAACCCATACCCTACGCCGTACCCGAAACCCTCCCCTACCCGTACCCTAAGCCATACCCTAAGCCTAACCCTAAGCCTAACACTAACCCTAGGCTACCCTTGACTGCTTCTGCCTCCAATAGATTTCCTAAGCACTAGTGTTTTAAGCAACAGCTTAAAAAGAGAATCCTAATGTGATTTCTTTATAATGGGTGTGTTCCTTATCTTATCCTAGTGTCTAAACTCTTCTCCATGGCTGGACCCCCAAATAATATTCCTTTACGTGCTAAGGGGTATCTAGAGAGTGGGATAGGTTTAATAACTACCCTAACCCTAACGCGTACCCTAACCCTAACCCCTACCCTAACCCTAACACGTACCCTAATCCTAACCTGTACCCTAAACCGAGCCCTAACCCTAACACTAACCCTAACCCTAACCCTAACCCATACCCTACGCCGTACCCGCACCCCTCCCCGAACCCGTACCCTAAGCCATACCCTAAACCTAACCCTAAGCCTAACCCTAACCCTAGGCTACCCTTGACTGCTTCTGCCTCCAATTGATTTCCTAAGCAGTAGTGTTTTAAGGAACAGCTTAAAAAGAGAATCCTAATGTGATTTCTTTATAATGGGTGTGTTCCTTATCTTATCCTAGTGTCTAAACTCTTCTCCATGGCTGGACCCCCAAATAATATTCCTTTACGTGCTAAGGGGGAGCTAGAGAGTGGGATAGGTTTAATAACTACCCTAGCCCTAACGCGTAACCTAACCCTAACCCCTACCCTAACCCTAACACGTACCCTAATCCTAACCCGTACCCTAAACCGAGCCCTAACCCTAACACTAACCCAAACCCTAACCCTAACCCATACCCTACGCCGTACACGAACACCTCCCCGAACCCATACCCCAAGCCGTACCCTAACCCTAACCCTAAGCCTAACCCTAACCCTAGGCTACCCTTGACTGCTTCTGCCTCCAATTGATTTCCTAAGCACTAGTGTTTTAAGAACAGCTTAAAAAGAGAATCCTAAAGTGATTTCTTTATAATGGGTGTGTTCCTTATCTTATCCTAGTGTCTAAACTCTTCTCCATGGCTGGACCCCCAAATAATATTCCTTTACGTGCTAAGGGGTATCTAGAGAGTGGGATAGGTTTAATAACTACCCTAACCCTAATGCGTACCCTAACCCTAACCCCTACCCTAACCCTAACACGTACCCTAATCCTAACCCGTACCCTAAACCGAGCCCTAACCCTAACACTAACCCTAACCCTAACCCTAACCCATACCCTACGCCGTACCCGAAACCCTCCCCGAACCCGTACCCTAAGCCATACCCTAAGCCTAACCCTAAGCCTAACACTAACCCTAGGCTACCCTTTACTGCTTCTGCCTCCAATAGATTTCCTAAGCACTAGTGTTTTAAGCAACAGCTTAAAAAGAGAATCCTAATGTGATTTCTTTATAATGGGTGTGTTCCTTATCTTATCCTAGTGTCTAAACTCTTCTCCATGGCTGGACCCCCAAATAATATTCCTTTACGTGCTAAGGGGTATCTAGAGAGTGGGATAGGTTTACTAACGACCCTAACCCTAATGCGTACCCTAACCCTAACCCCTACCCTAAACCTAACCCGTACCCTAATCCTAACCGAACCCTAAACCGAGCCCTAACCCTAACACAAACCCTAACCCTAACCCTAACCCATACCCTACGCCGTACCCGAAACCCTCCCCGAACCCGTACCCTAAGCCGTACCCTAAGCCTAACCCTAAGCCTAACCCTAACCCTAGGCTACCCTTGACTGCTTCTGCCTCCAATAGATTTCCTAAGCACTAGTGTTTTAAGGAACAGCTTAAAAAGAGAATCCTAAAGTGATTTCTTTATAATGGGTGTGTTCCTTATCTTATCCTAGCGTCTAAACTCTTCTCCATGGCTGGACCCCCAAATAATATTCCTTTACGTGCTAAGGGGTATCTAGAGAGTGGGATAGGTTTAACAACTACCCTAACCCTAACGCGTACCCTAAACCTAACCCCTACCCTAACCCTAACACGTACCCTAATCCTAAACCGTACCCTAAACCGAGCCCTAACCCTAACACTAACCCTAACCCTAACCCTAACCCATACCCTACGCCGTACCCGCACCCCTCCCCGAACCCGTACCCTAAGCCGTACCCTCAGCCGAACCCTAAGCCTAACCCTAACCCTAGGCTACCCTTGACTGCTTCTGCCTCCAATAGATTTCCTAAGCACTAGTGTTTTAAGGAACAGCTTAAAAAGAGAATCCTAATGTGATTTCTTTATAATGGGTGTGTTCCTTATCTTATCCTAGTGTCTAAACTCTTCTCCATGGCTGCACCCCCAAATAATATTGCCTTACGTGCTAAGGGGTATCTAGAGAGTGGGATAGGTTTAATAACTACCCTAACCCTAATGCGTACTCTAACCCTAACCCCTACCCTAACAATAACACGTACCCTAATCCTAACCCGTACCCTAAACCGAGCCCTAACCCTAACACTAACCCTAACCCTAACCCATACCCTACGCCGTACCCGAACCCCTCCCCAAACCCGTACCCTAAGCCGTACCCTAAGCCTAACCCTAAGCCTAACACTAACCCTAGGCTACCCTTGACTGCTTCTGCCTCCAATAGATTTCCTAAGCACTAGTGTTTTAAGCAACAGCTTAAAAAGAGAATCCTAATGTGATTTCTTTATAATGGGTGTGTTCCTTATCTTATCCTAGTGTCTAAATTCTTCTCCATGGCTGGACCCCCAAATAATATTCCTTTACGTGCTAAGGGGTATCTAGAGAGTGGGATAGGTTTACTAACGACCCTAACCCTAATGCGTACCCTAACCCTAACCCCTACCCTAAACCTAACACGTACCCTAATCCTAACCGTACCCTAAACCGAGCCCTAACACTAACACTAACCCTAACCCTAACCCTAACCCATACCCTACGCCGTACCCGAAACCCTCCCCGAACCCGTACCCTAAGCCGTACCCTAAGCCTAACCCTAAGCCTAACACTAACCCTAGGCTACCCTTGACTGCTTCTGCCTCCAATAGATTTCCTAAGCACTAGTGTTTTAAGGAACAGCTGAAAAAGAGAATCCTAATGTGATTTCTTTATAATGGGTGTGTTCCTTATCTTATCCTAGTGTCTAAACTCTTCTCCATGGCTGGACCCTCAAATAATATTCCTTTACGTGCTAAGGGGTATCTAGAGAGTGGGATAGGTTTAATAACTACCCTAACCCTAACGCGTACCCTAACCCTAACCCCTACCCTAACCCTAACACGTACCCTAATCCTAACCCGTACCCTAAACCGAGCCCTAACCCTAACACTAACCCTAACCCTAACCCTAACCCATACCCTACGCCGTACCCGCACCCCTCCTCGAACACGTACCCTAAGCCGTACCCTAAGCCTAACCCTAAGCCTAACCCTAACCCTAGGCTACCCTTGACTGCTTCTGCCTCCAATAGATTTCCTAAGCACTAGTGTTTTAAGGAACAGCTTAAAAAGAGAATCCTAATGTGATTTCTTTATAATGGGTGTGTTCCTTATCTTATCCTAGTGTCTAAACTCTTCTCCATGGCTGGACCACCAAATAATATACCTTTACGTGCTAAGGGGGAGCTAGAGAGTGGGATAGGTTTACTAACTACCCTAGCCCTAACGCGTAACCTAACCCTAACCCCTACCCTAACCGTAACACGTACCCTAATCCTAACCCGTACCCTAAACCGAGCCCTAACCCTAACACTAACCCTAACCCTAACCCTAACCCATACCCTACGCCATACCTGAACCCCTCCCGAAACCCGTACCCTAAGCCGTACCCTAAGCCTAACCCTAAGCCTAACCCTAACCCTAGGCTACCCTTGACTGCTTCTGCCTCCAATAGATTTCCTAAGCACTAGTGTTTTAAGCAACAGCTAAAAAAAAGAGAATCCTAATGTGATTTCTTTATAATGGGTGTGTTCCTTATCTTATCCTAGTGTCTAAATTCTTTTCCTTTGCTGGAACCCCAAATAATATTCCTTTACGTGCTAAGGGGTATCTAGAGAGTGGGATAGGTTTAATAACTACCCTAACCCTAACGCGTACCCTAACCCTAACCCCTACCCTAAACCTAACATGTACCCTAATCCTAACCGTACCCTAAACCGAGCCCTAACCCTAACACTAACCCTAACCCTAACCCTAACCCATACCCTACGCCGTACCCGAAACCCTCCCCGAACCCGTACCCTAAGCCGTACCCTAAGCCTAACCCTAAGCCTAACCCTAACCCTACGCTACCCTTGACTGCTTCTGCCTCCAATAGATTTCCTAAGCACTAGTGTTTTAAGGAACAGCTTAAAAAGAGAATCCTAATGTGATTTCTTTATAATGGGTGTGTTCCTCATCTTATCCTAGTGTCTAAACTCTTCTCCATGGCTGGACCCACAAATAATATTCCTTTACGTGCTAAGGGGTATCTAGAGAGTGGGATAGGTTTAATAACTACCCTAACCCTAACGCGTACCCTAACCCTAACCCCTACCCTAACCCTAACACGTACCCTAATCCTAACCCGTACCCTAAACCGAGCCCTAACCCTAACACTAACCCTAACCCTAACCCTAACCCATACCCTACGCCGTACCCGCACCCCTCCCCTACCCGTACCCTAAGCCATACCCTAAGCCTAACCCTAAGCCTAACACTAACCCTAGGCTACCCTTGACTGCTTCTGCCTCCAATAGATTTCCTAAGCACTAGTGTTTTAAGCAACAGCTTAAAAAGAGAATCCTAATGTGATTTCTTTATAATGGGTGTGTTCCTTATCTTATCCTAGTGTCTAAACTCTTCTCCATGGCTGGACCCCCAAATAATATTCCTTTACGTGCTAAGGGGTATCTAGAGAGTGGGATAGGTTTACTAACGACCCTAACCCTAATGCGTACCCTAACCCTAACCCCTACCCTAAACCTAACACGTACCCTAATCCTAACCGTACCCTAAACCGAGCCCTAACCCTAACACAAACCCTAACCCTAACCCTAACCCATACCCTACGCCGTACCCGAAACCCTCCCCGAACCCGTACCCTAAGCCGTACCCTAAGCCTAACCCTAAGCCTAACCCTAACCCTAGGCTACCCTTGACTGCTTCTGCCTCCAATAGATTTCCTAAGCACTAGTGTTTTAAGGAACAGCTTAAAAAGAGAATCCTAAAGTGATTTCTTTATAATGGGTGTGTTCCTTACCTTATCCTAGCGTCTAAACTCTTCTCCATGGCTGGACCCCCAAATAATATTCCTTTACGTGCTAAGGGGTATCTAGAGAGTGGGATAGGTTTAACAACTACCCTAACCCTAACGCGTACCCTAAACCTAACCCCTACCCTAACCCTAACACGTACCCTAATCCTAACCCGTACCCTAAACCGAGCCCTAACCCTAACACTAACCCTAACCCTAACCCTAACCCATACCGTACGCCGTACCCGCACCCCTCCCCGAACCCGTACCCTAAGCCGTACCCTCAGCCGAACCCTAAGCCTAACCCTAACCCTAGGCTACCCTTGACTGCTTCTGCCTCCAATAGATTTCCTAAGCACTAGTGTTTTAAGGAACAGCTTAAAAAGAGAATCCTAATGTGATTTCTTTATAATGGGTGTGTTCCTTATCTTATCCTAGTGCCTAAACTCTTCTCCATGGCTGGACCCCCAAATAATACTCCTTTACGTGCTAAGGGGTATCTAGAGAGTGGGATAGGTTTACTAACTACCCTAACCCTAACGCGTACCCTAACCCTAACCCCTACCCTAACCCTAAAACATACCCTAATCCTAACCCGTACCCTAAACCGAGCCCTAACCCTAACACTAACACTAACCCTAACCCTAACCCATACCCTACGCCGTACCCGAACCCCTCCCCAAACCCGTACCCTAAGCCGTACCCTAAGCCTAACCCTAAGCCTAACACTAACCATAGGCTACCCTTGACTGCTTCTGCCTCCAATAGATTTCCTAAGCACTAGTGTTTTAAGCAACAGCTTAAAAAGAGAATCCTAATGTGATTTCTTTATAATGGGTGTGTTCCTTATCTTATCCTAGTGTCTAAACTCTTCTCCATGGCTGGACCGCCAAATAATATTCCTTTACGTGCTAAGGGGTATCTAGAGAGTGGGATAGGTTTACTAACTACCCTAACCCTAACGCGTACCCTAACCCTAACCCCTACCCTAACCCTAACACGTACCCTAATCCTAACCCGTACCCTAAACCGATCCCTAACCCTAACACTAACCCTAACCCAAACCCTAACCCATACCCTACGCCATACCCGAAACCCTCCCCGAACCCGTACCCTAAGCCGTACCCTAAGCCTAACCCTAAGCCTAACCCTAACCCTAGGCTACCCTTGACTGCTTCTGCCTCCAATAGATTTCCTAAGCACTAGTGTTTTAAGGAACAGCTGAAAAAGAGAATCCTAATGTGATTTCTTTATAATGGGTGTGTTCCTTATCTTATCCTAGTGTCTAAACTCTTCTCCATGGTTGGACCCCCAAATAATATTCCTTTACGTGCTAAGGGGTATCTAGAGAGTGGGATAGGTTTAATAACTACCCTAACCCTAACGCGTACCCTAACCCTAACCCCTACCCTAACCCTAACACGTACCCTAAACCGAGCCCTAACCCTAACCCTAACCCTAACCCTAACCCTAAACCGAGCCCTAACCCTAACACTAACACTAACCCTAACCCTAACCCATACCCTATGCCGTACCCGAACCCCTCACCAAACCCGTACCCTAAGCCGTACCCTAAGCCTAACCCTAAGCCTAACACTAACCCTAGGCTACCCTTGAGTGCTTCTGCCTCCAATAGATTTCCTAAGCACTAGTGTTTTAAGCAACAGCTTAAAAAGAGAATCCTAATGTGATTTCTTTATAATGGGTGTGTTCCTTATCTTATCCTAGTGTCTAAATTCTTCTCCATGGCTGGACCCCCAAATAATATTCCATTACGTGCTAAGGGGTATCTAGAGAGTGGGATAGGTTTACTAACGACCCTAACCCTAATGCGTACCCTAACCCTAACCCCTACCCTAAACCTAACACGTACCCTAATCCTAACCGTACCCTAAACCGAGCCCTAACACTAACACTAACCCTAACCCTAACCCTAACCCATACCCTACGCCGTACCCGAAACCCTCCCCGAACCCGTACCCTAAGCCGTACCCTAAGCCTAACCCTAAGCCTAACCCTAACCCTAGGCTACCCTTGACTGCTTCTGCCTCCAATAGATTTCCTAAGCACTAGTGTTTTAAGCAACAGCTTAAAAAGAGAATCCTAATGTGATTTCTTTATAATGGGTGTGTTCCTTATCTTATCCTAGTGTCTAAACTCTTCTCCATGGCTGGACCCTCAAATAATATTCCTTTACGTGCTAAGGGGTATCTAGAGAGTGGGATAGGTTTAATAACTACCCTAACCCTAACGCGTACCCTAACCCTAACCCCTACCCTAACCCTAACACGTACCCTAATCCTAACCCGTACCCTAAACCGAGCCCTAACCCTAACACTAACCCTAACCCTAACCCTAACCCATACCCTACGCCGTACCCGCACCCCTCCCCGAACCCGTAACCTAAGCCGTACTCTAAGCCTAACCCTAAGCCTAACCCTAACCCTAGGCTACCCTTGACTGCTTCTGCCTCCAATAGATTTCCTAAGCACTAGTGTTTTAAGGAACAGCTTAAAAAGAGAATCCTAATGTGATTTCTTTATAATGGGTGTGTTCCTTATCTTATCCTAGTGTCTAAACTCTTCTCCATGGCTGCACCCCCAAATAATATTCCTTTACGTGCTAAGGGGTATCTAGAGAGTGGGATAGGTTTAATAACTACCCTAACCCTAACGCGTACCCTAACCCTAACCCCTACACTAACCCTAACACGTACCCTAATCCTAACCTGTACCCTAAACCGAGCCCTAACCCTAACACTAACCCTAACCCTAACCCTAACCCATACCCTACGCCGTACCCGCACCCCTCCCCGAACCCGTACCCTAAGCCATACCCTAAACCTCACCCTAAGCCTAACCCTAACCCTAGGCTACCCTTGACTGCTTCTGCCTCCAATTGATTTCCTAAGCAGTAGTGTTTTAAGGAACAGCTTAAAAAGAGAATCCTAATGTGATTTCTTTATAATGGGTGTGTTCCTTATCTTATCCTAGTGTCTAAACTCTTCTCCATGGCTGGACCCCCAAATAATATTCCTTTACGTGCTAAGGGGGAGCTGGAGAGTGGGATAGGTTTAATAACTACCCTAGCCCTAACGCGTAACCTAACCCTAACCCCTACCCTAACCCTAACACGTACCCTAATCCTAACCCGTACCCTAAACCGAGCCCTAACCCTAACACTAACCCAAACCCTAACCCTAACCCATACCCTACGCCGTACACGAACACCTCCCCGAACCCATACCCCAAGCCGTACCCTAACCCTAACCCTAAGCCTAACCCTAACCCTAGGCTACCCTTGACTGCTTCTGCCTCCAATTGATTTCCTAAGCACTAGTGTTTTAAGAACAGCTTAAAAAGAGAATCCTAAAGTGATTTCTTTATAATGGGTGTGTTCCTTATCTTATCCTAGTGTCTAAACTCTTCTCCATGGCTGGACCCCCAAATAATATTCCTTTACGTGCTAAGGGGTATCTAGAGAGTGGGATAGGTTTAATAACTACCCTAACCCTAATGCGTACCCTAACCCTAACCCCTACCCTAACCCTAACACGTACCCTAATCCTAACCCGTACCCTAAACCGAGCCCTAACCCTAACACTAACCCTAACCCTAACCCTAACCCATACCCTACGCCGTACCCGAAACCCTCCCCGAACCCGTACCCTAAGCCATACCCTAAGCCTAACCCTAAGCCTAACACTAACCCTAGGCTACCCTTGACTGCTTCTGCCTCCAATAGATTTCCTAAGCACTAGTGTTTTAAGCAACAGCTTAAAAAGAGAATCCTAATGTGATTTCTTTATAATGGGTGTGTTCCTTATCTTATCCTAGTGTCTAAACTCTTCTCCATGGCTGGACCCCCAAATAATATTCCTTTACGTGCTAAGGGGTATCTAGAGAGTGGGATAGGTTTACTAACGACCCTAACCCTAATGCGTACCCTAACCCTAACCCCTACCCTAAACCTAACCCGTACCCTAATCCTAACCGAACCCTAAACCGAGCCCTAACCCTAACACAAACCCTAACCCTAACCCTAACCCATACCCTACGCCATACCCGAAACCCTCCCCGAACCCGTACCCTAAGCCGTACCCTAAGCCTAACCCTAAGCCTAACCCTAACCCTAGGCTACCCTTGACTGCTTCTGCCTCCAATAGATTTCCTAAGCACTAGTGTTTTAAGGAACAGCTTAAAAAGAGAATCCTAAAGTGATTTCTTTATAATGGGTGTGTTCCTTACCTTATCCTAGCGTCTAAACTCTTCTCCATGGCTGGACCCCCAAATAATATTCCTTTACGTGCTAAGGGGTATCTAGAGAGTGGGATAGGTTTAACAACTACCCTAACCCTAACGCGTACCCTAAACCTAACCCCTACCCTAACCCTAACACGTACCCTAATCCTAAACCGTACCCTAAACCGAGCCCTAACCCTAACACTAACCCTAACCCTAACCCTAACCCATACCCTACGCCGTACCCGCACCCCTCCCCGAACCCGTACCCTAAGCCGTACCCTCAGCCGAACCCTAAGCCTAACCCTAACCCTAGGCTACCCTTGACTGCTTCTGCCTCCAATAGATTTCCTAAGCACTAGTGTTTTAAGGAACAGCTTAAAAAGAGAATCCTAATGTGATTTCTTTATAATGGGTGTGTTCCTTATCTTATCCTAGTGTCTAAACTCTTCTCCATGGCTGCACCCCCAAATAATATTGCCTTACGTGCTAAGGGGTATCTAGAGAGTGGGATAGGTTTAATAACTACCCTAACCCTAATGCGTACTCTAACCCTAACCCCTACCCTAACAATAACACGTACCCTAATCCTAACCCGTACCCTAAACCGAGCCCTAACCCTAACACTAACCCTAACCCTAACCCATACCCTACGCCGTACCCGAACCCCTCCCCAAACCCGTACCCTAAGCCGTACCCTAAGCCTAACCCTAAGCCTAACACTAACCCTAGGCTACCCTTGACTGCTTCTGCCTCCAATAGATTTCCTAAGCACTAGTGTTTTAAGCAACAGCTTAAAAAGAGAATCCTAATGTGATTTCTTTATAATGGGTGTGTTCCTTATCTTATCCTAGTGTCTAAATTCTTCTCCATGGCTGGACCCCCAAATAATATTCCTTTACGTGCTAAGGGGTATCTAGAGAGTGGGATAGGTTTACTAACGACCCTAACCCTAATGCGTACCCTAACCCTAACCCCTACCCTAAACCTAACACGTACCCTAATCCTAACCGTACCCTAAACCGAGCCCTAACACTAACACTAACCCTAACCCTAACCCTAACCCATACCCTACGCCGTACCCGAAACCCTCCCCGAACCCGTACCCTAAGCCGTACCCTAAGCCTAACCCTAAGCCTAACACTAACCCTAGGCTACCCTTGACTGCTTCTGCCTCCAATAGATTTCCTAAGCACTAGTGTTTTAAGGAACAGCTGAAAAAGAGAATCCTAATGTGATTTCTTTATAATGGGTGTGTTCCTTATCTTATCCTAGTGTCTAAACTCTTCTCCATGGCTGGACCCTCAAATAATATTCCTTTACGTGCTAAGGGGTATCTAGAGAGTGGGATAGGTTTAATAACTACCCTAACCCTAACGCGTACCCTAACCCTAACCCCTACCCTAACCCTAACACGTACCCTAATCCTAACCCGTACCCTAAACCGAGCCCTAACCCTAACACTAACCCTAACCCTAACCCTAACCCATACCCTACGCCGTACCCGCACCCCTCCTCGAACACGTACCCTAAGCCGTACCCTAAGCCTAACCCTAAGCCTAACCCTAACCCTAGGCTACCCTTGACTGCTTCTGCCTCCAATAGATTTCCTAAGCACTAGTGTTTTAAGGAACAGCTTAAAAAGAGAATCCTAATGTGATTTCTTTATAATGGGTGTGTTCCTTATCTTATCCTAGTGTCTAAACTCTTCTCCATGGCTGGACCACCAAATAATATACCTTTACGTGCTAAGGGGGAGCTAGAGAGTGGGATAGGTTTACTAACTACCCTAGCCCTAACGCGTAACCTAACCCTAACCCCTACCCTAACCCTAACACGTACCCTAATCCTAACCCGTACCCTAAACCGAGCCCTAACCCTAACACTAACACTAACCCTAACCCTAACCCATACCCTACGCCATACCTGAACCCCTCCCGAAACCCGTACCCTAAGCCGTACCCTAAGCCTAACCCTAAGCCTAACCCTAACCCTAGGCTACCCTTGACTGCTTCTGCCTCCAATAGATTTCCTAAGCACTAGTGTTTTAAGCAACAGCTTAAAAAGAGAATCCTAATGTGATTTCTTTATAATGGGTGTGTTCCTTATCTTATCCTAGTGTCTAAATTCTTTTCCTTTGCTGGAACCCCAAATAATATTCCTTTACGTGCTAAGGGGTATCTAGAGAGTGGGATAGGTTTACTAACTACCCTAACCCTAACGCGTACCCTAACCCTAACCCCTACCCTAAACCTAACCCGTACCCTAATCCTAACCGAACCCTAAACCGAGCCCTAACCCTAACACAAACCCTAACCCTAACCCTAACCCATACCCTACGCCGTACCCGCACCCCTCCCCGAACCCGTACCCTAAGCCGTACCCTAAGCCTAACCCTAAGCCTAACCCTAACCCTAGGCTACCCTTGACTGCTTCTGCCTCCAATAGATTTCCTAAGCACTAGTGTTTTAAGGAACAGCTTAAAAAGAGAATCCTAAAGTGATTTCTTTATAATGGGTGTGTTCCTTATCTTATCCTAGCGTCTAAACTCTTCTCCATGGCTGGACCCCCAAATAATATTCCTTTACGTGCTAAGGGGTATCTAGAGAGTGGGATAGGTTTAACAACTACCCTAACCCTAACGCGTACCCTAAACCTAACCCCTACCCTAACCCTAACACGTACCCTAATCCTAAACCGTACCCTAAACCGAGCCCTAACCCTAACACTAACCCTAACCCTAACCCTAACCCATACCCTACGCCGTACCCGCACCCCTCCCCGAACCCGTACCCTAAGCCGTACCCTCAGCCGAACCCTAAGCCTAACCCTAACCCTAGGCTACCCTTGACTGCTTCTGCCTCCAATAGATTTCCTAAGCACTAGTGTTTTAAGGAACAGCTTAAAAAGAGAATCCTAATGTGATTTCTTTATAATGGGTGTGTTCCTTATCTTATCCTAGTGTCTAAACTCTTCTCCATGGCTGCACCCCCAAATAATATTGCCTTACGTGCTAAGGGGTATCTAGAGAGTGGGATAGGTTTAATAACTACCCTAACCCTAATGCGTACTCTAACCCTAACCCCTACCCTAACAATAACACGTACCCTAATCCTAACCCGTACCCTAAACCGAGCCCTAACCCTAACACTAACCCTAACCCTAACCCATACCCTACGCCGTACCCGAACCCCTCCCCAAACCCGTACCCTAAGCCGTACCCTAAGCCTAACCCTAAGCCTAACACTAACCCTAGGCTACCCTTGACTGCTTCTGCCTCCAATAGATTTCCTAAGCACTAGTGTTTTAAGCAACAGCTTAAAAAGAGAATCCTAATGTGATTTCTTTATAATGGGTGTGTTCCTTATCTTATCCTAGTGTCTAAATTCTTCTCCATGGCTGGACCCCCAAATAATATTCCTTTACGTGCTAAGGGGTATCTAGAGAGTGGGATAGGTTTACTAACGACCCTAACCCTAATGCGTACCCTAACCCTAACCCCTACCCTAAACCTAACACGTACCCTAATCCTAACCGTACCCTAAACCGAGCCCTAACACTAACACTAACCCTAACCCTAACCCTAACCCATACCCTACGCCGTACCCGAAACCCTCCCCGAACCCGTACCCTAAGCCGTACCCTAAGCCTAACCCTAAGCCTAACACTAACCCTAGGCTACCCTTGACTGCTTCTGCCTCCAATAGATTTCCTAAGCACTAGTGTTTTAAGGAACAGCTGAAAAAGAGAATCCTAATGGGATTTCTTTATAATGGGTGTGTTCCTTATCTTATCCTAGTGTCTAAACTCTTCTCCATGGCTGGACCCTCAAATAATATTCCTTTACGTGCTAAGGGGTATCTAGAGAGTGGGATAGGTTTAATAACTACCCTAACCCTAACGCGTACCCTAACCCTAACCCCTACCCTAACCCTAACACGTACCCTAATCCTAACCCGTACCCTAAACCGAGCCCTAACCCTAACACTAACCCTAACCCTAACCCTAACCCATACCCTACGCCGTACCCGCACCCCTCCTCGAACACGTACCCTAAGCCGTACCCTAAGCCTAACCCTAAGCCTAACCCTAACCCTAGGCTACCCTTGACTGCTTCTGCCTCCAATAGATTTCCTAAGCACTAGTGTTTTAAGGAACAGCTTAAAAAGAGAATCCTAATGTGATTTCTTTATAATGGGTGTGTTCCTTATCTTATCCTAGTGTCTAAACTCTTCTCCATGGCTGGACCACCAAATAATATACCTTTACGTGCTAAGGGGGAGCTAGAGAGTGGGATAGGTTTACTAACTACCCTAGCCCTAACGCGTAACCTAACCCTAACCCCTACCCTAACCCTAACACGTACCCTAATCCTAACCCGTACCCTAAACCGAGCCCTAACCCTAACACTAACACTAACCCTAACCCTAACCCATACCCTACGCCATACCTGAACCCCTCCCGAAACCCGTACCCTAAGCCGTACCCTAAGCCTAACCCTAAGCCTAACCCTAACCCTAGGCTACCCTTGACTGCTTCTGCCTCCAATAGATTTCCTAAGCACTAGTGTTTTAAGCAAAAGCTTAAAAAGAGAATCCTAATGTGATTTCTTTATAATGGGTGTGTTCCTTATCTTATCCTAGTGTCTAAATTCTTTTCCTTTGCTGGAACCCCAAATAATATTCCTTTACGTGCTAAGGGGTATCTAGAGAGTGGGATAGGTTTACTAACTACCCTAACCCTAACGCGTACCCTAACCCTAACCCCTACCCTAAACCTAACATGTACCCTAATCCTAACCGTACCCTAAACCGAGCCCTAACCCTAACACTAACCCTAACCCTAACCCTAACCCATACCCTACGCCGTACCCGAAACCCTCCCCGAACCCGTACCCTAAGCCGTACCCTAAGCCTAACCCTAAGCCTAACCCTAACCCTACGCTACCCTTGACTGCTTCTGCCTCCAATAGATTTCCTAAGCACTAGTGTTTTAAGGAACAGCTTAAAAAGAGAATCCTAATGTGATTTCTTTATAATGGGTGTGTTCCTCATCTTATCCTAGTGTCTAAACTCTTCTCCATGGCTGGACCCACAAATAATATTCCTTTACGTGCTAAGGGGTATCTAGAGAGTGGGATAGGTTTAATAACTACCCTAACCCTAACGCGTACCCTAACCCTAACCCCTACCCTAACCCTAACACGTACCCTAATCCTAACCCGTACCCTAAACCGAGCCCTAACCCTAACACTAACCCTAACCCTAACCCTAACCCATACCCTACGCCGTACCCGAAACCCTCCCCTACCCGTACCCTAAGCCATACCCTAAGCCTAACCCTAAGCCTAACACTAACCCTAGGCTACCCTTGACTGCTTCTGCCTCCAATTGATTTCCTAAGCACTAGTGTTTTAAGCAACAGCTTAAAAAGAGAATCCTAATGTGATTTCTTTATAATGGGTGTGTTCCTTATCTTATCCTAGTGTCTAAACTCTTCTCCATGGCTGGACCCCCAAATAATATTCCTTTACGTGCTAAGGGGTATCTAGAGAGTGGGATAGGTTTACTAACGACCCTAACCCTAATGCGTACCCTAACCCTAACCCCTACCCTAAACCTAACACGTACCCTAATCCTAACCGTACCCTAAACCGAGCCCTAACCCTAACACAAACCCTAACCCTAACCCTAACCCATACCCTACGCCGTACCCGAAACCCTCCCCGAACCCGTACCCTAAGCCGTACCCTAAGCCTAACCCTAAGCCTAACCCTAACCCTAGGCTACCCTTGACTGCTTCTGCCTCCAATAGATTTCCTAAGCACTAGTGTTTTAAGGAACAGCTTAAAAAGAGAATCCTAAAGTGATTTCTTTATAATGGGTGTGTTCCTTACCTTATCCTAGCGTCTAAACTCTTCTCCATGGCTGGACCCCCAAATAATATTCCTTTACGTGCTAAGGGGTATCTAGAGAGTGGGATAGGTTTAACAACTACCCTAACCCTAACGCGTACCCTAAACCTAACCCCTACCCTAACCCTAACACGTACCCTAATCCTAACCCGTACCCTAAACCGAGCCCTAACCCTAACACTAACCCTAACCCTAACCCTAACCCATACCGTACGCCGTACCCGCACCCCTCCCCGAACCCGTACCCTAAGCCGTACCCTCAGCCGAACCCTAAGCCTAACCCTAACCCTAGGCTACCCTTGACTGCTTCTGCCTCCAATAGATTTCCTAAGCACTAGTGTTTTAAGGAACAGCTTAAAAAGAGAATCCTAATGTGATTTCTTTATAATGGGTGTGTTCCTTATCTTATCCTAGTGCCTAAACTCTTCTCCATGGCTGGACCCCCAAATAATACTCCTTTACGTGCTAAGGGGTATCTAGAGAGTGGGATAGGTTTACTAACTACCCTAACCCTAACGCGTACCCTAACCCTAACCCCTACCCTAACCCTAAAACATACCCTAATCCTAACCCGTACCCTAAACCGAGCCCTAACCCTAACACTAACACTAACCCTAACCCTAACCCATACCCTACGCCGTACCCGAACCCCTCCCCAAACCCGTACCCTAAGCCGTACCCTAAGCCTAACCCTAAGCCTAACACTAACCATAGGCTACCCTTGACTGCTTCTGCCTCCAATAGATTTCCTAAGCACTAGTGTTTTAAGCAACAGCTTAAAAAGAGAATCCTAATGTGATTTCTTTCTAATGGGTGTGTTCCTTATCTTATCTTAGTGTCTAAACTCTTCTCCATGGCTGGACCGCCAAATAATATTCCTTTACGTGCTAAGGGGTATCTAGAGAGTGGGATAGGTTTACTAACTACCCTAACCCTAACGCGTACCCTAACCCTAACCCCTACCCTAACCCTAACACGTACCCTAATCCTAACCCGTACCCTAAACCGATCCCTAACCCTAACACTAACCCTAACCCAAACCCTAACCCATACCCTACGCCATACCCGAAACCCTCCCCGAACCCGTACCCTAAGCCGTACCCTAAGCCTAACCCTAAGCCTAACCCTAACCCTAGGCTACCCTTGACTGCTTCTGCCTCCAATAGATTTCCTAAGCACTAGTGTTTTAAGGAACAGCTGAAAAAGAGAATCCTAATGTGATTTCTTTATAATGGGTGTGTTCCTTATCTTATCCTAGTGTCTAAACTCTTCTCCATGGTTGGACCCCCAAATAATATTCCTTTACGTGCTAAGGGGTATCTAGAGAGTGGGATAGGTTTAATAACTACCCTAACCCTAACGCGTACCCTAACCCTAACCCCTACCCTAACCCTAACACGTACCCTAAACCGAGCCCTAACCCTAACCCTAACCCTAACCCTAACCCTAAACCGAGCCCTAACCCTAACACTAACACTAACCCTAACCCTAACCCATACCCTATGCCGTACCCGAACCCCTCACCAAACCCGTACCCTAAGCCGTACCCTAAGCCTAACCCTAAGCCTAACACTAACCCTAGGCTACCCTTGAGTGCTTCTGCCTCCAATAGATTTCCTAAGCACTAGTGTTTTAAGCAACAGCTTAAAAAGAGAATCCTAATGTGATTTCTTTATAATGGGTGTGTTCCTTATCTTATCCTAGTGTCTAAATTTTTCTCCATGGCTGGACCCCCAAATAATATTCCTTTACGTGCTAAGGGGTATCTAGAGAGTGGGATAGGTTTACTAACTACCCTAACCCTAACGCGTACCCTAACCCTAACCCCTACCCTAAACCTAACACGTACCCTAATCCTAACCGTACCCTAAACCGAGCCCTAACACTAACACTAACCCTAACCCTAACCCTAACCCATACCCTACGCCGTACCCGAAACCCTCCCCGAACCCGTACCCTAAGCCGTACCCTAAGCCTAACCCTAAGCCTAACCCTAACCCTAGGCTACCCTTGACTGCTTCTGCCTCCAATAGATTTCCTAAGCACTAGTGTTTTAAGGAACAGCTTAAAAAGAGAATCCTAATGTGATTTCTTTATAATGGGTGTGTTCCTTATCTTATCCTAGTGTCTAAACTCTTCTCCATGGCTGGACCCTCAAATAATATTCCTTTACGTGCTAAGGGGTATCTAGAGAGTGGGATAGGTTTAATAACTACCCTAACCCTAACGCGTACCCTAACCCTAACCCCTACCCTAACCCTAACACGTACCCTAATCCTAACCCGTACCCTAAACCGAGCCCTAACCCTAACACTAACCCTAACCCTAACCCTAACCCATACCCTATGCCGTACCCGCACCGCTCCCCGAACCTGTACCCTAAGCCGTACCCTAAGCCTAACCCTAAGCCTAACCCTAACCCTAGGCTACCCTTGACTGCTTCTGCCTCCAATAGATTTCCTAAGCACTAGTGTTTTAAGGAACAGCTTAAAAAGAGAATCCTAATGTGATTTCTTTATAATGGGTGTGTTCCTTATCTTATCCTAGTGTCTAAACTCTTCTCCATGGCTGGACCACCAAATAATATTCCTTTACGTGCTAAGGGGGAGCTAGAGAGTGGGATAGGTTTACTAACTACCCTAGCCCTAACGCGTAACCTAACCCTAACCCCTACCCTAACCCTAACACGTACCCTAATCCTAAACCGTACCCTAAACCGAGCCCTAACCTTAACACTAACCCTAACCCTAACCCTAACCCATACCCTACGCCGTACCCGAACCCCTCCCTGAACCCATACCGCAAGCCGTACCCTAACCCTAACCCTAAGCCTAACCCTAACCCTAGGCTACCCTTGACTGCTTCTGCCTCCAATAGATTTCCTAAGCACTAGTGTTTTAAGGAACAGCTTAAAAAGAGAATCCTAAAGTGATTTCTTTATAATGGGTGTGTTCCTTATCTTATCCTAGTGTCTAAACTCTTCTCCATGGCTGGACCCACAAATAATATTCCTTTACGTGCTAAGGGGTATCTAGAGAGTGGGATAGGTTTAATAACTACCCTAACCCTAACGCGTACCCTAACCCTAACCCCTACCCTAACCCTAACACGTACCCTAATCCTAACCCGTACCCTAAACCGAGCCCTAACCCTGACACTAACCCAAACCCTAACCCTAACCCATACCCTACGCCGTACACGAACACCTCCCCGAACCCATACCCCAAGCCGTACCCTAACCCTAACCCTAAGCCTAACCCTAACCCTAGGCTACCCTTGACTGCTTCTGCCTCCAATTGATTTCCTAAGCACTAGTGTTTTAAGAACAGCTTAAAAAGAGAATCCTAAAGTGATTTCTTTATAATGGCTGTGTTCCTTATCTTATCCTAGTGTCTAAACTCTTCTCCATGGCTGGACCCCCAAATAATATTCCTTTACGTGCTAAGGGGTATCTAGAGAGTGGGATAGGTTTAATAACTACCCTAACCCTAACGCGTACCCTAACCCTAACCCCTACCCTAACCCTAACACGTACCCTAATCCTAACCCGTACCCTAAACCGAGCCCTAACCCTAACACTAACCCTAACCCTAACCCTAACCCATACCCTACGCCGTACCCGAAACCCTCCCCGAACCCGTACCCTAAGCCATACCCTAAGCCTAACCCTAAGCCTAACACTAACCCTAGGCTACCCTTTACTGCTTCTGCCTCCAATAGATTTCCTAAGCACTAGTGTTTTAAGCAACAGCTTAAAAAGAGAATCCTAATGTGATTTCTTTATAATGGGTGTGTTCCTTATCTTATCCTAGTGTCTAAACTCTTCTCCATGGCTGGACCCCCAAATAATATTCCTTTACGTGCTAAGGGGTATCTAGAGAGTGGGATAGGTTTACTAACGACCCTAACCCTAATGCGTACCCTAACCCTAACCCCTACCCTAAACCTAACCCGTACCCTAATCCTAACCGAACCCTAAACCGAGCCCTAACCCTAACACAAACCCTAACCCTAACCCTAACCCATACCCTACGCCGTACCCGAAACCCTCCCCGAACCCGTACCCTAAGCCGTACCCTAAGCCTAACCCTAAGCCTAACCCTAACCCTAGGCTACCCTTGACTGCTTCTGCCTCCAATAGATTTCCTAAGCACTAGTGTTTTAAGGAACAGCTTAAAAAGAGAATCCTAAAGTGATTTCTTTATAATGGGTGTGTTCCTTATCTTATCCTAGCGTCTAAACTCTTCTCCATGGCTGGACCCCCAAATAATATTCCTTTACGTGCTAAGGGGTATCTAGAGAGTGGGATAGGTTTAACAACTACCCTAACCCTAACGCGTACCCTAAACCTAACCCCTACCCTAACCCTAACACGTACCCTAATCCTAAACCGTACCCTAAACCGAGCCCTAACCCTAACACTAACCCTAACCCTAACCCTAACCCATACCCTACGCCGTACCCGCACCCCTCCCCGAACCCGTACCCTAAGCCGTACCCTCAGCCGAACCCTAAGCCTAACCCTAACCCTAGGCTACCCTTGACTGCTTCTGCCTCCAATAGATTTCCTAAGCACTAGTGTTTTAAGGAACAGCTTAAAAAGAGAATCCTAATGTGATTTCTTTATAATGGGTGTGTTCCTTATCTTATCCTAGTGTCTAAACTCTTCTCCATGGCTGCACCCCCAAATAATATTGCCTTACGTGCTAAGGGGTATCTAGAGAGTGGGATAGGTTTAATAACTACCCTAACCCTAATGCGTACTCTAACCCTAACCCCTACCCTAACAATAACACGTACCCTAATCCTAACCCGTACCCTAAACCGAGCCCTAACCCTAACACTAACCCTAACCCTAACCCATACCCTACGCTGTACCCGAACCCCTCCCCAAACCCGTACCCTAAGCCGTACCCTAAGCCTAACCCTAAGCCTAACACTAACCCTAGGCTACCCTTGACTGCTTCTGCCTCCAATAGATTTCCTAAGCACTAGTGTTTTAAGCAACAGCTTAAAAAGAGAATCCTAATGTGATTTCTTTATAATGGGTGTGTTCCTTATCTTATCCTAGTGTCTAAATTCTTCTCCATGGCTGGACCCCCAAATAATATTCCTTTACGTGCTAAGGGGTATCTAGAGAGTGGGATAGGTTTACTAACGACCCTAACCCTAATGCGTACCCTAACCCTAACCCCTACCCTAAACCTAACACGTACCCTAATCCTAACCGTACCCTAAACCGAGCCCTAACACTAACACTAACCCTAACCCTAACCCTAACCCATACCCTACGCCGTACCCGAAACCCTCCCCGAACCCGTACCCTAAGCCGTACCCTAAGCCTAACCCTAAGCCTAACACTAACCCTAGGCTACCCTTGACTGCTTCTGCCTCCAATAGATTTCCTAAGCACTAGTGTTTTAAGGAACAGCTGAAAAAGAGAATCCTAATGTGATTTCTTTATAATGGGTGTGTTCCTTATCTTATCCTAGTGTCTAAACTCTTCTCCATGGCTGGACCCTCAAATAATATTCCTTTACGTGCTAAGGGGTATCTAGAGAGTGGGATAGGTTTAATAACTACCCTAACCCTAACGCGTACCCTAACCCTAACCCCTACCCTAACCCTAACACGTACCCTAATCCTAACCCGTACCCTAAACCGAGCCCTAACCCTAACACTAACCCTAACCCTAACCCTAACCCATACCCTACGCCGTACCCGCACCCCTCCTCGAACACGTACCCTAAGCCGTACCCTAAGCCTAACCCTAAGCCTAACCCTAACCCTAGGCTACCCTTGACTGCTTCTGCCTCCAATAGATTTCCTAAGCACTAGTGTTTTAAGGAACAGCTTAAAAAGAGAATCCTAATGTGATTTCTTTATAATGGGTGTGTTCCTTATCTTATCCTAGTGTCTAAACTCTTCTCCATGGCTGGACCACCAAATAATATACCTTTACGTGCTAAGGGGGAGCTAGAGAGTGGGATAGGTTTACTAACTACCCTAGCCCTAACGCGTAACCTAACCCTAACCCCTACCCTAACCCTAACACGTACCCTAATCCTAACCCGTACCCTAAACCGAGCCCTAACCCTAACACTAACACTAACCCTAACCCTAACCCATACCCTACGCCATACCTGAACCCCTCCCGAAACCCGTACCCTAAGCCGTACCCTAAGCCTAACCCTAAGCCTAACCCTAACCCTAGGCTACCCTTGACTGCTTCTGCCTCCAATAGATTTCCTAAGCACTAGTGTTTTAAGCAACAGCTTAAAAAGAGAATCCTAATGTGATTTCTTTATAATGGGTGTGTTCCTTATCTTATCCTAGTGTCTAAATTCTTTTCCTTTGCTGGAACCCCAAATAATATTCCTTTACGTGCTAAGGGGTATCTAGAGAGTGGGATAGGTTTAATAACTACCCTAACCCTAACGCGTACCCTAACCCTAACCCCTACCCTAAACCTAACATGTACCCTAATCCTAACCGTACCCTAAACCGAGCCCTAACCCTAACACTAACCCTAACCCTAACCCTAACCCATACCCTACGCCGTACCCGAAACCCTCCCCGAACCCGTACCCTAAGCCGTACCCTAAGCCTAACCCTAAGCCTAACCCTAACCCTACGCTACCCTTGACTGCTTCTGCCTCCAATAGATTTCCTAAGCACTAGTGTTTTAAGGAACAGCTTAAAAAGAGAATCCTAATGTGATTTCTTTATAATGGGTGTGTTCCTCATCTTATCCTAGTGTCTAAACTCTTCTCCATGGCTGGACCCACAAATAATATTCCTTTACGTGCTAAGGGGTATCTAGAGAGTGGGATAGGTTTAATAACTACCCTAACCCTAACGCGTACCCTAACCCTAACCCCTACCCTAACCCTAACACGTACCCTAATCCTAACCCGTACCCTAAACCGAGCCCTAACCCTAACACTAACCCTAACCCTAACCCTAACCCATACCCTACGCCGTACCCGCACCCCTCCCCTACCCGTACCCTAAGCCATACCCTAAGCCTAACCCTAAGCCTAACACTAACCCTAGGCTACCCTTGACTGCTTCTGCCTCCAATAGATTTCCTAAGCACTAGTGTTTTAAGCAACAGCTTAAAAAGAGAATCCTAATGTGATTTCTTTATAATGGGTGTGTTCCTTATCTTATCCTAGTGTCTAAACTCTTCTCCATGGCTGGACCCCCAAATAATATTCCTTTACGTGCTAAGGGGTATCTAGAGAGTGGGATAGGTTTACTAACGACCCTAACCCTAATGCGTACCCTAACCCTAACCCCTACCCTAAACCTAACACGTACCCTAATCCTAACCGTACCCTAAACCGAGCCCTAACCCTAACACAAACCCTAACCCTAACCCTAACCCATACCCTACGCCGTACCCGAAACCCTCCCCGAACCCGTACCCTAAGCCGTACCCTAAGCCTAACCCTAAGCCTAACCCTAACCCTAGGCTACCCTTGACTGCTTCTGCCTCCAATAGATTTCCTAAGCACTAGTGTTTTAAGGAACAGCTTAAAAAGAGAATCCTAAAGTGATTTCTTTATAATGGGTGTGTTCCTTACCTTATCCTAGCGTCTAAACTCTTCTCCATGGCTGGACCCCCAAATAATATTCCTTTACGTGCTAAGGGGTATCTAGAGAGTGGGATAGGTTTAACAACTACCCTAACCCTAACGCGTACCCTAAACCTAACCCCTACCCTAACCCTAACACGTACCCTAATCCTAACCCGTACCCTAAACCGAGCCCTAACCCTAACACTAACCCTAACCCTAACCCTAACCCATACCGTACGCCGTACCCGCACCCCTCCCCGAACCCGTACCCTAAGCCGTACCCTCAGCCGAACCCTAAGCCTAACCCTAACCCTAGGCTACCCTTGACTGCTTCTGCCTCCAATAGATTTCCTAAGCACTAGTGTTTTAAGGAACAGCTTAAAAAGAGAATCCTAATGTGATTTCTTTATAATGGGTGTGTTCCTTATCTTATCCTAGTGCCTAAACTCTTCTCCATGGCTGGACCCCCAAATAATACTCCTTTACGTGCTAAGGGGTATCTAGAGAGTGGGATAGGTTTACTAACTACCCTAACCCTAACGCGTACCCTAACCCTAACCCCTACCCTAACCCTAAAACATACCCTAATCCTAACCCGTACCCTAAACCGAGCCCTAACCCTAACACTAACACTAACCCTAACCCTAACCCATACCCTACGCCGTACCCGAACCCCTCCCCAAACCCGTACCCTAAGCCGTACCCTAAGCCTAACCCTAAGCCTAACACTAACCATAGGCTACCCTTGACTGCTTCTGCCTCCAATAGATTTCCTAAGCACTAGTGTTTTAAGCAACAGCTTAAAAAGAGAATCCTAATGTGATTTCTTTATAATGGGTGTGTTCCTTATCTTATCCTAGTGTCTAAACTCTTCTCCATGGCTGGACCGCCAAATAATATTCCTTTACGTGCTAAGGGGTATCTAGAGAGTGGGATAGGTTTACTAACTACCCTAACCCTAACGCGTACCCTAACCCTAACCCCTACCCTAACCCTAACACGTACCCTAATCCTAACCCGTACCCTAAACCGATCCCTAACCCTAACACTAACCCTAACCCAAACCCTAACCCATACCCTACGCCATACCCGAAACCCTCCCCGAACCCGTACCCTAAGCCGTACCCTAAGCCTAACCCTAAGCCTAACCCTAACCCTAGGCTACCCTTGACTGCTTCTGCCTCCAATAGATTTCCTAAGCACTAGTGTTTTAAGGAACAGCTGAAAAAGAGAATCCTAATGTGATTTCTTTATAATGGGTGTGTTCCTTATCTTATCCTAGTGTCTAAACTCTTCTCCATGGTTGGACCCCCAAATAATATTCCTTTACGTGCTAAGGGGTATCTAGAGAGTGGGATAGGTTTAATAACTACCCTAACCCTAACGCGTACCCTAACCCTAACCCCTACCCTAACCCTAACACGTACCCTAAACCGAGCCCTAACCCTAACCCTAACCCTAACCCTAACCCTAAACCGAGCCCTAACCCTAACACTAACACTAACCCTAACCCTAACCCATACCCTATGCCGTACCCGAACCCCTCACCAAAACCGTACCCTAAGCCGTACCCTAAGCCTAACCCTAAGCCTAACACTAACCCTAGGCTACCCTTGAGTGCTTCTGCCTCCAATAGATTTGCTAAGCACTAGTGTTTTAAGCAACAGCTTAAAAAGAGAATCCTAATGTGATTTCTTTATAATGGGTGTGTTCCTTATCTTATCCTAGTGTCTAAATTTTTCTCCATGGCTGGACCCCCAAATAATATTCCTTTACGTGCTAAGGGGTATCTAGAGAGTGGGATAGGTTTACTAACTACCCTAACCCTAACGCGTACCCTAACCCTAACCCCTACCCTAAACCTAACACGTACCCTAATCCTAACCGTACCCTAAACCGAGCCCTAACACTAACACTAACCCTAACCCTAACCCTAACCCATACCCTACGCCGTACCCGAAACCCTCCCCGAACCCGTACCCTAAGCCGTACCCTAAGCCTAACCCTAAGCCTAACCCTAACCCTAGGCTACCCTTGACTGCTTCTGCCTCCAATAGATTTCCTAAGCACTAGTGTTTTAAGGAACAGCTTAAAAAGAGAATCCTAATGTGATTTCTTTATAATGGGTGTGTTCCTTATCTTATCCTAGTGTCTAAACTCTTCTCCATGGCTGGACCCTCAAATAATATTCCTTTACGTGCTAAGGGGTATCTAGAGAGTGGGATAGGTTTAATAACTACCCTAACCCTAACGCGTACCCTAACCCTAACCCCTACCCTAACCCTAACACGTACCCTAATCCTAACCCGTACCCTAAACCGAGCCCTAACCCTAACACTAACCCTAACCCTAACCCTAACCCATACCCTACGCCGTACCCGCACCCCTCCCCGAACCTGTACCCTAAGCCGTACCCTAAGCCTAACCCTAAGCCTAACCCTAACCCTAGGCTACCCTTGACTGCTTCTGCCTCCAATAGATTTCCTAAGCACTAGTGTTTTAAGGAACAGCTTAAAAAGAGAATCCTAATGTGATTTCTTTATAATGGGTGTGTTCCTTATCTTATCCTAGTGTCTAAACTCTTCTCCATGGCTGGACCACCAAATAATATTCCTTTACGTGCTAAGGGGGAGCTAGAGAGTGGGATAGGTTTACTAACTACCCTAGCCCTAACGCGTAACCTAACCCTAACCCCTACCCTAACCCTAACACGTACCCTAATCCTAAACCGTACCCTAAACCGAGCCCTAACCTTAACACTAACCCTAACCCTAACCCTAACCCATACCCTACGCCGTACCCGAACCCCTCCCTGAACCCATACCGCAAGCCGTACCCTAACCCTAACCCTAAGCCTAACCCTAACCCTAGGCTACCCTTGACTGCTTCTGCCTCCAATAGATTTCCTAAGCACTAGTGTTTTAAGGAACAGCTTAAAAAGAGAATCCTAAAGTGATTTCTTTATAATGGGTGTGTTCCTTATCTTATCCTAGTGTCTAAACTCTTCTCCATGGCTGGACCCACAAATAATATTCCTTTACGTGCTAAGGGGTATCTAGAGAGTGGGATAGGTTTAATAACTACCCTAACCCTAACGCGTACCCTAACCCTAACCCCTACCCTAACCCTAACACGTACCCTAATCCTAACCCGTACCCTAAACCGAGCCCTAACCCTAACACTAACCCAAACCCTAACCCTAACCCATACCCTACGCCGTACACGAACACCTCCCCGAACCCATACCCCAAGCCGTACCCTAACCCTAACCCTAAGCCTAACCCTAACCCTAGGCTACCCTTGACTGCTTCTGCCTCCAATTGATTTCCTAAGCACTAGTGTTTTAAGAACAGCTTAAAAAGAGAATCCTAAAGTGATTTCTTTATAATGGCTGTGTTCCTTATCTTATCCTAGTGTCTAAACTCTTCTCCATGGCTGGACCCCCAAATAATATTCCTTTACGTGCTAAGGGGTATCTAGAGAGTGGGATAGGTTTACTAACGACCCTAACCCTAATGCGTACCCTAACCCTAACCCCTACCCTAAACCTAACACGTACCCTAATCCTAACGGTACCCTAAACCGAGCCCTAACCCTAACACAAACCCTAACCCTAACCCTAACCCATACCCTACGCCGTACCCGAAACCCTCCCCGAACCCGTACCCTAAGCCGTACCCTAAGCCTAACCCTAAGCCTAACCCTAACCCTAGGCTACCCTTGACTGCTTCTGCCTCCAATAGATTTCCTAAGCAGTAGTGTTTTAAGCAACAGCTTAAAAAGAGAATCCTAATGTGATTTCTTTATAATGGGTGTGTTCCTTATCTTATCCTAGTGTCTAAACTCTTCTCCATGGCTGGACCCCCAAATAATATTCCTTTACGTGCTAAGGGGTATCTAGAGAGTGGGATAGGTTTACTAACGACCCTAACCCTAATGCGTACCCTAACCCTAACCCCTACCCTAAACCTAACACGTACCCTAATCCTAACCGTACCCTAAACCGAGCCCTAACCCTAACACAAACCCTAACCCTAACCCTAACCCATACCCTACGCCGTACCCGAAACCCTCCCCGAACCCGTACCCTAAGCCGTACCCTAACCCTAACCCTAAGCCTAACCCTAACCCTAGGCTACCCTTGACTGCTTCTGCCTCCAATAGATTTCCTAAGCACTAGTGTTTTAAGCAACAGCTTAAAAAGAGAATCCTAATGTGATTTCTTTATAATGGGTGTGTTCCTTATCTTATCCTAGTGTCTAAACTCTTCTCCATGGCTGGACCCCCAAATAATATTCCTTTACGTGCTAAGGGGTATCTAGAGAGTGGGATAGGTTTAATAACTACCCTAACCCTAATGCGTACCCTAACCCTAACCCCTACCCTAACCCTAACACGTACCCTAATCCTAACCCGTACCCTAAACCGAGCCCTAACCCTAACCCTAACCCTAACCCATACGCTACGCCGTACCCGAAACCCTCCCCGAACCCGTACCCTAAGCCGTACCCTAAGCCTAACCCTAAGCCTAACCTTACCCTAGGCTACCCTTGACTGCTTCTGCCTCCAATAGATTTCCTAAGCACTAGTGTTTTAAGGAACAGCTTAAAAAGAGAATCCTAATGTGATTTCTTTATAATGGGTGTGTTCCTTATCTTATCCTAGTGTCTAAACTCTTCTACATGGCTGCACCCCCAAATAATATTGCCTTACGTGCTAAGGGGTATCTAGAGAGTGGGATAGGTTTAATAACTACCCTAACCCTAACGCGTACCCTAACCCTAACCCCTACCCTAAACCTAACACGTACCCTAATCCTAACCGTACCCTAAACCGAGCCCTAACACTAACACTAACCCTAACCCTAACCCTAACCCATACCCTACGCCGTACCCGAAACCCTCCCCGAACCCGTACCCTAAGCCACACCCTAAGCCTAACCCTAAGCCTAACCCTAACCCTAGGCTACCCTTGACTGCTTCTGCCTCCAATAGATTTCCTAAGCACTAGTGTTTTAAGGAACAGCTTAAAAAGAGAATCCTAATGTGATTTCTTTATAATGGGTGTGTTCCTTATCTTATCCTAGTGTCTAAACTCTTCTCCATGGCTGGACCCTCAAATAATATTCCTTTACGTGCTAAGGGGTATCTAGAGAGTGGGATAGGTTTAATAACTACCCTAACCCTAACGCGTACCCTAACCCTAACCCCTACCCTAACCCTAACACGTACCCTAATCCTAACCCGTACCCTAAACCGAGCCCTAACCCTAACACTAACCCTAACCCTAACCCTAACCCATACCCTACGCCGTACCCGCACCCCTCCCCGAACCCGTACCCTAAGCCGTACCCTAAGCCTAACCCTAAGCCTAACCCTAACCCTAGGCTACCCTTGACTGCTTCTGCCTCCAATAGATTTCCTAAGCACTAGTGTTTTAAGGAACAGCTTAAAAAGAGAATCCTAATGTGATTTCTTTATAATGGGTGTGTTCCTTATCTTATCCTAGTGTCTAAACTCTTCTCCATGGCTGGACCACCAAATAATATTCCTTTACGTGCTAAGGGGGAGCTAGAGAGTGGGATAGGTTTACTAACTACCCTAGCCCTAACGCGTAACCTAACCCTAACCCCTACCCTAACCCTAACACGTACCCTAATCCTAACCCGTACCCTAAACCGAGCCCTAACCTTAACACTAACCCTAACCCTAACCCTAACCCATACCCTACGCCGTACCCGAACCCCTCCCTGAACCCATACCGCAAGCCGTACCCTAACCCTAACCCTAAGCCTAACCCTAACCCTAGGCTACCCTTGACTGCTTCTGCCTCCAATAGATTTCCTAAGCACTAGTGTTTTAAGGAACAGCTTAAAAAGAGAATCCTAAAGTGATTTCTTTATAATGGGTGTGTTCCTTATCTTATCCTAGTGTCTAAACTCTTCTCCATGGCTGGACCCACAAATAATATTCCTTTACGTGCTAAGGGGTATCTAGAGAGTGGGATAGGTTTAATAACTACCCTAACCCTAACGCGTACCCTAACCCTAACCCCTACCCTAACCCTAACACGTACCCTAATCCTAACCCGTACCCTAAACCGAGCCCTAACCCTAACACTAACCCAAACCCTAACCCTAACCCATACCCTACGCCGTACACGAACACCTCCCCGAACCCATACCCCAAGCCGTACCCTAACCCTAACCCTAAGCCTAACCCTAACCCTAGGCTACCCTTGACTGCTTCTGCCTCCAATTGATTTCCTAAGCACTAGTGTTTTAAGAACAGCTTAAAAAGAGAATCCTAAAGTGATTTCTTTATAATGGCTGTGTTCCTTATCTTATCCTAGTGTCTAAACTCTTCTCCATGGCTGGACCCCCAAATAATATTCCTTTACGTGCTAAGGGGTATCTAGAGAGTGGGATAGGTTTACTAACGACCCTAACCCTAATGCGTACCCTAACCCTAACCCCTACCCTAAACCTAACACGTACCCTAATCCTAACCGTACCCTAAACCGAGCCCTAACCCTAACACAAACCCTAACCCTAACCCTAACCCATACCCTACGCCGTACCCGAAACCCTCCCCGAACCCGTACCCTAAGCCGTACCCTAAGCCTAACCCTAAGCCTAACCCTAACCCTAGGCTACCCTTGACTGCTTCTGCCTCCAATAGATTTCCTAAGCACTAGTGTTTTAAGGAACAGCTTAAAAAGAGAATCCTAAAGTGATTTCTTTATAATGGGTGTGTTCCTTATCTTATCCTAGTGTCTAAACTCTTCTCCATGGCTGGACCCCCAAATAATATTCCTTTACGTGCTAAGGGGTATCTAGAGAGTGGGATAGGTTTAACAACTACCCTAACCCTAACGCGTACCCTAAACCTAACCCCTACCCTAACCCTAACACGTACCCTAATCCTAACCCGTACCCTAAACCGAGCCCTAACCCTAACACTAACCCTAACCCTAACCCTAACCCATACCCTACGCCGTACCCGCACCCCTCCCCGAACCCGTACCCTAAGCCGTACCCTCAGCCGAACCCTAAGCCTAACCCTAACCCTAGGCTACCCTTGACTGCTTCTGCCTCCAATAGATTTCCTAAGCACTAGTGTTTTAAGGAACAGCTTAAAAAGAGAATCCTAATGTGATTTCTTTATAATGGGTGTGTTCCTTATCTTATCCTAGTGTCTAAACTCTTCTCCATGGCTGGACCCCCAAATAATATTCCTTTACGTGCTAAGGGGTATCTAGAGAGTGGGATAGGTTTACTAACGACCCTAACTCTAATGCGTACCCTAACCCTAACCCCTACCCTAAACCTAACACGTACCCTAATCCTAACCGTACCCTAAACCGAGCCCTAACCCTAACACAAACCCTAACCCTAACCCTAACCCATACCCTACGCCGTACCCGAAACCCTCCCCGAACCCGTACCCTAAGCCGTACCCTAACCCTAACCCTAAGCCTAACCCTAACCCTAGGCTACCCTTGACTGCTTCTGCCTCCAATAGATTTCCTAAGCACTAGTGTTTTAAGCAACAGCTTAAAAAGAGAATCCTAATGTGATTTCTTTATAATGGGTGTGTTCCTTATCTTATCCTAGTGTCTAAACTCTTCTCCATGGCTGGACCCCCAAATAATATTCCTTTACGTGCTAAGGGGTATCTAGAGAGTGGGATAGGTTTAATAACTACCCTAACCCTAATGCGTACCCTAACCCTAACCCCTACCCTAACCCTAACACGTACCCTAATCCTAACCCGTACCCTAAACCGAGCCCTAACCCTAACCCTAACCCTAACCCATACGCTACGCCGTACCCGAAACCCTCCCCGAACCCGTACCCTAAGCCGTACCCTAAGCCTAACCCTAAGCCTAACCTTACCCTAGGCTACCCTTGACTGCTTCTGCCTCCAATAGATTTCCTAAGCACTAGTGTTTTAAGGAACAGCTTAAAAAGAGAATCCTAATGTGATTTCTTTATAATGGGTGTGTTCCTTATCTTATCCTAGTGTCTAAACTCTTCTACATGGCTGCACCCCCAAATAATATTGCCTTACGTGCTAAGGGGTATCTAGAGAGTGGGATAGGTTTAATAACTACCCTAACCCTAACGCGTACCCTAACCCTAACCCCTACCCTAAACCTAACACGTACCCTAATCCTAACCCGTACCCTAAACCGAGCCCTAACCCTAACACTAACCCAAACCCTAACCCTAACCCATACCCTACGCCGTACACGAACACCTCCCCGAACCCATACCCCAAGCCGTACCCTAACCCTAACCCTAAGCCTAACCCTAACCCTAGGCTACCCTTGACTGCTTCTGCCTCCAATAGATTTCCTAAGCACTAGTGTTTTAAGCAGCAGCTTAAAAAGAGAATCCTAATGTGATTTCTTTATAATGGGTGTGTTCCTTATCTTATCCTAGTGTCTAAACTCTTCTCCATGGCTGGACCCCCAAATAATATTCCTTTACGTGCTAAGGGGTATCTAGAGAGTGGGATAGGTTTAATAACTACCCTAACCCTAATGCGTACCCTAACCCTAACCCCTACCCTAACCCTAACACGTACCCTAATCCTAACCCGTACCCTAAACCGAGCCCTAAACCTAACCCTAACCCTAACCCATACCCTACGCCGTACCCGAAACCCTCCCCGAACCCGTACCCTAAGCCGTACCCTAAGCCTAACCCTAAGCCTAACCTTACCCTAGGCTACCCTTGACTGCTTCTGCCTCCAATAGATTTCCTAAGCACTAGTGTTTTAAGGAACAGCTTAAAAAGAGAATTCTAATGTGATTTCTTTATAATGGGTGTGTTCCTTATCTTATCCTAGTGTCTAAACTCTTCTACATGGCTGCACCCCCAAATAATATTGCCTTACGTGCTAAGGGGTATCTAGAGAGTGGGATAGGTTTAATAACTAAACTAACCTTAATGCGTACTCTAACCCTAACCCCTACCCTAACACTAACACGTACCCTAATCCTAACCCGTACCCTAAACCGAGCCCTAACCCTAACACTAACACTAACCCTAACCCTAACCCATACCCTATGCCGTACCTGAACCCCTCCCCAAACCCGTACCCTAAGCCGTACCCTAAGCCTAACCCTAAGCCTAACACTAACCCTAGGCTACCCTTGACAGCTTCTGCCTCCAATAGATTTCCTAAGCACTAGTGTTTTAAGCAACAGCTTAAAAAGAGAATCCTAATGTGATTTCTTTATAATGGGTGTGTTCCTTATCTTATCCTAGTGTCTAAATTCTTCTCCATTGCTGGAACCCCAAATAATATTCCTTTACGTGCTAAGGGGTATCTAGAGAGTGGGATAGGTTTACTAACTACCCTAACCCTAACGCGTACCCTAACCCTAACCCCTACCCTAAACCTAACACGTACCCTAATCCTAACCGTACCCTAAACCGAGCCCTAACCCTAACACTAACCCTAACCCTAACCCTAACCCATACCCTACGCCGTACCCGAAACCCTCCCCGAACCCGTACCCTAAGCCGTACCCTAAGCCTAACCCTAAGCCTAACCCTAACCCTAGGCTACCCTTGACTGCTTCTGCCTCTTATAGATTTCCTAAGCACTAGTGTTTTAAGGAACAGCTTAAAAAGAGAATCCTAATGTGATTTCTTTATAATGGGTGTGTTCCTTATCTTATCCTAGTGTCTAAACTCTTCTCCATGGCTGGGCCCTCAAGTAATATTCCTTTACGTGCTAAGGGGTATCTAGAGAGTGGGATAGGTTTAATAACTACCCTAACCCTAACGCGTACCCTAACCCTAACCCCTACCCTAACCCTAACACGTACCCTAATCCTAACCCGTACCCTAAACCGAGCCCTAACCCTAACACTAACCCTAACCCTAACCCTAACCCATACCCTACGCCGTACCCGCACCCCTCCCCGAACCCGTACCCTAAGCCGTACCCTAAGCCTAACCCTAAGCCTAACCCTAACCCTAGGCTACCCTTGACTGCTTCTGCCTCCAATAGATTTCCTAAGCACTACTGTTTTAAGGAACAGCTTAAAAAGAGAATCCTAATGTGATTTCTTTTTAATGGGTGTGTTCCTTATCTTATCCTAGTGTCTAAACTCTTCTCCATGGCTGCACCCCCAAATAATATTCCCTTACGTGCTAAGGGGTATCTAGAGAGTGGGATAGGTTTAATAACTACCCTAACCCTAACGCGTACCCTAACCCTAACCCCTACCCTAACCCTAACACGTACCCTAATCCTAACCTGTACCCTAAACCGAGCCCTAACCCTAACACTAACCCCAACCCTAACCCTAACCCATACCCTACGCCGTACCCGCACCCCTCCCCGAACCCGTACCCTAAGCCATACCCTAAACCTAACCCTAAGCCTAACCCTAACCCTAGGCTACCCTTCACTGCTTCTGCCTCCAATTGATTTCCTAAGCAGTAGTGTTTTAAGGAACAGCTTAAAAAGAGAATCCTAAAGTGATTTCTTTATAATGGGTGTGTTCCTTATCTTATCCTAGTGTCTAAACTCTTCTCCATGGCTGGACTCACAAATAATATTCCTTTACGTGCTAAGGGGGAGCTAGAGAGTGGGATAGGTTTACTAAGTACCCTAGCCCTAACGCGTAACCTAACCCTAACCCCTACCCTAACCCTAACACGTACCCTAATCCTAACCTGTACCCTAAACCGAGCCCTAACCCTAACACTAACCCAAACCCTAACCCTAACCCATACCCTACGCCGTACACGAACACCTCCCCGAACCCATACCCCAAGCCGTACCCTAAACCTAACCCTAAGCCTAACCCTAACCCTAGGCTACCCTTGACTGCTTCTGCCTCCAATAGATTTCCTAAGCACTAGTGTTTTAAGGAACAGCTTAAAAAGAGAATCCTAATGTGATTTCTTTATAATGGGTGTGTTCCTTATCTTATCCTAGTGTCTAAACTCTTCTCCATGGCTGCACCCCCAAATAATATTGCCTTACGTGCTAAGGGGTATCTAGAGAGTGGGATAGGTTTAATAACTACCCTAACCCTAATGCGTACTCTAACCCTAACCCCTACCCTAACACTAACACGTACCCTAATCCTAACCCGTACCCTAAACCGAGCCCTAACCCTAACACTAACACTAACCCTAACCCTAACCCATACCCTACGCCGTACCTGAACCCCTCCCCAAACCCGTACCCTAAGCCGTACCCTAAGCCTAACCCTAAGCCTAACACTAACCCTAGGCTACCCTTGACTGCTTCTGCCTCCAATAGATTTCCTAAGCACTAGTGTTTTAAGCAACAGCTTAAAAAGAGAATCCTAATGTGATTTCTTTATAATGGGTGTGTTCCTTATCTTATCCTAGTGTCTAAACTCTTCTCCATGGCTGGACCCTCAAATAATATTCCTTTACGTGCTAAGGGGTATCTAGAGAGTGGGATAGGTTTAATAACTACCCTAACCCTAACGCGTACCCTAACCCTAACCCCTACCCTAACCCTAACACGTACCCTAATCCTAACCCGTACCCTAAACCGAGCCCTAACCCTAACACTAACCCTAACCCTAACCCTAACCCATACCCTACGCCGTACCCGCACCCCTCCCCGAACCCGTAACCTAAGCCGTACCCTAAGCCTAACCCTAAGCCTAACCCTAACCCTAGGCTACCCTTGACTGCTTCTGCCGCCAATAGATTTCCTAAGCACTAGTGTTTTAAGAACAGCTTAAAAAGAGAATCCTAAAGTGATTTCTTTATAATGGGTGTGTTCCTTATCTTATCCTAGTGTCTAAACTCTTCTCCATGGCTGCACCCCAAATAATATTCCCTTACGTGCTAAGGGGTATCTAGAGAGTGGGATAGGTTTAATAACTACCCTAACCCTAACGCGTACCCTAACCCTAACCCCTACCCTAACCCTAACACGTACCCTAATCCTAACCTGTACCCTAAACCGAGCCCTAACCCTAACACTAACCCTAACCCTAACCCTAACCCATACCCTACGCCGTACCCGCACCCCTCCCCGAACCCGTACCCTAAGCCATACCCTAAACCTAACCCTAAGCCTAACCCTAACCCTAGGCTACCCTTGACTGCTTCTGCCTCCAATTGATTTCCTAAGCAGTAGTGTTTTAAGGAACAGCTTAAAAAGAGAATCCTAATGTGATTTCTTTATAATGGGTGTGTTCCTTATCTTATCCTAGTGTCTAAACTCTTCTCCATGGCTGGACCCCCAAATAATATTCCTTTACGTGCTAAGGGGGAGCTAGAGAGTGGGATAGGTTTAATAACTACCCTAGCCCTAACGCGTAACCTAACCCTAACCCCTACCCTAACCCTAACACGTACCCTAATCCTAACCCGTACCCTAAACCGAGCCCTAACCCTAACACTAACCCTAACCCTAACCCTAACCCATACCCTACGCCGTACACGAACACCTCCCCGAACCCATACCCCAAGCCGTACCCTAACCCTAACCCTAAGCCTAACCCTAACCCTAGGCTACCCTTGACTGCTTCTGCCTCCAATTGATTTCCTAAGCACTAGTGTTTTAAGAACAGCTTAAAAAGAGAATCCTAAAGTGATTTCTTTATAATGGGTGTGTTCCTTATCTTATCCTAGTGTCTAAACTCTTCTCCATGGCAGGACCCCCAAATAATATTCCTTTACGTGCTAAGGGGTATCTAGAGAGTGGGATAGGTTTAATAACTACCCTAACCCTAACGCGTACCCTAACCCTAACCCCTACCCTAACCCTAACACGTACCCTAATCCTAACCCGTACCCTAAACCGAGCCCTAACCCTAACACTAACCCTAACCCTAACCCTAACCCATACCCTACGCCGTACCCGAAACCCTCCCCGAACCCGTACCCTAAGCCATACCCTAAGCCTAACCCTAAGCCTAACACTAACCCTAGGCTACCCTTGACTGCTTCTGCCTCCAATAGATTTCCTAAGCACTAGTGTTTTAAGCAACAGCTTAAAAAGAGAATCCTAATGTGATTTCTTTATAATGGGTGTGTTCCTTATCTTATCCTAGTGTCTAAACTCTTCTCCATGGCTGGACCCCCAAATAATATTCCTTACGTGCTAAGGGGTATCTAGAGAGTGGGATAGGTTTACTAACGACCCTAACCCTAATGCGTACCCTAACCCTAACCCCTACCCTAAACCTAACACGTACCCTAATCCTAACCGTACCCTAAACCGAGCCCTAACCCTAACACAAACCCTAACACTAACCCTAACCCATACCCTACGCCGTACCAGAAACCCTCCCCGAACCCGTACCCTAAGCCGTACCCTAAGCCTAACCCTAAGCCTAACCCTAACCCTAGGCTACCCTTGACTGCTTCTGCCTCCAATAGATTTCCTAAGCACTAGTGTTTTAAGGAACAGCTTAAAAAGAGAATCCTAAAGTGATTTCTTTATAATGGGTGTGTTCCTTATCTTATCCTAGCGTCTAAACTCTGCTCCATGGCTGGACCCCCAAATAATATTCCTTTACGTGCTAAGGGGTATCTAGAGAGTGGGATAGGTTTAACAACTACCCTAACCCTAACGCGTACCCTAAACCTAACCCCTACCCTAACCCTAACACGTACCCTAATCCTAAACCGTACCCTAAACCGAGCCCTAACCCTAACACTAACCCTAACCCTAACCCTAACCCATACCCTACGCCGTACCCGCACCCCTCCCCGAACCCGTACCCTAAGCCGTACCCTCAGCCGAACCCTAAGCCTAACCCTAACCCTAGGCTACCCTTGACTGCTTCTGCCTCCAATAGATTTCCTAAGCACTAGTGTTTTAAGGAACAGCTTAAAAAGAGAATCCTAATGTGATTTCTTTATAATGGGTGTGTTCCTTATCTTATCCTAGTGTCTAAACTCTTCTCCATGGCTGCACCCCCAAATAATATTGCCTTACGTGCTAAGGGGTATCTAGAGAGTGGGATAGGTTTAATAACTACCCTAACCCTAATGCGTACTCTAACCCTAACCCCTACCCTAACACTAACACGTACCCTAATCCTAACCCGTACCCTAAACCGAGCCCTAACCCTAACACTAACCCTAACCCTAACCCATACCCTACGCCGTACCCGAACCCCTCCCCAAACCCGTACCCTAAGCCGTACCCTAAGCCTAACCCTAAGCCTAACACTAACCCTAGGCTACCCTTGACTGCTTCTGCCTCCAATAGATTTCCTAAGCACTAGTGTTTTCAGCAACAGCTTAAAAAGAGAATCCTAATGTGATTTCTTTATAATGGGTGTGTTCCTTATCTTATCCTAGTGTCTAAATTCTTCTCCATGGCTGGACCCCCAAATAATATTCCTTTACGTGCTAAGGGGTATCTAGAGAGTGGGATAGGTTTACTAACGACCCTAACCCTAATGCGTACCCTAACCCTAACCCCTACCCTAAACCTAACACGTACCCTAATCCTAACCGTACCCTAAACCGAGCCCTAACACTAACACTAACCCTAACCCTAACCCTAACCCATACCCTACGCCGTACCCGAAACCCTCCCCGAACCCGTACCCTAAGCCGTACCCTAAGCCTAACCCTAAGCCTAACCCTAACCCTAGGCTACCCTTGACTGCTTCTGCCTCCAATAGGTTTCCTAAGCACTAGTGTTTTAAGCAACAGCTTAAAAAGAGAATCCTAATGTGATTTCTTTATAATGGGTGTGTTCCTTATCTTATCCTAGTGTCTAAATTCTTCTCCATGGCTGGACCCCCAAATAATATTCCCTTACGTGCTAAGGGGTATCTAGAGAGTGGGATAGGTTTAATAACTACCCTAACCCTAACGCGTACCCTAACCCTAACCCCTACCCTAACCCTAACACGTACCCTAATCCTAACCTGTACCCTAAACCGAGCCCTAACCCTAACACTAACCCTAACCCTAACCCTAACCCATACCCTACGCCGTACCCGCACCCCTCCCCGAACCCGTACCCTAAGCCATACCCTAAACCTAACCCTAAGCCTAACCCTTACCCTAGGCTACCCTTCACTGCTTCTGCCTCCAATTGATTTCCTAAGCAGTAGTGTTTTAAGGAACAGCTTAAAAAGAGAATCCTAAAGTGATTTCTTTATAATGGGTGTGTTCCTTATCTTATCCTAGTGTCTAAACTCTTCTCCATGGCTGGACCCCCAAATAATATTCCTTTACGTGCAAAGGGGGAGCTAGAGAGTGGGATAGGTTTACTAACTACCCTAGCCCTAACGCGTAACCTAACCCTAACCCCTACCCTAACCCTAACACGTACCCTAATCCTAACCCGTACCCTAAACCGAGCCCTAACCCTAACACTAACCCAAACCCTAACCCTAACCCATACCCTACGCCGTACACGAACACCTCCCCGAACCCATACCCCAAGCCGTACCCTAAACCTAACCCTAAGCCTAACCCTAACCCTAGGCTACCCTTGACTGCTTCTGCCTCCAATAGATTTCCTAAGCACTAGTGTTTTAAGGAACAGCTTAAAAAGAGAATCCTAATGTGATTTCTTTATAATGGGTGTGTTCCTTGTCTTATCCTAGTGTCTAAACTCTTCTCCATGGCTGCACCCCCAAATAATATTGCCTTACGTGCTAAGGGGTATCTAGAGAGTGGGATAGGTTTAATAACTACCCTAACCCTAATGCGTACTCTAACCCTAACCCCTACCCTAACACTAACACGTACCCTAATCCTAACCCGTACCCTAAACCGAGCCCTAACCCTAACACTAACACTAACCCTAACCCTAACCCATACCCTACGCCGTACCTGAACCCCTCCCCAAACCCGTACCCTAAGCCGTACCCTAAGCCTAACCCTAAGCCTAACACTAACCCTAGGCTACCCTTGACTGCTTCTGCCTCCAATAGATTTCCTAAGCACTAGTGTTTTAAGCAACAGCTTAAAAAGAGAATCCTAATGTGATTTCTTTATAATGGGTGTGTTCCTTATCTTATCCTAGTGTCTAAACTCTTCTCCATGGCTGGACCCTCAAATAATATTCCTTTACGTGCTAAGGGGTATCTAGAGAGTGGGATAGGTTTAATAACTACCCTAACCCTAACGCGTACCCTAACCCTAACCCCTACCCTAACCCTAACACGTACCCTAATCCTAACCCGTACCCTAAACCGAGCCCTAACCCTAACACTAACCCTAACCCTAACCCTAACCCATACCCTACGCCGTACCCGCACCCCTCCCCGAACCCGTAACCTAAGCCGTACCCTAAGCCTAACCCTAAGCCTAACCCTAACTCTAGGCTACCCTTGACTGCTTCTGCCTCCAATAGATTTCCTAAGCACTAGTGTTTTAAGGAACAGCTTAAAAAGAGAATCCTAATGTGATTTCTTTATAATGGGTGTGTTCCTCATCTTATCCTAGTGTCTAAACTCTTCTCCATGGCTGGACCCACAAATAATATTCCTTACGTGCTAAGGGGTATCTAGAGAGTGGGATAGGTTTACTAACGACCCTAACCCTAATGCGTACCCTAACCCTAACCCCTACCCTAAACCTAACACGTACCCTAATCCTAACCGTACCCTAAACCGAGCCCTAACCCTAACACAAACCCTAACACTAACCCTAACCCATACCCTACGCCGTACCAGAAACCCTCCCCGAACCCGTACCCTAAGCCGTACCCTAAGCCTAACCCTAAGCCTAACCCTAACCCTAGGCTACCCTTGACTGCTTCTGCCTCCAATAGATTTCCTAAGCACTAGTGTTTTAAGGAACAGCTTAAAAAGAGAATCCTAAAGTGATTTCTTTATAATGGGTGTGTTCCTTATCTTATCCTAGCGTCTAAACTCTTCTCCATGGCTGGACCCCCAAATAATATTCCTTTACGTGCTAAGGGGTATCTAGAGAGTGGGATAGGTTTAACAACTACCCTAACCCTAACGCGTACCCTAACCCTAACCCCTACCCTAACCCTAACACGTACCCTAATCCTAACCCGTACCCTAAACCGAGCCCTAACCCTAACACTAACCCTAACCCTAACCCTAACCCATACCCTACGCCGTACACGAACACCTCCCCGAACCCATACCCCAAGCCGTACCCTAACCCTAACCCTAAGCCTAACCCTAACCCTAGGCTACCCTTGACTGCTTCTGCCTCCAATTGATTTCCTAAGCACTAGTGTTTTAAGAACAGCTTAAAAAGAGAATCCTAAAGTGATTTCTTTATAATGGGTGTGTTCCTTATCTTATCCTAGTGTCTAAACTCTTCTCCATGGCAGGACCCCCAAATAATATTCCTTTACGTGCTAAGGGGTATCTAGAGAGTGGGATAGGTTTAATAACTACCCTAACCCTAACGCGTACCCTAACCCTAACCCCTACCCTAACCCTAACACGTACCCTAATCCTAACCCGTACCCTAAACCGAGCCCTAACCCTAACACTAACCCTAACCCTAACCCTAACCCATACCCTACGCCGTACCCGAAACCCTCCCCGAACCCGTACCCTAAGCCATACCCTAAGCCTAACCCTAAGCCTAACACTAACCCTAGGCTACCCTTGACTGCTTCTGCCTCCAATAGATTTCCTAAGCACTAGTGTTTTAAGCAACAGCTTAAAAAGAGAATCCTAATGTGATTTCTTTATAATGGGTGTGTTCCTTATCTTATCCTAGTGTCTAAACTCTTCTCCATGGCTGGACCCCCAAATAATATTCCTTACGTGCTAAGGGGTATCTAGAGAGTGGGATAGGTTTACTAACGACCCTAACCCTAATGCGTACCCTAACCCTAACCCCTACCCTAAACCTAACACGTACCCTAATCCTAACCGTACCCTAAACCGAGCCCTAACCCTAACACAAACCCTAACACTAACCCTAACCCATACCCTACGCCGTACCAGAAACCCTCCCCGAACCCGTACCCTAAGCCGTACCCTAAGCCTAACCCTAAGCCTAACCCTAACCCTAGGCTACCCTTGACTGCTTCTGCCTCCAATAGATTTCCTAAGCACTAGTGTTTTAAGGAACAGCTTAAAAAGAGAATCCTAAAGTGATTTCTTTATAATGGGTGTGTTCCTTATCTTATCCTAGCGTCTAAACTCTGCTCCATGGCTGGACCCCCAAATAATATTCCTTTACGTGCTAAGGGGTATCTAGAGAGTGGGATAGGTTTAACAACTACCCTAACCCTAACGCGTACCCTAAACCTAACCCCTACCCTAACCCTAACACGTACCCTAATCCTAAACCGTACCCTAAACCGAGCCCTAACCCTAACACTAACCCTAACCCTAACCCTAACCCATACCCTACGCCGTACCCGCACCCCTCCCCGAACCCGTACCCTAAGCCGTACCCTCAGCCGAACCCTAAGCCTAACCCTAACCCTAGGCTACCCTTGACTGCTTCTGCCTCCAATAGATTTCCTAAGCACTAGTGTTTTAAGGAACAGCTTAAAAAGAGAATCCTAATGTGATTTCTTTATAATGGGTGTGTTCCTTATCTTATCCTAGTGTCTAAACTCTTCTCCATGGCTGCACCCCCAAATAATATTGCCTTACGTGCTAAGGGGTATCTAGAGAGTGGGATAGGTTTAATAACTACCCTAACCCTAATGCGTACTCTAACCCTAACCCCTACCCTAACACTAACACGTACCCTAATCCTAACCCGTACCCTAAACCGAGCCCTAACCCTAACACTAACCCTAACCCTAACCCATACCCTACGCCGTACCCGAACCCCTCCCCAAACCCGTACCCTAAGCCGTACCCTAAGCCTAACCCTAAGCCTAACACTAACCCTAGGCTACCCTTGACTGCTTCTGCCTCCAATAGATTTCCTAAGCACTAGTGTTTTCAGCAACAGCTTAAAAAGAGAATCCTAATGTGATTTCTTTATAATGGGTGTGTTCCTTATCTTATCCTAGTGTCTAAATTCTTCTCCATGGCTGGACCCCCAAATAATATTCCTTTACGTGCTAAGGGGTATCTAGAGAGTGGGATAGGTTTACTAACGACCCTAACCCTAATGCGTACCCTAACCCTAACCCCTACCCTAAACCTAACACGTACCCTAATCCTAACCGTACCCTAAACCGAGCCCTAACACTAACACTAACCCTAACCCTAACCCTAACCCATACCCTACGCCGTACCCGAAACCCTCCCCGAACCCGTACCCTAAGCCGTACCCTAAGCCTAACCCTAAGCCTAACCCTAACCCTAGGCTACCCTTGACTGCTTCTGCCTCCAATAGGTTTCCTAAGCACTAGTGTTTTAAGCAACAGCTTAAAAAGAGAATCCTAATGTGATTTCTTTATAATGGGTGTGTTCCTTATCTTATCCTAGTGTCTAAATTCTTCTCCATGGCTGGACCCCCAAATAATATTCCCTTACGTGCTAAGGGGTATCTAGAGAGTGGGATAGGTTTAATAACTACCCTAACCCTAACGCGTACCCTAACCCTAACCCCTACCCTAACCCTAACACGTACCCTAATCCTAACCTGTACCCTAAACCGAGCCCTAACCCTAACACTAACCCTAACCCTAACCCTAACCCATACCCTACGCCGTACCCGCACCCCTCCCCGAACCCGTACCCTAAGCCATACCCTAAACCTAACCCTAAGCCTAACCCTTACCCTAGGCTACCCTTCACTGCTTCTGCCTCCAATTGATTTCCTAAGCAGTAGTGTTTTAAGGAACAGCTTAAAAAGAGAATCCTAAAGTGATTTCTTTATAATGGGTGTGTTCCTTATCTTATCCTAGTGTCTAAACTCTTCTCCATGGCTGGACCCCCAAATAATATTCCTTTACGTGCAAAGGGGGAGCTAGAGAGTGGGATAGGTTTACTAACTACCCTAGCCCTAACGCGTAACCTAACCCTAACCCCTACCCTAACCCTAACACGTACCCTAATCCTAACCCGTACCCTAAACCGAGCCCTAACCCTAACACTAACCCAAACCCTAACCCTAACCCATACCCTACGCCGTACACGAACACCTCCCCGAACCCATACCCCAAGCCGTACCCTAAACCTAACCCTAAGCCTAACCCTAACCCTAGGCTACCCTTGACTGCTTCTGCCTCCAATAGATTTCCTAAGCACTAGTGTTTTAAGGAACAGCTTAAAAAGAGAATCCTAATGTGATTTCTTTATAATGGGTGTGTTCCTTGTCTTATCCTAGTGTCTAAACTCTTCTCCATGGCTGCACCCCCAAATAATATTGCCTTACGTGCTAAGGGGTATCTAGAGAGTGGGATAGGTTTAATAACTACCCTAACCCTAATGCGTACTCTAACCCTAACCCCTACCCTAACACTAACACGTACCCTAATCCTAACCCGTACCCTAAACCGAGCCCTAACCCTAACACTAACACTAACCCTAACCCTAACCCATACCCTACGCCGTACCTGAACCCCTCCCCAAACCCGTACCCTAAGCCGTACCCTAAGCCTAACCCTAAGCCTAACACTAACCCTAGGCTACCCTTGACTGCTTCTGCCTCCAATAGATTTCCTAAGCACTAGTGTTTTAAGCAACAGCTTAAAAAGAGAATCCTAATGTGATTTCTTTATAATGGGTGTGTTCCTTATCTTATCCTAGTGTCTAAACTCTTCTCCATGGCTGGACCCTCAAATAATATTCCTTTACGTGCTAAGGGGTATCTAGAGAGTGGGATAGGTTTAATAACTACCCTAACCCTAACGCGTACCCTAACCCTAACCCCTACCCTAACCCTAACACGTACCCTAATCCTAACCCGTACCCTAAACCGAGCCCTAACCCTAACACTAACCCTAACCCTAACCCTAACCCATACCCTACGCCGTACCCGCACCCCTCCCCGAACCCGTAACCTAAGCCGTACCCTAAGCCTAACCCTAAGCCTAACCCTAACTCTAGGCTACCCTTGACTGCTTCTGCCTCCAATAGATTTCCTAAGCACTAGTGTTTTAAGGAACAGCTTAAAAAGAGAATCCTAATGTGATTTCTTTATAATGGGTGTGTTCCTCATCTTATCCTAGTGTCTAAACTCTTCTCCATGGCTGGACCCACAAATAATATTCCTTACGTGCTAAGGGGTATCTAGAGAGTGGGATAGGTTTACTAACGACCCTAACCCTAATGCGTACCCTAACCCTAACCCCTACCCTAAACCTAACACGTACCCTAATCCTAACCGTACCCTAAACCGAGCCCTAACCCTAACACAAACCCTAACACTAACCCTAACCCATACCCTACGCCGTACCAGAAACCCTCCCCGAACCCGTACCCTAAGCCGTACCCTAAGCCTAACCCTAAGCCTAACCCTAACCCTAGGCTACCCTTGACTGCTTCTGCCTCCAATAGATTTCCTAAGCACTAGTGTTTTAAGGAACAGCTTAAAAAGAGAATCCTAAAGTGATTTCTTTATAATGGGTGTGTTCCTTATCTTATCCTAGCGTCTAAACTCTTCTCCATGGCTGGACCCCCAAATAATATTCCTTTACGTGCTAAGGGGTATCTAGAGAGTGGGATAGGTTTAACAACTACCCTAACCCTAACGCGTACCCTAAACCTAACCCCTACCCTAACCCTAACACGTACCCTAATCCTAAACCGTACCCTAAACCGAGCCCTAACCCTAACACTAACCCTAACCCTAACCCTAACCCATACCCTACGCCGTACCCGCACCCCTCCCCGAACCCGTACCCTAAGCCGTACCCTCAGCCGAACCCTAAGCCTAACCCTAACCCTAGGCTACCCTTGACTGCTTCTGCCTCCAATAGATTTCCTAAGCACTAGTGTTTTAAGGAACAGCTTAAAAAGAGAATCCTAATGTGATTTCTTTATAATGGGTGTGTTCCTTATCTTATCCTAGTGTCTAAACTCTTCTCCATGGCTGCACCCCCAAATAATATTGCCTTACGTGCTAAGGGGTATCTAGAGAGTGGGATAGGTTTAATAACTACCCTAACCCTAATGCGTACTCTAACCCTAACCCCTACCCTAACACTAACACGTACCCTAATCCTAACCCGTACCCTAAACCGAGCCCTAACCCTAACACTAACCCTAACCCTAACCCATACCCTACGCCGTACCCGAACCCCTCCCCAAACCCGTACCCTAAGCCGTACCCTAAGCCTAACCCTAAGCCTAACACTAACCCTAGGCTACCCTTGACTGCTTCTGCCTCCAATAGATTTCCTAAGCACTAGTGTTTTCAGCAACAGCTTAAAAAGAGAATCCTAATGTGATTTCTTTATAATGGGTGTGTTCCTTATCTTATCCTAGTGTCTAAATTCTTCTCCATGGCTGGACCCCCAAATAATATTCCTTTACGTGCTAAGGGGTATCTAGAGAGTGGGATAGGTTTACTAACGACCCTAACCCTAATGCGTACCCTAACCCTAACCCCTACCCTAAACCTAACACGTACCCTAATCCTAACCGTACCCTAAACCGAGCCCTAACACTAACACTAACCCTAACCCTAACCCTAACCCATACCCTACGCCGTACCCGAAACCCTCCCCGAACCCGTACCCTAAGCCGTACCCTAAGCCTAACCCTAAGCCTAACCCTAACCCTAGGCTACCCTTGACTGCTTCTGCCTCCAATAGGTTTCCTAAGCACTAGTGTTTTAAGCAACAGCTTAAAAAGAGAATCCTAATGTGATTTCTTTATAATGGGTGTGTTCCTTATCTTATCCTAGTGTCTAAATTCTTCTCCATGGCTGGACCCCCAAATAATATTCCCTTACGTGCTAAGGGGTATCTAGAGAGTGGGATAGGTTTAATAACTACCCTAACCCTAACGCGTACCCTAACCCTAACCCCTACCCTAACCCTAACACGTACCCTAATCCTAACCTGTACCCTAAACCGAGCCCTAACCCTAACACTAACCCTAACCCTAACCCTAACCCATACCCTACGCCGTACCCGCACCCCTCCCCGAACCCGTACCCTAAGCCATACCCTAAACCTAACCCTAAGCCTAACCCTTACCCTAGGCTACCCTTCACTGCTTCTGCCTCCAATTGATTTCCTAAGCAGTAGTGTTTTAAGGAACAGCTTAAAAAGAGAATCCTAAAGTGATTTCTTTATAATGGGTGTGTTCCTTATCTTATCCTAGTGTCTAAACTCTTCTCCATGGCTGGACCCCCAAATAATATTCCTTTACGTGCAAAGGGGGAGCTAGAGAGTGGGATAGGTTTACTAACTACCCTAGCCCTAACGCGTAACCTAACCCTAACCCCTACCCTAACCCTAACACGTACCCTAATCCTAACCCGTACCCTAAACCGAGCCCTAACCCTAACACTAACCCAAACCCTAACCCTAACCCATACCCTACGCCGTACACGAACACCTCCCCGAACCCATACCCCAAGCCGTACCCTAAACCTAACCCTAAGCCTAACCCTAACCCTAGGCTACCCTTGACTGCTTCTGCCTCCAATAGATTTCCTAAGCACTAGTGTTTTAAGGAACAGCTTAAAAAGAGAATCCTAATGTGATTTCTTTATAATGGGTGTGTTCCTTGTCTTATCCTAGTGTCTAAACTCTTCTCCATGGCTGCACCCCCAAATAATATTGCCTTACGTGCTAAGGGGTATCTAGAGAGTGGGATAGGTTTAATAACTACCCTAACCCTAATGCGTACTCTAACCCTAACCCCTACCCTAACACTAACACGTACCCTAATCCTAACCCGTACCCTAAACCGAGCCCTAACCCTAACACTAACACTAACCCTAACCCTAACCCATACCCTACGCCGTACCTGAACCCCTCCCCAAACCCGTACCCTAAGCCGTACCCTAAGCCTAACCCTAAGCCTAACACTAACCCTAGGCTACCCTTGACTGCTTCTGCCTCCAATAGATTTCCTAAGCACTAGTGTTTTAAGCAACAGCTTAAAAAGAGAATCCTAATGTGATTTCTTTATAATGGGTGTGTTCCTTATCTTATCCTAGTGTCTAAACTCTTCTCCATGGCTGGACCCTCAAATAATATTCCTTTACGTGCTAAGGGGTATCTAGAGAGTGGGATAGGTTTAATAACTACCCTAACCCTAACGCGTACCCTAACCCTAACCCCTACCCTAACCCTAACACGTACCCTAATCCTAACCCGTACCCTAAACCGAGCCCTAACCCTAACACTAACCCTAACCCTAACCCTAACCCATACCCTACGCCGTACCCGCACCCCTCCCCGAACCCGTAACCTAAGCCGTACCCTAAGCCTAACCCTAAGCCTAACCCTAACTCTAGGCTACCCTTGACTGCTTCTGCCTCCAATAGATTTCCTAAGCACTAGTGTTTTAAGGAACAGCTTAAAAAGAGAATCCTAATGTGATTTCTTTATAATGGGTGTGTTCCTCATCTTATCCTAGTGTCTAAACTCTTCTCCATGGCTGGACCCACAAATAATATTCCTTTACGTGCTAAGGGGTATCTAGAAAGTGGGATAGGTTTAATAACTACCCTAACCCTAACGCGTACCCTAACCCTAACCCCTACCCTAACCCTAACACGTACCCTAATCCTAACCCGTACCCTAAACCGAGCCCTAACCCTAACACTAACCCTAACCCTAACCCTAACCCATACCCTACGCCGTACCCGCACCCCTCCCCGAACCCGTAACCTAAGCCGTACCCTAAGCCTAACCCTAAGCCTAACCCTAACTCTAGGCTACCCTTGACTGCTTCTGCCTCCAATAGATTTCCTAAGCACTAGTGTTTTAAGGAACAGCTTAAAAAGAGAATCCTAATGTGATTTCTTTATAATGGGTGTGTTCCTCATCTTATCCTAGTGTCTAAACTCTTCTCCATGGCTGGACCCACAAATAATATTCCTTTACGTGCTAAGGGGTATCTAGAGAGTGGGATAGGTTTAATAACTACCCTAACCCTAACGCGTACCCTAACCCTAACCCCTACCCTAACCCTAACACGTACCCTAATCCTAACCCGTACCCTAAACCGAGCCCTAACCCTAACACTAACCCTAACCCTAACCCTAACCCATGCCCTACGCCGTACCCGAAACCCTCCCCTACCCGTACCCTAAGCCATAACCTAAGCCTAACCCTAAGCCTAACACTAACCCTAGGCTACCCTTGACTGCTTCTGCCTCCAATAGATTTCCTAAGCACTAGTGTTTTAAGCAACAGCTTAAAAAGAGAATCCTAATGTGATTTCTTTATAATGGGTGTGTTCCTTATCTTATCCTAGTGTCTAAACTCTTCTCCATGGCTGGACCCCCAAATAATATTCCTTTACGTGCTAAGGGGTATCTAGAGAGTGGGATAGGTTTACTAACGACCCTAACCCTAATGCGTACCCTAACCCTAACCCCTACCCTAAACCTAACACGTTTCCTAATCCTAACCGTACCCTAAACCGAGCCCTAACCCTAACACAAACCCTAACCCTAACCCTAACCCATACCCTACGCCGTACCCGAAACCCTCCCCGAACCCGTACCCTAAGCCGTACCCTAAGCCTAACCCTAAGCCTAACCCTAACCCTAGGCTACCCTTGACTGCTTCTGCCTCCAATAGATTTCCTAAGCACTAGTGTTTTAAGGAACAGCTTAAAAAGAGAATCCTAAAGTGATTTCTTTATAATGGGTGTGTTCCTTACCTTATCCTAGCGTCTAAACTCTTCTCCATGGCTGGACCCCCAAATAATATTCCTTTACGTGCTAAGGGGTATCTAGAGAGTGGGATAGGTTTAACAACTACCCTAACCCTAACGCGTACCCTAAACCTAACCCCTACCCTAACCCTAACACGTACCCTAATCCTAACCCGTACCCTAAACCGAGCCCTAACCCTAACACTAACCCTAACCCTAACCCTAACCCATACCGTACGCCGTACCCGCACCCCTCCCCGAACCCGTACCCTAAGCCGTACCCTAAGCCTAACCCTAAGCCTAACACTAACCATAGGCTACCCTTGACTGCTTCTGCCTCCAATAGATTTCCTAAGCACTAGTGTTTTAAGCAACAGCTTAAAAAGAGAATCCTAATGTGATTTCTTTATAATGGGTGTGTTCCTTATCTTATCCTAGTGTCTAAACTCTTCTCCATGGCTGGACCGCCAAATAATATTCCTTTACGTGCTAAGGGGTATCTAGAGAGTGGGATAGGTTTACTAACTACCCTAACCCTAACGCGTACCCTAACCCTAACCCCTACCCTAACCCTAACACGTACCCTAATCCTAACCCGTACCCTAAACCGATCCCTAACCCTAACACTAACCCTAACCCAAACCCTAACCCATACCCTACGCCATACCCGAAACCCTCCCCGAACCCGTACCCTAAGCCGTACCCTAAGCCTAACCCTAAGCCTAACCCTAACCCTAGGCTACCCTTGACTGCTTCTGCCTCCAATAGATTTCCTAAGCACTAGTGTTTTAAGGAACAGCTGAAAAAGAGAATCCTAATGTGATTTCTTTATAATGGGTGTGTTCCTTATCTTATCCTAGTGTCTAAACTCTTCTCCATGGTTGGACCCCCAAATAATATTCCTTTACGTGCTAAGGGGTATCTAGAGAGTGGGATAGGTTTAATAACTACCCTAACCCTAACGCGTACCCTAACCCTAACCCCTACCCTAACCCTAACACGTACCCTAAACCGAGCCCTAACCCTAACCCTAACCCTAACCCTAACCCTAAACCGAGCCCTAACCCTAACACTAACACTAACCCTAACCCTAACCCATACCCTATGCCGTACCCGAACCCCTCACCAAACCCGTACCCTAAGCCGTACCCTAAGCCTAACCCTAAGCCTAACACTAACCCTAGGCTACCCTTGAGTGCTTCTGCCTCCAATAGATTTCCTAAGCACTAGTGTTTTAAGCAACAGCTTAAAAAGAGAATCCTAATGTGATTTCTTTATAATGGGTGTGTTCCTTATCTTATCCTAGTGTCTAAATTTTTCTCCATGGCTGGACCCCCAAATAATATTCCTTTACGTGCTAAGGGGTATCTAGAGAGTGGGATAGGTTTACTAACTACCCTAACCCTAACGCGTACCCTAACCCTAACCCCTACCCTAAACCTAACACGTACCCTAATCCTAACCGTACCCTAAACCGAGCCCTAACACTAACACTAACCCTAACCCTAACCCTAACCCATACCCTACGCCGTACCCGAAACCCTCCCCGAACCCGTACCCTAAGCCGTACCCTAAGCCTAACCCTAAGCCTAACCCTAACCCTAGGCTACCCTTGACTGCTTCTGCCTCCAATAGATTTCCTAAGCACTAGTGTTTTAAGGAACAGCTTAAAAAGAGAATCCTAATGTGATTTCTTTATAATGGGTGTGTTCCTTATCTTATCCTAGTGTCTAAACTCTTCTCCATGGCTGGACCCTCAAATAATATTCCTTTACGTGCTAAGGGGTATCTAGAGAGTGGGATAGGTTTAATAACTACCCTAACCCTAACGCGTACCCTAACCCTAACCCCTACCCTAACCCTAACACGTACCCTAATCCTAACCCGTACCCTAAACCGAGCCCTAACCCTAACACTAACCCTAACCCTAACCCTAACCCATACCCTACGCCGTACCCGCACCCCTCCCCGAACCTGTACCCTAAGCCGTACCCTAAGCCTAACCCTAAGCCTAACCCTAACCCTAGGCTACCCTTGACTGCTTCTGCCTCCAATAGATTTCCTAAGCACTAGTGTTTTAAGGAACAGCTTAAAAAGAGAATCCTAATGTGATTTCTTTATAATGGGTGTGTTCCTTATCTTATCCTAGTGTCTAAACTCTTCTCCATGGCTGGACCACCAAATAATATTCCTTTACGTGCTAAGGGGGAGCTAGAGAGTGGGATAGGTTTACTAACTACCCTAGCCCTAACGCGTAACCTAACCCTAACCCCTACCCTAACCCTAACACGTACCCTAATCCTAAACCGTACCCTAAACCGAGCCCTAACCTTAACACTAACCCTAACCCTAACCCTAACCCATACCCTACGCCGTACCCGAACCCCTCCCTGAACCCATACCGCAAGCCGTACCCTAACCCTAACCCTAAGCCTAACCCTAACCCTAGGCTACCCTTGACTGCTTCTGCCTCCAATAGATTTCCTAAGCACTAGTGTTTTAAGGAACAGCTTAAAAAGAGAATCCTAAAGTGATTTCTTTATAATGGGTGTGTTCCTTATCTTATCCTAGTGTCTAAACTCTTCTCCATGGCTGGACCCACAAATAATATTCCTTTACGTGCTAAGGGGTATCTAGAGAGTGGGATAGGTTTAATAACTACCCTAACCCTAACGCGTACCCTAACCCTAACCCCTACCCTAACCCTAACACGTACCCTAATCCTAACCCGTACCCTAAACCGAGCCCTAACCCTAACACTAACCCAAACCCTAACCCTAACCCATACCCTACGCCGTACACGAACACCTCCCCGAACCCATACCCCAAGCCGTACCCTAACCCTAACCCTAAGCCTAACCCTATCCCTAGGCTACCCTTGACTGCTTCTGCCTCCAATTGATTTCCTAAGCACTAGTGTTTTAAGAACAGCTTAAAAAGAGAATCCTAAAGTGATTTCTTTATAATGGCTGTGTTCCTTATCTTATCCTAGTGTCTAAACTCTTCTCCATGGCTGGACCCCCAAATAATATTCCTTTACGTGCTAAGGGGTATCTAGAGAGTGGGATAGGTTTACTAACGACCCTAACCCTAATGCGTACCCTAACCCTAACCCCTACCCTAAACCTAACACGTACCCTAATCCTAACGGTACCCTAAACCGAGCCCTAACCCTAACACAAACCCTAACCCTAACCCTAACCCATACCCTACGCCGTACCCGAAACCCTCCCCGAACCCGTACCCTAAGCCGTACCCTAAGCCTAACCCTAAGCCTAACCCTAACCCTAGGCTACCCTTGACTGCTTCTGCCTCCAATAGATTTCCTAAGCAGTAGTGTTTTAAGCAACAGCTTAAAAAGAGAATCCTAATGTGATTTCTTTATAATGGGTGTGTTCCTTATCTTATCCTAGTGTCTAAACTCTTCTCCATGGCTGGACCCCCAAATAATATTCCTTTACGTGCTAAGGAGTATCTAGAGAGTGGGATAGGTTTACTAACGACCCTAACCCTAATGCGTACCCTAACCCTAACCCCTACCCTAAACCTAACACGTACCCTAATCCTAACCGTACCCTAAACCGAGCCCTAACCCTAACACAAACCCTAACCCTAACCCTAACCCATACCCTACGCCGTACCCGAAACCCTCCCCGAACCCGTACCCTAAGCCGTACCCTAACCCTAACCCTAAGCCTAACCCTAACCCTAGGCTACCCTTGACTGCTTCTGCCTCCAATAGATTTCCTAAGCACTAGTGTTTTAAGCAACAGCTTAAAAAGAGAATCCTAATGTGATTTCTTTATAATGGGTGTGTTCCTTATCTTATCCTAGTGTCTAAACTCTTCTCCATGGCTGGACCCCCAAATAATATTCCTTTACGTGCTAAGGGGTATCTAGAGAGTGGGATAGGTTTAATAACTACCCTAACCCTAATGCGTACCCTAACCCTAACCCCTACCCTAACCCTAACACGTACCCTAATCCTAACCCGTACCCTAAACCGAGCCCTAACCCTAACCCTAACCCTAACCCATACGCTACGCCGTACCCGAAACCCTCCCCGAACCCGTACCCTAAGCCGTACCCTAAGCCTAACCCTAAGCCTAACCTTACCCTAGGCTACCCTTGACTGCTTCTGCCTCCAATAGATTTCCTAAGCACTAGTGTTTTAAGGAACAGCTTAAAAAGAGAATCCTAATGTGATTTCTTTATAATGGGTGTGTTCCTTATCTTATCCTAGGGTCTAAACTCTTCTACATGGCTGCACCCCCAAATAATATTGCCTTACGTGCTAAGGGGTATCTAGAGAGTGGGATAGGTTTAATAACTACCCTAACCCTAACGCGTACCCTAACCCTAACCCCTACCCTAAACCTAACACGTACCCTAATCCTAACCGTACCCTAAACCGAGCCCTAACACTAACACTAACCCTAACCCTAACCCTAACCCATACCCTACGCCGTACCCGAAACCCTCCCCGAACCCGTACCCTAAGCCACACCCTAAGCCTAACCCTAAGCCTAACCCTAACCCTAGGCTACCCTTGACTGCTTCTGCCTCCAATAGATTTCCTAAGCACTAGTGTTTTAAGGAACAGCTTAAAAAGAGAATCCTAATGTGATTTCTTTATAATGGGTGTGTTCCTTATCTTATCCTAGTGTCTAAACTCTTCTCCATGGCTGGACCCTCAAATAATATTCCTTTACGTGCTAAGGGGTATCTAGAGAGTGGGATAGGTTTAATAACTACCCTAACCCTAACGCGTACCCTAACCCTAACCCCTACCCTAACCCTAACACGTACCCTAATCCTAACCCGTACCCTAAACCGAGCCCTAACCCTAACACTAACCCTAACCCTAACCCTAACCCATACCCTACGCCGTACCCGCACCCCTCCCCGAACCCGTACCCTAAGCCGTACCCTAAGCCTAACCCTAAGCCTAACCCTAACCCTAGGCTACCCTTGACTGCTTCTGCCTCCAATAGATTTCCTAAGCACTAGTGTTTTAAGGAACAGCTTAAAAAGAGAATCCTAATGTGATTTCTTTATAATGGGTGTGTTCCTTATCTTATCCTAGTGTCTAAACTCTTCTCCATGGCTGGACCACCAAATAATATTCCTTTACGTGCTAAGGGGGAGCTAGAGAGTGGGATAGGTTTACTAACTACCCTAGCCCTAACGCGTAACCTAACCCTAACCCCTACCCTAACCCTAACACGTACCCTAATCCTAACCCGTACCCTAAACCGAGCCCTAACCTTAACACTAACCCTAACCCTAACCCTAACCCATACCCTACGCCGTACCCGAACCCCTCCCTGAACCCATACCGCAAGCCGTACCCTAACCCTAACCCTAAGCCTAACCCTAACCCTAGGCTACCCTTGACTGCTTCTGCCTCCAATAGATTTCCTAAGCACTAGTGTTTTAAGGAACAGCTTAAAAAGAGAATCCTAAAGTGATTTCTTTATAATGGGTGTGTTCCTTATCTTATCCTAGTGTCTAAACTCTTCTCCATGGCTGGACCCACAAATAATATTCCTTTACGTGCTAAGGGGTATCTAGAGAGTGGGATAGGTTTAATAACTACCCTAACCCTAACGCGTACCCTAACCCTAACCCCTACCCTAACCCTAACACGTACCCTAATCCTAACCCGTACCCTAAACCGAGCCCTAACCCTAACACTAACCCAAACCCTAACCCTAACCCATACCCTACGCCGTACACGAACACCTCCCCGAACCCATACCTCAAGCCGTACCCTAACCCTAACCCTAAGCCTAACCCTAACCCTAGGCTACCCTTGACTGCTTCTGCCTCCAATTGATTTCCTAAGCACTAGTGTTTTAAGAACAGCTTAAAAAGAGAATCCTAAAGTGATTTCTTTATAATGGCTGTGTTCCTTATCTTATCCTAGTGTCTAAACTCTTCTCCATGGCTGGACCCCCAAATAATATTCCTTTACGTGCTAAGGGGTATCTAGAGAGTGGGATAGGTTTACTAACGACCCTAACCCTAATGCGTACCCTAACCCTAACCCCTACCCTAAACCTAACACGTACCCTAATCCTAACCGTACCCTAAACCGAGCCCTAACCCTAACACAAACCCTAACCCTAACCCTAACCCATACCCTACGCCGTACCCGAAACCCTCCCCGAACCCGTACCCTAAGCCGTACCCTAAGCCTAACCCTAAGCCTAACCCTAACCCTAGGCTACCCTTGACTGCTTCTGCCTCCAATAGATTTCCTAAGCACTAGTGTTTTAAGGAACAGCTTAAAAAGAGAATCCTAAAGTGATTTCTTTATAATGGGTGTGTTCCTTATCTTATCCTAGTGTCTAAACTCTTCTCCATGGCTGGACCCCCAAATAATATTCCTTTACGTGCTAAGGGGTATCTAGAGAGTGGGATAGGTTTAACAACTACCCTAACCCTAACGCGTACCCTAAACCTAACCCCTACCCTAACCCTAACACGTACCCTAATCCTAACCCGTACCCTAAACCGAGCCCTAACCCTAACACTAACCCTAACCCTAACCCTAACCCATACCCTACGCCGTACCCGCACCCCTCCCCGAACCCGTACCCTAAGCCGTACCCTCAGCCGAACCCTAAGCCTAACCCTAACCCTAGGCTACCCTTGACTGCTTCTGCCTCCAATAGATTTCCTAAGCACTAGTGTTTTAAGGAACAGCTTAAAAAGAGAATCCTAATGTGATTTCTTTATAATGGGTGTGTTCCTTATCTTATCCTAGTGTCTAAACTCTTCTCCATGGCTGGACCCCCAAATAATATTCCTTTACGTGCTAAGGGGTATCTAGAGAGTGGGATAGGTTTACTAACGACCCTAACTCTAATGCGTACCCTAACCCTAACCCCTACCCTAAACCTAACACGTACCCTAATCCTAACCGTACCCTAAACCGAGCCCTAACCCTAACACAAACCCTAACCCTAACCCTAACCCATACCCTACGCCGTACCCGAAACCCTCCCCGAACCCGTACCCTAAGCCGTACCCTAACCCTAACCCTAAGCCTAACCCTAACCCTAGGCTACCCTTGACTGCTTCTGCCTCCAATAGATTTCCTAAGCACTAGTGTTTTAAGCAACAGCTTAAAAAGAGAATCCTAATGTGATTTCTTTATAATGGGTGTGTTCCTTATCTTATCCTAGTGTCTAAACTCTTCTCCATGGCTGGACCCCCAAATAATATTCCTTTACGTGCTAAGGGGTATCTAGAGAGTGGGATAGGTTTAATAACTACCCTAACCCTAATGCGTACCCTAACCCTAACCCCTACCCTAACCCTAACACGTACCCTAATCCTAACCCGTACCCTAAACCGAGCCCTAACCCTAACCCTAACCCTAACCCATACGCTACGCCGTACCCGAAACCCTCCCCGAACCCGTACCCTAAGCCGTACCCTAAGCCTAACCCTAAGCCTAACCTTACCCTAGGCTACCCTTGACTGCTTCTGCCTCCAATAGATTTCCTAAGCACTAGTGTTTTAAGGAACAGCTTAAAAAGAGAATCCTAATGTGATTTCTTTATAATGGGTGTGTTCCTTATCTTTTCCTAGTGTCTAAACTCTTCTACATGGCTGCACCCCCAAATAATATTGCCTTACGTGCTAAGGGGTATCTAGAGAGTGGGATAGGTTTAATAACTACCCTAACCCTAACGCGTACCCTAACCCTAACCCCTACCCTAAACCTAACACGTACCCTAATCCTAACCCGTACCCTAAACCGAGCCCTAACCCTAACACTAACCCAAACCCTAACCCTAACCCATACCCTACGCCGTACACGAACACCTCCCCGAACCCATACCCCAAGCCGTACCCTAACCCTAACCCTAAGCCTAACCCTAACCCTAGGCTACCCTTGACTGCTTCTGCCTCCAATAGATTTCCTAAGCACTAGTGTTTTAAGCAGCAGCTTAAAAAGAGAATCCTAATGTGATTTCTTTATAATGGGTGTGTTCCTTATCTTATCCTAGTGTCTAAACTCTTCTCCATGGCTGGACCCCCAAATAATATTCCTTTACGTGCTAAGGGGTATCTAGAGAGTGGGATAGGTTTAATAACTACCCTAACCCTAATGCGTACCCTAACCCTAACCCCTACCCTAACCCTAACACGTACCCTAATCCTAACCCGTACCCTAAACCGAGCCCTAAACCTAACCCTAACCCTAACCCATACCCTACGCCGTACCCGAAACCCTCCCCGAACCCGTACCCTAAGCCGTACCCTAAGCCTAACCCTAAGCCTAACCTTACCCTAGGCTACCCTTGACTGCTTCTGCCTCCAATAGATTTCCTAAGCACTAGTGTTTTAAGGAACAGCTTAAAAAGAGAATTCTAATGTGATTTCTTTATAATGGGTGTGTTCCTTATCTTATCCTAGTGTCTAAATTCTTCTCCATTGCTGGAACCCCAAATAATATGCCTTTACGTGCTAAGGGGTATCTAGAGAGTGGGATAGGTTTACTAACTACCCTAACCCTAACGCGTACCCTAACCCTAACCCCTACCCTAAACCTAACACGTACCCTAATCCTAACCGTACCCTAAACCGAGCCCTAACCCTAACACTAACCCTAACCCTAACCCTAACCCATACCCTACGCCGTACCCGAAACCCTCCCCGAACCCGTACCCTAAGCCGTACCCTAAGCCTAACCCTAAGCCTAACCCTAACCCTAGGCTACCCTTGACTGCTTCTGCCTCTTATAGATTTCCTAAGCACTAGTGTTTTAAGGAACAGCTTAAAAAGAGAATCCTAATGTGATTTCTTTATAATGGGTGTGTTCCTTATCTTATCCTAGTGTCTAAACTCTTCTCCATGGCTGGGCCCTCAAGTAATATTCCTTTACGTGCTAAGGGGTATCTAGAGAGTGGGATAGGTTTAATAACTACCCTAACCCTAACGCGTACCCTAACCCTAACCCCTACCCTAACCCTAACACGTACCCTAATCCTAACCCGTACCCTAAACCGAGCCCTAACCCTAACACTAACCCTAACCCTAACCCTAACCCATACCCTACGCCGTACCCGCACCCCTCCCCGAACCCGTACCCTAAGCCGTACCCTAAGCCTAACCCTAAGCCTAACCCTAACCCTAGGCTACCCTTGACTGCTTCTGCCTCCAATAGATTTCCTAAGCACTACTGTTTTAAGGAACAGCTTAAAAAGAGAATCCTAATGTGATTTCTTTATAATGGGTGTGTTCCTTATCTTATCCTAGTGTCTAAACTCTTCTCCATGGCTGCACCCCCAAATAATATTCCCTTACGTGCTAAGGGGTATCTAGAGAGTGGGATAGGTTTAATAACTACCCTAACCCTAACGCGTACCCTAACCCTAACCCCTACCCTAACCCTAACACGTACCCTAATCCTAACCTGTACCCTAAACCGAGCCCTAACCCTAACACTAACCCTAACCCTAACCCTAACCCATACCCTACGCCGTAACCGCACCCCTCCCCGAACCCGTACCCTAAGCCATACCCTAAACCTAACCCTAAGCCTAACCCTAACCCTAGGCTACCCTTCACTGCTTCTGCCTCCAATTGATTTCCTAAGCAGTAGTGTTTTAAGGAACAGCTTAAAAAGAGAATCCTAAAGTGATTTCTTTATAATGGGTGTGTTCCTTATCTTATCCTAGTGTCTAAACTCTTCTCCATGGCTGGACTCACAAATAATATTCCTTTACGTGCTAAGGGGGAGCTAGAGAGTGGGATAGGTTTACTAAGTACCCTAGCCCTAACACGTAACCTAACCCTAACCCCTACCCTAACCCTAACACGTACCCTAATCCTAACCTGTACCCTAAACCGAGCCCTAACCCTAACACTAACCCAAACCCTAACCCTAACCCATACCCTACGCCGTACACGAACACCTCCCCGAACCCATACCCCAAGCCGTACCCTAACCCTAACCCTAAGCCTAACCCTAACCCTAGGCTACCCTTGACTGCTTCTGCCTCCAATAGATTTCCTAAGCACTAGTGTTTTAAGGAACAGCTTAAAAAGAGAATCCTAATGTGATTTCTTTATAATGGGTGTGTTCCTTATCTTATCCTAGTGTCTAAACTCTTCTCCATGGCTGCACCCCCAAATAATATTGCCTTACGTGCTAAGGGGTATCTAGAGAGTGGGATAGGTTTAATAACTACCCTAACCCTAATGCGTACTCTAACCCTAACCCCTACCCTAACACTAACACGTACCCTAATCCTAACCCGTACCCTAAACCGAGCCCTAACCCTAACACTAACACTAACCCTAACCCTAACCCATACCCTACGCCGTACCTGAACCCCTCCCCAAACCCGTACCCTAAGCCGTACCCTAAGCCTAACCCTAAGCCTAACACTAACCCTAGGCTACCCTTGACTGCTTCTGCCTCCAATAGATTTCCTAAGCACTAGTGTTTTAAGCAACAGCTTAAAAAGAGAATCCTAATGTGATTTCTTTATAATGGGTGTGTTCCTTATCTTATCCTAGTGTCTAAACTCTTCTCCATGGCTGGACCCTCAAATAATATTCCTTTACGTGCTAAGGGGTATCTAGAGAGTGGGATAGGTTTAATAACTACCCTAACCCTAACGCGTACCCTAACCCTAACCCCTACCCTAACCCTAACACGTACCCTAATCCTAACCCGTACCCTAAACCGAGCCCTAACCCTAACACTAACCCTAACCCTAACCCTAACCCATACCCTACGCCGTACCCGCACCCCTCCCCGAACCCGTAACCTAAGCCGTACCCTAAGCCTAACCCTAAGCCTAACCCTAACCCTAGGCTACCCTTGACTGCTTCTGCCTCCAATAGATTTCCTAAGCACTAGTGTTTTAAGAACAGCTTAAAAAGAGAATCCTAAAGTGATTTCTTTATAATGGGTGTGTTCCTTATCTTATCCTAGTGTCTAAACTCTTCTCCATGGCTGCACCCCCAAATAATATTCCCTTACGTGCTAAGGGGTATCTAGAGAGTGGGATAGGTTTAATAACTACCCTAACCCTAACGCGTACCCTAACCCTAACCCCTACCCTAACCCTAACACGTACCCTAATCCTAACCTGTACCCTAAACCGAGCCCTAACCCTAACACTAACCCTAACCCTAACCCTAACCCATACCCTACGCCGTACCCGCACCCCTCCCCGAACCCGTACCCTAAGCCATACCCTAAACCTAACCCTAAGCCTAACCCTAACCCTAGGCTACCCTTGACTGCTTCTGCCTCCAATTGATTTCCTAAGCAGTAGTGTTTTAAGGAACAGCTTAAAAAGAGAATCCTAATGTGATTTCTTTATAATGGGTGTGTTCCTTATCTTATCCTAGTGTCTAAACTCTTCTCCATGGCTGGACCCCCAAATAATATTCCTTTACGTGCTAAGGGGGAGCTAGAGAGTGGGATAGGTTTAATAACTACCCTAGCCCTAACGCGTAACCTAACCCTAACCCCTACCCTAACCCTAACACGTACCCTAATCCTAACCCGTACCCTAAACCGAGCCCTAACCCTAACACTAACCCAAACCCTAACCCTAACCCATACCCTACGCCGTTCACGAACACCTCCCCGAACCCATACCCCAAGCCGTACCCTAACCCTAACCCTAAGCCTAACCCTAACCCTAGGCTACCCTTGACTGCTTCTGCCTCCAATTGATTTCCTAAGCACTAGTGTTTTAAGAACAGCTTAAAAAGAGAATCCTAAAGTGATTTCTTTATAATGGGTGTGTTCCTTATCTTATCCTAGTGTCTAAACTCTTCTCCATGGCAGGACCCCCAAATAATATTCCTTTACGTGCTAAGGGGTATCTAGAGAGTGGGATAGGTTTAATAACTACCCTAACCCTAACGCGTACCCTAACCCTAACCCCTACCCTAACCCTAACACGTACCCTAATCCTAACCCGTACCCTAAACCGAGCCCTAACCCTAACACTAACCCTAACCCTAACCCTAACCCATACCCTACGCCGTACCCGAAACCCTCCCCGAACCCGTACCCTAAGCCATACCCTAAGCCTAACCCTAAGCCTAACACTAACCCTAGGCTACCCTTGACTGCTTCTGCCTCCAATAGATTTCCTAAGCACTAGTGTTTTAAGCAACAGCTTAAAAAGAGAATCCTAATGTGATTTCTTTATAATGGGTGTGTTCCTTATCTTATCCTAGTGTCTAAACTCTTCTCCATGGCTGGACCCCCAAATAATATTCCTTACGTGCTAAGGGGTATCTAGAGAGTGGGATAGGTTTACTAACGACCCTAACCCTAATGCGTACCCTAACCCTAACCCCTACCCTAAACCTAACACGTACCCTAATCCTAACCGTACCCTAAACCGAGCCCTAACCCTAACACAAACCCTAACACTAACCCTAACCCATACCCTACGCCGTACCAGAAACCCTCCCCGAACCCGTACCCTAAGCCGTACCCTAAGCCTAACCCTAAGCCTAACCCTAACCCTAGGCTACCCTTGACTGCTTCTGCCTCCAATAGATTTCCTAAGCACTAGTGTTTTAAGGAACAGCTTAAAAAGAGAATCCTAAAGTGATTTCTTTATAATGGGTGTGTTCCTTATCTTATCCTAGCGTCTAAACTCTTCTCCATGGCTGGACCCCCAAATAATATTCCTTTACGTGCTAAGGGGTATCTAGAGAGTGGGATAGGTTTAACAACTACCCTAACCCTAACGCGTACCCTAAACCTAACCCCTACCCTAACCCTAACACGTACCCTAATCCTAAACCGTACCCTAAACCGAGCCCTAACCCTAACACTAACCCTAACCCTAACCCTAACCCATACCCTACGCCGTACCCGCACCCCTCCCCGAACCCGTACCCTAAGCCGTACCCTCAGCCGAACCCTAAGCCTAACCCTAACCCTAGGCTACCCTTGACTGCTTCTGCCTCCAATAGATTTCCTAAGCACTAGTGTTTTAAGGAACAGCTTAAAAAGAGAATCCTAATGTGATTTCTTTATAATGGGTGTGTTCCTTATCTTATCCTAGTGTCTAAACTCTTCTCCATGGCTGCACCCCCAAATAATATTGCCTTACGTGCTAAGGGGTATCTAGAGAGTGGGATAGGTTTAATAACTACCCTAACCCTAATGCGTACTCTAACCCTAACCCCTACCCTAACACTAACACGTACCCTAATCCTAACCCGTACCCTAAACCGAGCCCTAACCCTAACACTAACCCTAACCCTAACCCATACCCTACGCCGTACCCGAACCCCTCCCCAAACCCGTACCCTAAGCCGTACCCTAAGCCTAACCCTAAGCCTAACACTAACCCTAGGCTACCCTTGACTGCTTCTGCCTCCAATAGATTTCCTAAGCACTAGTGTTTTCAGCAACAGCTTAAAAAGAGAATCCTAATGTGATTTCTTTATAATGGGTGTGTTCCTTATCTTATCCTAGTGTCTAAATTCTTCTCCATGGCTGGACCCCCAAATAATATTCCTTTATGTGCTAAGGGGTATCTAGAGAGTGGGATAGGTTTACTAACGACCCTAACCCTAATGCGTACCCTAACCCTAACCCCTACCCTAAACCTAACACGTACCCTAATCCTAACCGTACCCTAAACCGAGCCCTAACACTAACACTAACCCTAACCCTAACCCTAACCCATACCCTACGCCGTACCCGAAACCCTCCCCGAACCCGTACCCTAAGCCGTACCCTAAGCCTAACCCTAAGCCTAACCCTAACCCTAGGCTACCCTTGACTGCTTCTGCCTCCAATAGATTTCCTAAGCACTAGTGTTTTAAGCAACAGCTTAAAAAGAGAATCCTAATGTGATTTCTTTATAATGGGTGTGTTCCTTATCTTATCCTAGTGTCTAAATTCTTCTCCATGGCTGGACCCCCAAATAATATTCCCTTACGTGCTAAGGGGTATCTAGAGAGTGGGATAGGTTTAATAACTACCCTAACCCTAACGCGTACCCTAACCCTAACCCCTACCCTAACCCTAACACGTACCCTAATCCTAACCTGTACCCTAAACCGAGCCCTAACCCTAACACTAACCCTAACCCTAACCCTAACCCATACCCTACGCCGTACCCGCACCCCTCCCCGAACCCGTACCCTAAGCCATACCCTAAACCTAACCCTAAGCCTAACCCTTACCCTAGGCTACCCTTCACTGCTTCTGCCTCCAATTGATTTCCTAAGCAGTAGTGTTTTAAGGAACAGCTTAAAAAGAGAATCCTAAAGTGATTTCTTTATAATGGGTGTGTTCCTTATCTTATCCTAGTGTCTAAACTCTTCTCCATGGCTGGACCCCCAAATAATATTCCTTTACGTGCAAAGGGGGAGCTAGAGAGTGGGATAGGTTTACTAACTACCCTAGCCCTAACGCGTAACCTAACCCTAACCCCTACCCTAACCCTAACACGTACCCTAATCCTAACCCGTACCCTAAACCGAGCCCTAACCCTAACACTAACCCAAACCCTAACCCTAACCCATACCCTACGCCGTACACGAACACCTCCCCGAACCCATACCCCAAGCCGTACCCTAAACCTAACCCTAAGCCTAACCCTAACCCTAGGCTACCCTTGACTGCTTCTGCCTCCAATAGATTTCCTAAGCACTAGTGTTTTAAGGAACAGCTTAAAAAGAGAATCCTAATGTGATTTCTTTATAATGGGTGTGTTCCTTGTCTTATCCTAGTGTCTAAACTCTTCTCCATGGCTGCACCCCCAAATAATATTGCCTTACGTGCTAAGGGGTATCTAGAGAGTGGGATAGGTTTAATAACTACCCTAACCCTAATGCGTACTCTAACCCTAACCCCTACCCTAACACTAACACGTACCCTAATCCTAACCCGTACCCTAAACCGAGCCCTAACCCTAACACTAACACTAACCCTAACCCTAACCCATACCCTACGCCGTACCTGAACCCCTCCCCAAACCCGTACCCTAAGCCGTACCCTAAGCCTAACCCTAAGCCTAACACTAACCCTAGGCTACCCTTGACTGCTTCTGCCTCCAATAGATTTCCTAAGCACTAGTGTTTTAAGCAACAGCTTAAAAAGAGAATCCTAATGTGATTTCTTTATAATGGGTGTGTTCCTTATCTTATCCTAGTGTCTAAACTCTTCTCCATGGCTGGACCCTCAAATAATATTCCTTTACGTGCTAAGGGGTATCTAGAGAGTGGGATAGGTTTAATAACTACCCTAACCCTAACGCGTACCCTAACCCTAACCCCTACCCTAACCCTAACACGTACCCTAATCCTAACCCGTACCCTAAACCGAGCCCTAACCCTAACACTAACCCTAACCCTAACCCTAACCCATACCCTACGCCGTACCCGCACCCCTCCCCGAACCCGTAACCTAAGCCGTACCCTAAGCCTAACCCTAAGCCTAACCCTAACTCTAGGCTACCCTTGACTGCTTCTGCCTCCAATAGATTTCCTAAGCACTAGTGTTTTAAGGAACAGCTTAAAAAGAGAATCCTAATGTGATTTCTTTATAATGGGTGTGTTCCTTATCTTATCCTAGTGTCTAAACTCTTCTCCATGGCTGCACCCCCAAATAATATTCCTTTACGTGCTAAGGGGTATCTAGAGAGTGGGATAGGTTTAATAACTACCCTAACCCTAACGCGTACCCTAACCCTAACCCCTACCCTAACCCTAACACGTACCCTAATCCTAACCTGTACCCTAAACCGAGCCCTAACCCTAACACTAACCCTAACCCTAACCCTAACCCATACCCTACGCCGTACCCGCACCCCTCCCCGAACCCGTACCCTAAGCCATACCCTAAACCTAACCCTAAGCCTAACCCTAACCCTAGGCTACCCTTGACTGCTTCTGCCTCCAATTGATTTCCTAAGCAGTAGTGTTTTAAGGAACAGCTTAAAAAGAGAATCCTAATGTGATTTCTTTATAATGGGTGTGTTCCTTATCTTATCCTAGTGTCTAAACTCTTCTCCATGGCTGGACCCCCAAATAATATTCCTTTACGTGCTAAGGGGGAGCTAGAGAGTGGGATAGGTTTAATAACTACCCTAGCCCTAACGCGTAACCTAACCCTAACCCCTACCCTAACCCTAACACGTACCCTAATCCTAACCCGTACCCTAAACCGAGCCCTAACCCTAACACTAACCCAAACCCTAACCCTAACCCATACCCTACGCCGTACACGAACACCTCCCCGAACCCATACCCCAAGCCGTACCCTAACCCTAACCCTAAGCCTAACCCTAACCCTAGGCTACCCTTGACTGCTTCTGCCTCCAATTGATTTCCTAAGCACTAGTGTTTTAAGAACAGCTTAAAAAGAGAATCCTAAAGTGATTTCTTTATAATGGGTGTGTTCCTTATCTTATCCTAGTGTCTAAACTCTTCTCCATGGCTGGACCCCCAAATAATATTCCTTTACGTGCTAAGGGGTATCTAGAGAGTGGGATAGGTTTAATAACTACCCTAACCCTAATGCGTACCCTAACCCTAACCCCTACCCTAACCCTAACACGTACCCTAATCCTAACCCGTACCCTAAACCGAGCCCTAACCCTAACACTAACCCTAACCCTAACCCTAACCCATACCCTACGCCGTACCCGAAACCCTCCCCGAACCCGTACCCTAAGCCATACCCTAAGCCTAACCCTAAGCCTAACACTAACCCTAGGCTACCCTTTACTGCTTCTGCCTCCAATAGATTTCCTAAGCACTAGTGTTTTAAGCAACAGCTTAAAAAGAGAATCCTAATGTGATTTCTTTATAATGGGTGTGTTCCTTATCTTATCCTAGTGTCTAAACTCTTCTCCATGGCTGGACCCCCAAATAATATTCCTTTACGTGCTAAGGGGTATCTAGAGAGTGGGATAGGTTTACTAACGACCCTAACCCTAATGCGTACCCTAACCCTAACCCCTACCCTAAACCTAACCCGTACCCTAATCCTAACCGAACCCTAAACCGAGCCCTAACCCTAACACAAACCCTAACCCTAACCCTAACCCATACCCTACGCCGTACCCGAAACCCTCCCCGAACCCGTACCCTAAGCCGTACCCTAAGCCTAACCCTAAGCCTAACCCTAACCCTAGGCTACCCTTGACTGCTTCTGCCTCCAATAGATTTCCTAAGCACTAGTGTTTTAAGGAACAGCTTAAAAAGAGAATCCTAAAGTGATTTCTTTATAATGGGTGTGTTCCTTATCTTATCCTAGCGTCTAAACTCTTCTCCATGGCTGGACCCCCAAATAATATTCCTTTACGTGCTAAGGGGTATCTAGAGAGTGGGATAGGTTTAACAACTACCCTAACCCTAACGCGTACCCTAAACCTAACCCCTACCCTAACCCTAACACGTACCCTAATCCTAAACCGTACCCTAAACCGAGCCCTAACCCTAACACTAACCCTAACCCTAACCCTAACCCATACCCTACGCCGTACCCGCACCCCTCCCCGAACCCGTACCCTAAGCCGTACCCTCAGCCGAACCCTAAGCCTAACCCTAACCCTAGGCTACCCTTGACTGCTTCTGCCTCCAATAGATTTCCTAAGCACTAGTGTTTTAAGGAACAGCTTAAAAAGAGAATCCTAATGTGATTTCTTTATAATGGGTGTGTTCCTTATTTATCCTAGTGTCTAAACTCTTCTCCATGGCTGCACCACCAAATAATATTGCCTTACGTGCTAAGGGGTATCTAGAGAGTGGGATAGGTTTAATAACTACCCTAACCCTAATGCGTACTCTAACCCTAACCCCTACCCTAACAATAACACGTACCCTAATCCTAACCCATACCCTAAACCGAGCCCTAACCCTAACACTAACCCTAACCCTAACCCATACCCTACGCCGTACCCGAACCCCTCCCCAAACCCGTACCCTAAGCCGTACCCTAAGCCTAACCCTAAGCCTAACACTAACCCTAGGCTACCCTTGACTGCTTCTGCCTCCAATAGATTTCCTAAGCACTAGTGTTTTAAGCAACAGCTTAAAAAGAGAATCCTAATGTGATTTCTTTATAATGGGTGTGTTCCTTATCTTATCCTAGTGTCTAAATTCTTCTCCATGGCTGGACCCCCAAATAATATTCCTTTACGTGCTAAGGGGTATCTAGAGAGTGGGATAGGTTTACTAACGACCCTAACCCTAATGCGTACCCTAACCCTAACCCCTACCCTAAACCTAACACGTACCCTAATCCTAACCGTACCCTAAACCGAGCCCTAACACTAACACTAACCCTAACCCTAACCCTAACCCATACCCTACGCCGTACCCGAAACCCTCCCCGAACCCGTACCCTAAGCCGTACCCTAAGCCTAACCCTAAGCCTAACACTAACCCTAGGCTACCCTTGACTGCTTCTGCCTCCAATAGATTTCCTAAGCACTAGTGTTTTAAGGAACAGCTGAAAAAGAGAATCCTAATGTGATTTCTTTATAATGGGTGTGTTCCTTATCTTATCCTAGTGTCTAAACTCTTCTCCATGGCTGGACCCTCAAATAATATTCCTTTACGTGCTAAGGGGTATCTAGAGAGTGGGATAGGTTTAATAACTACCCTAACCCTAACGCGTACCCTAACCCTAACCCCTACCCTAACCCTAACACGTACCCTAATCCTAACCCGTAACCTAAACCGAGCCCTAACCCTAACACTAACCCTAACCCTAACCCTAACCCATACCCTACGCCGTACCCGCACCCCTCCTCGAACACGTACCCTAAGCCGTACCCTAAGCCTAACCCTAAGCCTAACCCTAACCCTAGGCTACCCTTGACTGCTTCTGCCTCCAATAGATTTCCTAAGCACTAGTGTTTTAAGGAACAGCTTAAAAAGAGAATCCTAATGTGATTTCTTTATAATGGGTGTGTTCCTTATCTTATCCTAGTGTCTAAACTCTTCTCCATGGCTGGACCACCAAATAATATACCTTTACGTGCTAAGGGGGAGCTAGAGAGTGGGATAGGTTTACTAACTACCCTAGCCCTAACGCGTAACCTAACCCTAACCCCTACCCTAACCCTAACACGTACCCTAATCCTAACCCGTACCCTAAACCGAGCCCTAACCCTAACACTAACACTAACCCTAACCCTAACCCATACCCTACGCCATACCTGAACCCCTCCCGAAACCCGTACCCTAAGCCGTACCCTAAGCCTAACCCTAAGCCTAACCCTAACCCTAGGCTACCCTTGACTGCTTCTGCCTCCAATAGATTTCCTAAGCACTAGTGTTTTAAGCAACAGCTTAAAAAGAGAATCCTAATGTGATTTCTTTATAATGGGTGTGTTCCTTATCTTATCCTAGTGTCTAAATTCTTTTCCTTTGCTGGAACCCCAAATAATATTCCTTTACGTGCTAAGGGGTATCTAGAGAGTGGGATAGGTTTACTAACTACCCTAACCCTAACGCGTACCCTAACCCTAACCCCTACCCTAAACCTAACATGTACCCTAATCCTAACCGTACCCTAAACCGAGCCCTAACCCTAACACTAACCCTAACCCTAACCCTAACCCATACCCTACGCCGTACCCGAAACCCTCCCCGAACCCGTACCCTAAGCCGTACCCTAAGCCTAACCCTAAGCCTAACCCTAACCCTACGCTACCCTTGACTGCTTCTGCCTCCAATAGATTTCCTAAGCACTAGTGTTTTAAGGAACAGCTTAAAAAGAGAATCCTAATGTGATTTCTTTATAATGGGTGTGTTCCTCATCTTATCCTAGTGTCTAAACTCTTCTCCATGGCTGGACCCTCAAATAATATTCCTTTACGTGCTAAGGGGTATCTAGAGAGTGGGATAGGTTTAATAACTACCCTAACCCTAACGCGTACCCTAACCCTAACCCCTACCCTAACCCTAACACGTACCCTAATCCTAACCCGTACCCTAAACCGAGCCCTAACCCTAACACTAACCCTAACCCTAACCCTAACCCATACCCTACGCCGTACCCGAAACCCTCCCCGAACCCGTACCCTAAGCCGTACCCTAAGCCTAACCCTAAGCCTAACCCTAACCCTAGGCTACCCTTGACTGCTTCTGCCTCCAATAGATTTCCTAAGCACTAGTGTTTTAAGGAACAGCTTAAAAAGAGAATCCTAATGTGATTTCTTTATAATGGGTGTGTTCCTTATCTTATCCTAGTGTCTAAACTCTTCTCCATGGCTGCACCCCCAAATAATATTCCTTTACGTGCTAAGGGGTATCTAGAGAGTGGGATAGGTTTAATAACTACCCTAACCCTAACGCGTACCCTAACCCTAACCCCTACCCTAACCCTAACACGTACCCTAATCCTAACCTGTACCCTAAACCGAGCCCTAACCCTAACACTAACCCTAACCCTAACCCTAACCCATACCCTACGCCGTACCCGCACCCCTCCCCGAACCCGTACCCTAAGCCATACCCTAAACCTAACCCTAAGCCTAACCCTAACCCTAGGCTACCCTTGACTGCTTCTGCCTCCAATTGATTTCCTAAGCAGTAGTGTTTTAAGGAACAGCTTAAAAAGAGAATCCTAATGTGATTTCTTTATAATGGGTGTGTTCCTTATCTTATCCTAGTGTCTAAACTCTTCTCCATGGCTGGACCCCCAAATAATATTCCTTTACGTGCTAAGGGGGAGCTAGAGAGTGGGATAGGTTTAATAACTACCCTAGCCCTAACGCGTAACCTAACCCTAACCCCTACCCTAACCCTAACACGTACCCTAATCCTAACCCGTACCCTAAACCGAGCCCTAAACCTAACACTAACCCAAACCCTAACCCTAACCCATACCCTACGCCGTACACGAACACCTCCCCGAACCCATACCCCAAGCCGTACCCTAACCCTAACCCTAAGCCTAACCCTAACCCTAGGCTACCCTTGACTGCTTCTGCCTCCAATTGATTTCCTAAGCACTAGTGTTTTAAGAACAGCTTAAAAAGAGAATCCTAAAGTGATTTCTTTATAATGGGTGTGTTCCTTATCTTATCCTAGTGTCTAAACTCTTCTCCATGGCTGGACCCCCAAATAATATTCCTTTACGTGCTAAGGGGTATCTAGAGAGTGGGATAGGTTTAATAACTACCCTAACCCTAATGCGTACCCTAACCCTAACCCCTACCCTAACCCTAACACGTACCCTAATCCTAACCCGTACCCTAAACCGAGCCCTAACCCTAACACTAACCCTAACCCTAACCCTAACCCATACCCTACGCCGTACCCGAAACCCTCCCCGAACCCGTACCCTAAGCCATACCCTAAGCCTAACCCTAAGCCTAACACTAACCCTAGGCTACCCTTTACTGCTTCTGCCTCCAATAGATTTCCTAAGCACTAGTGTTTTAAGCAACAGCTTAAAAAGAGAATCCTAATGTGATTTCTTTATAATGGGTGTGTTCCTTATCTTATCCTAGCGTCTAAACTCTTCTCCATGGCTGGACCCCCAAATAATATTCCTTTACGTGCTAAGGGGTATCTAGAGAGTGGGATAGGTTTAACAACTACCCTAACCCTAACGCGTACGTTAAACCTAACCCCTACCCTAACCCTAACACGTACCCTAATCCTAAACCGTACCCTAAACCGAGCCCTAACCCTAACACTAACCCTAACCCTAACCCTAACCCATACCCTACGCCGTACCCGCACCCCTCCCCGAACCCGTACCCTAAGCCGTACCCTCAGCCGAACCCTAAGCCTAACCCTAACCCTAGGCTACCCTTGACTGCTTCTGCCTCCAATAGATTTCCTAAGCACTAGTGTTTTAAGGAACAGCTTAAAAAGAGAATCCTAATGTGATTTCTTTATAATGGGTGTGTTCCTTATCTTATCCTAGTGTCTAAACTCTTCTCCATGGCTGCACCCCCAAATAATATTGCCTTACGTGCTAAGGGGTATCTAGAGAGTGGGATAGGTTTAATAACTACCCTAACCCTAATGCGTACTCTAACCCTAACCCCTACCCTAACAATAACACGTACCCTAATCCTAACCCGTACCCTAAACCGAGCCCTAACCCTAACACTAACCCTAACCCTAACCCATACCCTACGCCGTACCCGAACCCCTCCCCAAACCCGTACCCTAAGCCGTACCCTAAGCCTAACCCTAAGCCTAACACTAACCCTAGGCTACCCTTGACTGCTTCTGCCTCCAATAGATTTCCTAAGCACTAGTGTTTTAAGCAACAGCTTAAAAAGAGAATCCTAATGTGATTTCTTTATAATGGGTGTGTTCCTTATCTTATCCTAGTGTCTAAATTCTTCTCCATGGCTGGACCCCCAAATAATATTCCTTTACGTGCTAAGGGGTATCTAGAGAGTGGGATAGGTTTACTAACTACCCTAAACCTAACGCGTACCCTAACCCTAACCCCTACCCTAAACCTAACACGTACCCTAATCCTAACCCGTACCCTAAACCGAGCCCTAACCCTAACACTAACCCTAACCCTAACCCTAACCCATACCCTACGCCGTACCCGCACCCCTCCCCGAACCCGTACCCTAAGCCGTACCCTAAGCCTAACCCTAAGCCTAACACTAACCCTAGGCTACCCTTGACTGCTTCTGCCTCCAATAGATTTCCTAAGCACTAGTGTTTTAAGGAACAGCTGAAAAAGAGAATCCTAATGTGATTTCTTTATAATGGGTGTGTTCCTTATCTTATCCTAGTGTCTAAACTCTTCTCCATGGCTGGACCCTCAAATAATATTCCTTTACGTGCTAAGGTGTATCTAGAGAGTGGGATAGGTTTAATAACTACCCTAACCCTAACGCGTACCCTAACCCTAACCCCTACCCTAACCCTAACACGTACCCTAATCCTAACCCGTACCCTAAACCGAGCCCTAACCCTAACACTAACCCTAACCCTAACCCTAACCCATACCCTACGCCGTACCCGCACCCCTCCTCGAACACGTACCCTAAGCCGTACCCTAAGCCTAACCCTAAGCCTAACCCTAACCCTAGGCTACCCTTGACTGCTTCTGCCTCCAATAGATTTCCTAAGCACTAGTGTTTTAAGGAACAGCTTAAAAAGAGAATCCTAATGTGATTTCTTTATAATGGGTGTGTTCCTTATCTTATCCTAGTGTCTAAACTCTTCTCCATGGCTGGACCACCAAATAATATAACTTTACGTGCTAAGGGGGAGCTAGAGAGTGGGATAGGTTTACTAACTACCCTAGCCCTAACGCGTAACCTAACCCTAACCCCTACCCTAACCCTAACACGTACCCTAATCCTAACCTGTACCCTAAACCGAGCCCTAACCCTAACACTAACACTAACCCTAACCCTAACCCATACCCTACGCCATACCTGAACCCCTCCCGAAACCCGTACCCTAAGCCGTACCCTAAGCCTAACCCTAAGCCTAACCCTAACCCTAGGCTACCCTTGACTGCTTCTGCCTCCAATAGATTTCCTAAGCACTAGTGTTTTAAGCAACAGCTTAAAAAGAGAATCCTAATGTGATTTCTTTATAATGGGTGTGTTCCTTATCTTATCCTAGTGTCTAAATTCTTTTCCTTTGCTGGAACCCCAAATAATATTCCTTTACGTGCTAAGGGGTATCTAGAGAGTGGGATAGGTTTAATAACTACCCTAACCCTAACGCGTACCCTAACCCTAACCCCTACCCTAAACCTAACATGTACCCTAATCCTAACCGTACCCTAAACCGAGCCCTAACCCTAACACTAACCCTAACCCTAACCCTAACCCATACCCTACGCCGTACCCGAAACCCTCCCCGAACCCGTACCCTAAGCCGTACCCTAAGCCTAACCCTAAGCCTAACCCTAACCCTACGCTACCCTTGACTGCTTCTGCCTCCAATAGATTTCCTAAGCACTAGTGTTTTAAGGAACAGCTTAAAAAGAGAATCCTAATGTGATTTCTTTATAATGGGTGTGTTCCTCATCTTATCCTAGTGTCTAAACTCTTCTCCATGGCTGGACCCTCAAATAATATTCCTTTACGTGCTAAGGGGTATCTAGAGAGTGGGATAGGTTTAATAACTACCCTAACCCTAACGCGTACCCTAACCCTAATCCCTACCCTAACCCTAACACGTACCCTAATCCTAACCCGTACCCTAAACCGAGCCCTAACCCTAACACGAACCCTAACCCTAACCCTAACTCATACCCTACGCCGTACCCGAAACCCTCCCCTACCCGTACCCTAAGCCATACCCTAAGCCTAACCCTAAGCCTAACACTAACCCTAGGCTACCCTTGACTGCTTCTGCCTCCAATAGATTTCCTAAGCACTAGTGTTTTAAGCAACAGCTTAAAAAGAGAATCCTAATGTGATTTCTTTATAATGGGTGTGTTCCTTATCTTATCCTAGTGTCTAAACTCTTCTCCATGGCTGGACCCCCAAATAATATTCCTTTACGTGCTAAGGGGTATCTAGAGAGTGGGATAGGTTTACTAACGACCCTAACACTAATGCGTACCCTAACCCTAACCCCTACCCTAAACCTAACACGTACCCTAATCCTAACCGTACCCAAAACCGAGCCCTAACCCTAACACAAACCCTAACCCTAACCCTAACCCATACCCTACGCCGTACCCGAAACCCTCCCCGAACCCGTACCCTAAGCCGTACCCTAAGCCTAACCCTAAGCCTAACCCTAACCCTAGGCTACCCTTGACTGCTTCTGCCTCCAATAGATTTCCTAAGCACTAGTGTTTTAAGGAACAGCTTAAAAAGAGAATCCTAAAGTGATTTCTTTATAATGGGTGTGTTCCTTACCTTATCCTAGCGTCTAAACTCTTCTCCATGGCTGGACCCCCAAATAATATTCCTTTACGTGCTAAGGGGTATCTAGAGAGTGGGATAGGTTTAACAACTACCCTAACCCTAACGCGTACCCTAAACCTAACCCCTACCCTAACCCTAACACGTACCCTAATCCTAACCCGTACCCTAAACCGAGCCCTAACCCTAACACTAACCCTAACCCTAACCCTAACCCATACCGTACGCCGTACCCGCACCCCTCCCCGAACCCGTACCCTAAGCCGTACCCTCAGCCGAACCCTAAGCCTAACCCTAACCCTAGGCTACCCTTGACTGCTTCTGCCTCCAATAGATTTCCTAAGCACTAGTGTTTTAAGGAACAGCTTAAAAAGAGAATTCTAATGTGATTTCTTTATAATGGGTGTGTTCCTTATCTTATCCTAGTGCCTAAACTCTTCTCCATGGCTGGACCCCCAAATAATACTCCTTTACGTGCTAAGGGGTATCTAGAGAGTGGGATAGGTTTACTAACTACCCTAACCCTAACGCGTACCCTAACCCTAACCCCTACCCTAACCCTAAAACATACCCTAATCCTAACCCGTACCCTAAACCGAGCCCTAACCCTAACACTAACACTAACCCTAACCCTAACCCATACCCTACGCCGTACCCGAACCCCTCCCCAAACCCGTACCCTAAGCCGTACCCTAAGCCTAACCCTAAGCCTAACACTAACCATAGGCTACCCTTGACTGCTTCTGCCTCCAATAGATTTCCTAAGCACTAGTGTTTTAAGCAACAGCTTAAAAAGAGAATCCTAATGTGATTTCTTTATAATGGGTGTGTTCCTTATCTTATCCTAGTGTCTAAACTCTTCTCCATGGCTGGACCGCCAAATAATATTCCTTTACGTGCTAAGGGGTATCTAGAGAGTGGGATAGGTTTACTAACTACCCTAACCCTAACGCGTACCCTAACCCTAACCCCTACCCTAACCCTAACACGTACCCTAATCCTAACCCGTACCCTAAACCGATCCCTAACCCTAACACTAACCCTAACCCAAACCCTAACCCATACCCTACGCCATACCCGAAACCCTCCCCGAACCCGTACCCTAAGCCGTACCCTAAGCCTAACCCTAAGCCTAACCCTAACCCTAGGCTACCCTTGACTGCTTCTGCCTCCAATAGATTTCCTAAGCACTAGTGTTTTAAGGAACAGCTGAAAAAGAGAATCCTAATGTGATTTCTTTATAATCGGTGTGTTCCTTATCTTATCCTAGTGTCTAAACTCTTCTCCATGGTTGGACCCCCAAATAATATTCCTTTACGTGCTAAGGGGTATCTAGAGAGTGGGATAGGTTTAATAACTACCCTAACCCTAACGCGTACCCTAACCCTAACCCCTACCCTAACCCTAACACGTACCCTAAACCGAGCCCTAACCCTAACACTAACCCTAACCCTAACCCTAACCCATACCCTACGCCGTACCCGAACCCCTCCCCAAACCCGTACCCTAAGCCGTACCCTAACCCTAACCCTAAGCCTAACCCTAACCCTAGGCTACCCTTGACTGCTTCTGCCTCCAATAGATTTCCTAAGCACTAGTGTTTTAAGGAACAGCTTAAAAAGAGAATCCTAATGTGATTTCTTTATAATGGGTGTGTTCCTTATCTTATCCTAGTGTCTAAACTCTTCTCCATGGCTGCACCCCCAAATAATATTGCCTTACGTGCTAAGGGGTATCTAGAGAGTGGGATAGGTTTAATAACTACCCTAACCCTAACGCGTACCCTAACCCTAACCCCTACCCTAACCCTAACACGTACCCTAATCCTAACCCGTACCCTAAACCGAGCCCTAACCCTAACACTAACCCTAACCCTAACCCTAACCCATACCCTACGCCGTACCCGCACCCCTCCCCGAACCCGTACCCTAAGCCGTACCCTAAGCCTAACCCTAAGCCTAACACTAACCCTAGGCTACCCTTGACTGCTTCTGCCTCCAATAGATTTCCTAAGCACTAGTATTTTAAGGAACAGCTTAAAAAGAGAATCCTAATGTGATTTCTTTATAATGGGTGTGTTCCTTATCTTATCCTAGTGTCTAAACTCTTCTCCATGGCTGGACCACCAAATAATATTCCTTTACGTGCTAAGGGGTATCTAGAGAGTGGGATAGGTTTACTAACTACCCTAGCCCTAACGCGTAACCTAACCCTAACCCCTACCCTAACCCTAACACGTACCCTAACCTAACCCGTACCCTAAACCGAGCCCTAACCTTAACACTAACTCTAACCCTAACCCTAACCCATACCCTACGCCGTACCCGAAACCCTCCCCGAACCCGTACCCTAAGCCGTACCCTAAGCCTAACCCTAAGCCTAACCCTAACCCTAGGCTACCCTTGACTGCTTCTGCCTCCAATAGATTTCCTAAGCACTAGTGTTTTAAGGAACAGCTGAAAAAGAGAATCCTAATGTGATTTCTTTATAATGGGTGTGTTCCTTATCTTATCCTAGTGTCTAAACTCTTCTCCATGGTTGGACCCCCAAATAATATTCCTTTACGTGCTAAGGGGTATCTAGAGAGTGGGATAGGTTTAATAACTACCCTAACCCTAACGCGTACCTTAACCCTAACTCCTACCCTAACCCTAACACGTACCCTAAACCGAGCCCTAACCCTAACACTAACCCTAACCCTAACCCTAACCCATACCCTACGCCGTACCCGAACCCCTCCCCAAACCCGTACCCTAAGCCGTACCCTAACCCTAACCCTAAGCCTAACCCTAACCCTAGGCTACCCTTGACTGCTTCTGCCTCCAATAGATTTCCTAAGCACTAGTGTTTTAAGGAACAGCTTAAAAAGAGAATCCTAATGTGATTTCTTTATAATGGGTGTGTTCCTTATCTTATCCTAGTGTCTAAACTCTTCTCCATGGCTGCACCCCCAAATAATATTGCCTTACGTGCTAAGGGGTATCTAGAGAGTGGGATAGGTTTAATAACTACCCTAACCCTAACGCGTACCCTAACCCTAACCCCTACCCTAACCCTAACACGTACCCTAATCCTAACCCGTACCCTAAACCGAGCCCTAACCCTAACACTAACCCTAACCCTAACCCTAACCCATACCCTACGCCGTACCCGCACCCCTCCCCGAACCCGTACCCTAAGCCGTACCCTAAGCCTAACCCTAAGCCTAACACTAACCCTAGGCTACCCTTGACTGCTTCTGCCTCCAATAGATTTCCTAAGCACTAGTATTTTAAGGAACAGCTTAAAAAGAGAATCCTAATGTGATTTCTTTATAATGGGTGTGTTCCTTATCTTATCCTAGTGTCTAAACTCTTCTCCATGGCTGGACCACCAAATAATATTCCTTTACGTGCTAAGGGGTATCTAGAGAGTGGGATAGGTTTACTAACTACCCTAGCCCTAACGCGTAACCTAACCCTAACCCCTACCCTAACCCTAACACGTACCCTAACCTAACCCGTACCCTAAACCGAGCCCTAACCTTAACACTAACTCTAACCCTAACCCTAACCCATACCCTACGCCGTACCCGAAACCCTCCCCGAACCCGTACCCTAAGCCGTACCCTAAGCCTAACCCTAAGCCTAACCCTAACCCTAGGCTACCCTTGACTGCTTCTGCCTCAAATAGATTTCCTAAGCACTAGTGTTTTAAGGAACAGCTTAAAAAGAGAATCCTAAAGTGATTTCTTTATAATGGGTGTGTTCCTTATCTTATCCTAGTGTCTAAACTCTTCTCCATGGCTGCACCCCCAAATAATATTGCCTTACGTGCTAAGATGTATCTAGAGAGTGGGATAGGTTTAATAACTACCCTAACCCTAATGCGTACTCTAACCCTAACCCCTACCCTAATACTAACACGTACCCTAATCCTAACCCGTACCCTAAACCGAGCCCTAACCCTAACATTAACACTAACCCTAACCCTAACCCATACCCTACGCCGTACCCGAACCCCTCCCCAAACCCGTACCCTAAGCCGTACCCTAAGACTAACCCTAAGCCTAACCCTAACCCTAGGCTACCCTTGACTGCTTCTGCCTCCAATAGATTTCCTAAGCACTAGTGTTTTAAGCAACAGCTTAAAAGGAGAATCCTAATGTGATTTCTTTATAATGGGTGTGTTCCTTATCTTATCCTAGTGTCTAAACTCTTCTCCATGGATGGACCCCCAAATAATATTCCTTTACGTGCTAAGGGGTATCTAGAGAGTGGGATAGGTTTACTAACGACCCTAACCCTAATGCGTACCCTAACCCTAACCCCTACCCTAACCCTAACACGTACCCTAATCCTAACCCGTACCCTAAACCGAGCCCTAACCCTAACACTAACCCTAACCCTAACCCTAACCCATACCCTACGCCGTACCCGCACCCCTCCCCGAACCCGTACCCTAAGCCGTACCCTAAGCCTAACCCTAAGCCTAACCCTAACCCTAGGCTACCCTTGACTGCTTCTGCCTCCAATAGATTTCCTAAGCACTACTGTTTTAAGGAACAGCTTAAAAAGAGAATCCTAATGTGATTTCTTTATAATGGGTGTGTTCCTTATCTTATCCTAGTGTCTAAACTCTTCTCCATGGCTGGACTCACAAATAATATTCCTTTACGTGCTAAGGGGGAGCTAGAGAGTGGGATAGGTTTACTAAGTACCCTAGCCCTAACACGTAACCTAACCCTAACCCCTACCCTAACCCTAACACGTACCCTAATCCTAACCTGTACCCTAAACCGAGCCCTAACCCTAACACTAACCCAAACCCTAACCCTAACCCATACCCTACGCCGTACACGAACACCTCCCCGAACCCATACCCCAAGCCGTACCCTAACCCTAACCCTAAGCCTAACCCTAACCCTAGGCTACCCTTGACTGCTTCTGCCTCCAATAGATTTCCTAAGCACTAGTGTTTTAAGGAACAGCTTAAAAAGAGAATCCTAATGTGATTTCTTTATAATGGGTGTGTTCCTTATCTTATCCTAGTGTCTAAACTCTTCTCCATGGCTGCACCCCCAAATAATATTGCCTTACGTGCTAAGGGGTATCTAGAGAGTGGGATAGGTTTAATAACTACCCTAACCCTAATGCGTACTCTAACCCTAACCCCTACCCTAACACTAACACGTACCCTAATCCTAACCCGTACCCTAAACCGAGCCCTAACCCTAACACTAACACTAACCCTAACCCTAACCCATACCCTACGCCGTACCTGAACCCCTCCCCAAACCCGTACCCTAAGACTAACCCTAAGCCTAACCCTAACCCTAGGCTACCCTTGACTGCTTCTGCCTCCAATAGATTTCCTAAGCACTAGTGTTTTAAGCAACAGCTTAAAAGGAGAATCCTAATGTGATTTCTTTATAATGGGTGTGTTCCTTATCTTATCCTAGTGTCTAAACTCTTCTCCATGGATGGACCCCCAAATAATATTCCTTTACGTGCTAAGGGGTATCTAGAGAGTGGGATAGGTTTACTAACGACCCTAACCCTAATGCGTACCCTAACCCTAACCCCTACCCTAACCCTAACACGTACCCTAATCCTAACCCGTACCCTAAACCGAGCCCTAACCCTAACACTAACCCTAACCCTAACCCTAACCCATACCCTACGCCGTACCCGCACCCCTCCCCGAACCCGTACCCTAAGCCGTACCCTAAGCCTAACCCTAAGCCTAACCCTAACCCTAGGCTACCCTTGACTGCTTCTGCCTCCAATAGATTTCCTAAGCACTACTGTTTTAAGGAACAGCTTAAAAAGAGAATCCTAATGTGATTTCTTTATAATGGGTGTGTTCCTTATCTTATCCTAGTGTCTAAACTCTTCTCCATGGCTGCACCCCCAAATAATATTCCCTTACGTGCTAAGGGGTATCTAGAGAGTGGGATAGGTTTAATAACTACCCTAACCCTAACGCGTACCCTAACCCTAACCCCTACCCTAACCCTAACACGTACCCTAATCCTAACCTGTACCCTAAACCGAGCCCTAACCCTAACACTAACCCTAACCCTAACCCTAACCCATACCCTACGCCGTAACCGCACCCCTCCCCGAACCCGTACCCTAAGCCATACCCTAAACCTAACCCTAAGCCTAACCCTAACCCTAGGCTACCCTTCACTGCTTCTGCCTCCAATTGATTTCCTAAGCAGTAGTGTTTTAAGGAACAGCTTAAAAAGAGAATCCTAAAGTGATTTCTTTATAATGGGTGTGTTCCTTATCTTATCCTAGTGTCTAAACTCTTCTCCATGGCTGGACTCACAAATAATATTCCTTTACGTGCTAAGGGGGAGCTAGAGAGTGGGATAGGTTTACTAAGTACCCTAGCCCTAACACGTAACCTAACCCTAACCCCTACCCTAACCCTAACACGTACCCTAATCCTAACCTGTACCCTAAACCGAGCCCTAACCCTAACACTAACCCAAACCCTAACCCTAACCCATACCCTACGCCGTACACGAACACCTCCCCGAACCCATACCCCAAGCCGTACCCTAACCCTAACCCTAAGCCTAACCCTAACCCTAGGCTACCCTTGACTGCTTCTGCCTCCAATAGATTTCCTAAGCACTAGTGTTTTAAGGAACAGCTTAAAAAGAGAATCCTAATGTGATTTCTTTATAATGGGTGTGTTCCTTATCTTATCCTAGTGTCTAAACTCTTCTCCATGGCTGCACCCCCAAATAATATTGCCTTACGTGCTAAGGGGTATCTAGAGAGTGGGATAGGTTTAATAACTACCCTAACCCTAATGCGTACTCTAACCCTAACCCCTACCCTAACACTAACACGTACCCTAATCCTAACCCGTACCCTAAACCGAGCCCTAACCCTAACACTAACACTAACCCTAACCCTAACCCATACCCTACGCCGTACCTGAACCCCTCCCCAAACCCGTACCCTAAGCCGTACCCTAAGCCTAACCCTAAGCCTAACACTAACCCTAGGCTACCCTTGACTGCTTCTGCCTCCAATAGATTTCCTAAGCACTAGTGTTTTAAGCAACAGCTTAAAAAGAGAATCCTAATGTGATTTCTTTATAATGGGTGTGTTCCTTATCTTATCCTAGTGTCTAAACTCTTCTCCATGGCTGGACCCTCAAATAATATTCCTTTACGTGCTAAGGGGTATCTAGAGAGTGGGATAGGTTTAATAACTACCCTAACCCTAACGCGTACCCTAACCCTAACCCCTACCCTAACCCTAACACGTACCCTAATCCTAACCCGTACCCTAAACCGAGCCCTAACCCTAACACTAACCCTAACCCTAACCCTAACCCATACCCTACGCCGTACCCGCACCCCTCCCCGAACCCGTAACCTAAGCCGTACCCTAAGCCTAACCCTAAGCCTAACCCTAACCCTAGGCTACCCTTGACTGCTTCTGCCTCCAATAGATTTCCTAAGCACTAGTGTTTTAAGAACAGCTTAAAAAGAGAATCCTAAAGTGATTTCTTTATAATGGGTGTGTTCCTTATCTTATCCTAGTGTCTAAACTCTTCTCCATGGCTGCACCCCCAAATAATATTCCCTTACGTGCTAAGGGGTATCTAGAGAGTGGGATAGGTTTAATAACTACCCTAACCCTAACGCGTACCCTAACCCTAACCCCTACCCTAACCCTAACACGTACCCTAATCCTAACCTGTACCCTAAACCGAGCCCTAACCCTAACACTAACCCTAACCCTAACCCTAACCCATACCCTACGCCGTACCCGCACCCCTCCCCGAACCCGTACCCTAAGCCATACCCTAAACCTAACCCTAAGCCTAACCCTAACCCTAGGCTACCCTTGACTGCTTCTGCCTCCAATTGATTTCCTAAGCAGTAGTGTTTTAAGGAACAGCTTAAAAAGAGAATCCTAATGTGATTTCTTTATAATGGGTGTGTTCCTTATCTTATCCTAGTGTCTAAACTCTTCTCCATGGCTGGACCCCCAAATAATATTCCTTTACGTGCTAAGGGGGAGCTAGAGAGTGGGATAGGTTTAATAACTACCCTAGCCCTAACGCGTAACCTAACCCTAACCCCTACCCTAACCCTAACACGTACCCTAATCCTAACCCGTACCCTAAACCGAGCCCTAACCCTAACACTAACCCAAACCCTAACCCTAACCCATACCCTACGCCGTTCACGAACACCTCCCCGAACCCATACCGCAAGCCGTACCCTAACCCTAACCCTAAGCCTAACCCTAACCCTAGGCTACCCTTGACTGCTTCTGCCTCCAATTGATTTCCTAAGCACTAGTGTTTTAAGAACAGCTTAAAAAGAGAATCCTAAAGTGATTTCTTTATAATGGGTGTGTTCCTTATCTTATCCTAGTGTCTAAACTCTTCTCCATGGCAGGACCCCCAAATAATATTCCTTTACGTGCTAAGGGGTATCTAGAGAGTGGGATAGGTTTAATAACTACCCTAACCCTAACGCGTACCCTAACCCTAACCCCTACCCTAACCCTAACACGTACCCTAATCCTAACCCGTACCCTAAACCGAGCCCTAACCCTAACACTAACCCTAACCCTAACCCTAACCCATACCCTACGCCGTACCCGAAACCCTCCCCGAACCCGTACCCTAAGCCATACCCTAAGCCTAACCCTAAGCCTAACACTAACCCTAGGCTACCCTTGACTGCTTCTGCCTCCAATAGATTTCCTAAGCACTAGTGTTTTAAGCAACAGCTTAAAAAGAGAATCCTAATGTGATTTCTTTATAATGGGTGTGTTCCTTATCTTATCCTAGTGTCTAAACTCTTCTCCATGGCTGGACCCCCAAATAATATTCCTTACGTGCTAAGGGGTATCTAGAGAGTGGGATAGGTTTACTAACGACCCTAACCCTAATGCGTACCCTAACCCTAACCCCTACCCTAAACCTAACACGTACCCTAATCCTAACCGTACCCTAAACCGAGCCCTAACCCTAACACAAACCCTAACACTAACCCTAACCCATACCCTACGCCGTACCAGAAACCCTCCCCGAACCCGTACCCTAAGCCGTACCCTAAGCCTAACCCTAAGCCTAACCCTAACCCTAGGCTACCCTTGACTGCTTCTGCCTCCAATAGATTTCCTAAGCACTAGTGTTTTAAGGAACAGCTTAAAAAGAGAATCCTAAAGTGATTTCTTTATAATGGGTGTGTTCCTTATCTTATCCTAGCGTCTAAACTCTTCTCCATGGCTGGACCCCCAAATAATATTCCTTTACGTGCTAAGGGGTATCTAGAGAGTGGGATAGGTTTAACAACTACCCTAACCCTAACGCGTACCCTAAACCTAACCCCTACCCTAACCCTAACACGTACCCTAATCCTAAACCGTACCCTAAACCGAGCCCTAACCCTAACACTAACCCTAACCCTAACCCTAACCCATACCCTACGCCGTACCCGCACCCCTCCCCGAACCCGTACCCTAAGCCGTACCCTCAGCCGAACCCTAAGCCTAACCCTAACCCTAGGCTACCCTTGACTGCTTCTGCCTCCAATAGATTTCCTAAGCACTAGTGTTTTAAGGAACAGCTTAAAAAGAGAATCCTAATGTGATTTCTTTATAATGGGTGTGTTCCTTATCTTATCCTAGTGTCTAAACTCTTCTCCATGGCTGCACCCCCAAATAATATTGCCTTACGTGCTAAGGGGTATCTAGAGAGTGGGATAGGTTTAATAACTACCCTAACCCTAATGCGTACTCTAACCCTAACCCCTACCCTAACACTAACACGTACCCTAATCCTAACCCGTACCCTAAACCGAGCCCTAACCCTAACACTAACCCTAACCCTAACCCTAACCCATACCCTACGCCGTACCCGAACCCCTCCCCAAACCCGTACCCTAAGCCGTACCCTAAGCCTAACCCTAAGCCTAACACTAACCCTAGGCTACCCTTGACTGCTTCTGCCTCCAATAGATTTCCTAAGCACTAGTGTTTTCAGCAACAGCTTAAAAAGAGAATCCTAATGTGATTTCTTTATAATGGGTGTGTTCCTTATCTTATCCTAGTGTCTAAATTCTTCTCCATGGCTGGACCCCCAAATAATATTCCTTTATGTGCTAAGGGGTATCTAGAGAGTGGGATAGGTTTACTAACGACCCTAACCCTAATGCGTACCCTAACCCTAACCCCTACCCTAAACCTAACACGTACCCTAATCCTAACCGTACCCTAAACCGAGCCCTAACACTAACACTAACCCTAACCCTAACCCTAACCCATACCCTACGCCGTACCCGAAACCCTCCCCGAACCCGTACCCTAAGCCGTACCCTAAGCCTAACCCTAAGCCTAACCCTAACCCTAGGCTACCCTTGACTGCTTCTGCCTCCAATAGATTTCCTAAGCACTAGTGTTTTAAGCAACAGCTTAAAAAGAGAATCCTAATGTGATTTCTTTATAATGGGTGTGTTCCTTATCTTATCCTAGTGTCTAAATTCTTCTCCATGGCTGGACCCCCAAATAATATTCCCTTACGTGCTAAGGGGTATCTAGAGAGTGGGATAGGTTTAATAACTACCCTAACCCTAACGCGTACCCTAACCCTAACCCCTACCCTAACCCTAACACGTACCCTAATCCTAACCTGTACCCTAAACCGAGCCCTAACCCTAACACTAACCCTAACCCTAACCCTAACCCATACCCTACGCCGTACCCGCACCCCTCCCCGAACCCGTACCCTAAGCCATACCCTAAACCTAACCCTAAGCCTAACCCTTACCCTAGGCTACCCTTCACTGCTTCTGCCTCCAATTGATTTCCTAAGCAGTAGTGTTTTAAGGAACAGCTTAAAAAGAGAATCCTAAAGTGATTTCTTTATAATGGGTGTGTTCCTTATCTTATCCTAGTGTCTAAACTCTTCTCCATGGCTGGACCCCCAAATAATATTCCTTTACGTGCAAAGGGGGAGCTAGAGAGTGGGATAGGTTTACTAACTACCCTAGCCCTAACGCGTAACCTAACCCTAACCCCTACCCTAACCCTAACACGTACCCTAATCCTAACCCGTACCCTAAACCGAGCCCTAACCCTAACACTAACCCAAACCCTAACCCTAACCCATACCCTACGCCGTACACGAACACCTCCCCGAACCCATACCCCAAGCCGTACCCTAAACCTAACCCTAAGCCTAACCCTAACCCTAGGCTACCCTTGACTGCTTCTGCCTCCAATAGATTTCCTAAGCACTAGTGTTTTAAGGAACAGCTTAAAAAGAGAATCCTAATGTGATTTCTTTATAATGGGTGTGTTCCTTGTCTTATCCTAGTGTCTAAACTCTTCTCCATGGCTGCACCCCCAAATAATATTGCCTTACGTGCTAAGGGGTATCTAGAGAGTGGGATAGGTTTAATAACTACCCTAACCCTAATGCGTACTCTAACCCTAACCCCTACCCTAACACTAACACGTACCCTAATCCTAACCCGTACCCTAAACCGAGCCCTAACCCTAACACTAACACTAACCCTAACCCTAACCCATACCCTACGCCGTACCTGAACCCCTCCCCAAACCCGTACCCTAAGCCGTACCCTAAGCCTAACCCTAAGCCTAACACTAACCCTAGGCTACCCTTGACTGCTTCTGCCTCCAATAGATTTCCTAAGCACTAGTGTTTTAAGCAACAGCTTAAAAAGAGAATCCTAATGTGATTTCTTTATAATGGGTGTGTTCCTTATCTTATCCTAGTGTCTAAACTCTTCTCCATGGCTGGACCCTCAAATAATATTCCTTTACGTGCTAAGGGGTATCTAGAGAGTGGGATAGGTTTAATAACTACCCTAACCCTAACGCGTACCCTAACCCTAACCCCTACCCTAACCCTAACACGTACCCTAATCCTAACCCGTACCCTAAACCGAGCCCTAACCCTAACACTAACCCTAACCCTAACCCTAACCCATACCCTACGCCGTACCCGCACCCCTCCCCGAACCCGTAACCTAAGCCGTACCCTAAGCCTAACCCTAAGCCTAACCCTAACTCTAGGCTACCCTTGACTGCTTCTGCCTCCAATAGATTTCCTAAGCACTAGTGTTTTAAGGAACAGCTTAAAAAGAGAATCCTAATGTGATTTCTTTATAATGGGTGTGTTCCTTATCTTATCCTAGTGTCTAAACTCTTCTCCATGGCTGCACCCCCAAATAATATTCCTTTACGTGCTAAGGGGTATCTAGAGAGTGGGATAGGTTTAATAACTACCCTAACCCTAACGCGTACCCTAACCCTAACCCCTACCCTAACCCTAACACGTACCCTAATCCTAACCTGTACCCTAAACCGAGCCCTAACCCTAACACTAACCCTAACCCTAACCCTAACCCATACCCTACGCCGTACCCGCACCCCTCCCCGAACCCGTACCCTAAGCCATACCCTAAACCTAACCCTAAGCCTAACCCTAACCCTAGGCTACCCTTGACTGCTTCTGCCTCCAATTGATTTCCTAAGCAGTAGTGTTTTAAGGAACAGCTTAAAAAGAGAATCCTAATGTGATTTCTTTATAATGGGTGTGTTCCTTATCTTATCCTAGTGTCTAAACTCTTCTCCATGGCTGGACCCCCAAATAATATTCCTTTACGTGCTAAGGGGGAGCTAGAGAGTGGGATAGGTTTAATAACTACCCTAGCCCTAACGCGTAACCTAACCCTAACCCCTACCCTAACCCTAACACGTACCCTAATCCTAACCCGTACCCTAAACCGAGCCCTAACCCTAACACTAACCCAAACCCTAACCCTAACCCATACCCTACGCCGTACACGAACACCTCCCCGAACCCATACCCCAAGCCGTACCCTAACCCTAACCCTAAGCCTAACCCTAACCCTAGGCTACCCTTGACTGCTTCTGCCTCCAATTGATTTCCTAAGCACTAGTGTTTTAAGAACAGCTTAAAAAGAGAATCCTAAAGTGATTTCTTTATAATGGGTGTGTTCCTTATCTTATCCTAGTGTCTAAACTCTTCTCCATGGCTGGACCCCCAAATAATATTCCTTTACGTGCTAAGGGGTATCTAGAGAGTGGGATAGGTTTAATAACTACCCTAACCCTAATGCGTACCCTAACCCTAACCCCTACCCTAACCCTAACACGTACCCTAATCCTAACCCGTACCCTAAACCGAGCCCTAACCCTAACACTAACCCTAACCCTAACCCTAACCCATACCCTACGCCGTACCCGAAACCCTCCCCGAACCCGTACCCTAAGCCATACCCTAAGCCTAACCCTAAGCCTAACACTAACCCTAGGCTACCCTTTACTGCTTCTGCCTCCAATAGATTTCCTAAGCACTAGTGTTTTAAGCAACAGCTTAAAAAGAGAATCCTAATGTGATTTCTTTATAATGGGTGTGTTCCTTATCTTATCCTAGTGTCTAAACTCTTCTCCATGGCTGGACCCCCAAATAATATTCCTTTACGTGCTAAGGGGTATCTAGAGAGTGGGATAGGTTTACTAACGACCCTAACCCTAATGCGTACCCTAACCCTAACCCCTACCCTAAACCTAACCCGTACCCTAATCCTAACCGAACCCTAAACCGAGCCCTAACCCTAACACAAACCCTAACCCTAACCCTAACCCATACCCTACGCCGTACCCGAAACCCTCCCCGAACCCGTACCCTAAGCCGTACCCTAAGCCTAACCCTAAGCCTAACCCTAACCCTAGGCTACCCTTGACTGCTTCTGCCTCCAATAGATTTCCTAAGCACTAGTGTTTTAAGGAACAGCTTAAAAAGAGAATCCTAAAGTGATTTCTTTATAATGGGTGTGTTCCTTATCTTATCCTAGCGTCTAAACTCTTCTCCATGGCTGGACCCCCAAATAATATTCCTTTACGTGCTAAGGGGTATCTAGAGAGTGGGATAGGTTTAACAACTACCCTAACCCTAACGCGTACCCTAAACCTAACCCCTACCCTAACCCTAACACGTACCCTAATCCTAAACCGTACCCTAAACCGAGCCCTAACCCTAACACTAACCCTAACCCTAACCCTAACCCATACCCTACGCCGTACCCGCACCCCTCCCCGAACCCGTACCCTAAGCCGTACCCTCAGCCGAACCCTAAGCCTAACCCTAACCCTAGGCTACCCTTGACTGCTTCTGCCTCCAATAGATTTCCTAAGCACTAGTGTTTTAAGGAACAGCTTAAAAAGAGAATCCTAATGTGATTTCTTTATAATGGGTGTGTTCCTTATTTATCCTAGTGTCTAAACTCTTCTCCATGGCTGCACCACCAAATAATATTGCCTTACGTGCTAAGGGGTATCTAGAGAGTGGGATAGGTTTAATAACTACCCTAACCCTAATGCGTACTCTAACCCTAACCCCTACCCTAACAATAACACGTACCCTAATCCTAACCCATACCCTAAACCGAGCCCTAACCCTAACACTAACCCTAACCCTAACCCATACCCTACGCCGTACCCGAACCCCTCCCCAAACCCGTACCCTAAGCCGTACCCTAAGCCTAACCCTAAGCCTAACACTAACCCTAGGCTACCCTTGACTGCTTCTGCCTCCAATAGATTTCCTAAGCACTAGTGTTTTAAGCAACAGCTTAAAAAGAGAATCCTAATGTGATTTCTTTATAATGGGTGTGTTCCTTATCTTATCCTAGTGTCTAAATTCTTCTCCATGGCTGGACCCCCAAATAATATTCCTTTACGTGCTAAGGGGTATCTAGAGAGTGGGATAGGTTTACTAACGACCCTAACCCTAATGCGTACCCTAACCCTAACCCCTACCCTAAACCTAACACGTACCCTAATCCTAACCGTACCCTAAACCGAGCCCTAACACTAACACTAACCCTAACCCTAACCCTAACCCATACCCTACGCCGTACCCGAAACCCTCCCCGAACCCGTACCCTAAGCCGTACCCTAAGCCTAACCCTAAGCCTAACACTAACCCTAGGCTACCCTTGACTGCTTCTGCCTCCAATAGATTTCCTAAGCACTAGTGTTTTAAGGAACAGCTGAAAAAGAGAATCCTAATGTGATTTCTTTATAATGGGTGTGTTCCTTATCTTATCCTAGTGTCTAAACTCTTCTCCATGGCTGGACCCTCAAATAATATTCCTTTACGTGCTAAGGGGTATCTAGAGAGTGGGATAGGTTTAATAACTACCCTAACCCTAACGCGTACCCTAACCCTAACCCCTACCCTAACCCTAACACGTACCCTAATCCTAACCCGTACCCTAAACCGAGCCCTAACCCTAACACTAACCCTAACCCTAACCCTAACCCATACCCTACGCCGTACCCGCACCCCTCCTCGAACACGTACCCTAAGCCGTACCCTAAGCCTAACCCTAAGCCTAACCCTAACCCTAGGCTACCCTTGACTGCTTCTGCCTCCAATAGATTTCCTAAGCACTAGTGTTTTAAGGAACAGCTTAAAAAGAGAATCCTAATGTGATTTCTTTATAATGGGTGTGTTCCTTATCTTATCCTAGTGTCTAAACTCTTCTCCATGGCTGGACCACCAAATAATATACCTTTACGTGCTAAGGGGGAGCTAGAGAGTGGGATAGGTTTACTAACTACCCTAGCCCTAACGCGTAACCTAACCCTAACCCCTACCCTAACCCTAACACGTACCCTAATCCTAACCCGTACCCTAAACCGAGCCCTAACCCTAACACTAACACTAACCCTAACCCTAACCCATACCCTACGCCATACCTGAACCCCTCCCGAAACCCGTACCCTAAGCCGTACCCTAAGCCTAACCCTAAGCCTAACCCTAACCCTAGGCTACCCTTGACTGCTTCTGCCTCCAATAGATTTCCTAAGCACTAGTGTTTTAAGCAACAGCTTAAAAAGAGAATCCTAATGTGATTTCTTTATAATGGGTGTGTTCCTTATCTTATCCTAGTGTCTAAATTCTTTTCCTTTGCTGGAACCCCAAATAATATTCCTTTACGTGCTAAGGGGTATCTAGAGAGTGGGATAGGTTTACTAACTACCCTAACCCTAACGCGTACCCTAACCCTAACCCCTACCCTAAACCTAACATGTACCCTAATCCTAACCGTACCCTAAACCGAGCCCTAACCCTAACACTAACCCTAACCCTAACCCTAACCCATACCCTACGCCGTACCCGAAACCCTCCCCGAACCCGTACCCTAAGCCGTACCCTAAGCCTAACCCTAAGCCTAACCCTAACCCTACGCTACCCTTGACTGCTTCTGCCTCCAATAGATTTCCTAAGCACTAGTGTTTTAAGGAACAGCTTAAAAAGAGAATCCTAATGTGATTTCTTTATAATGGGTGTGTTCCTCATCTTATCCTAGTGTCTAAACTCTTCTCCATGGCTGGACCCTCAAATAATATTCCTTTACGTGCTAAGGGGTATCTAGAGAGTGGGATAGGTTTAATAACTACCCTAACCCTAACGCGTACCCTAACCCTAACCCCTACCCTAACCCTAACACGTACCCTAATCCTAACCCGTACCCTAAACCGAGCCCTAACCCTAACACTAACCCTAACCCTAACCCTAACCCATACCCTACGCCGTACCCGAAACCCTCCCCGAACCCGTACCCTAAGCCGTACCCTAAGCCTAACCCTAAGCCTAACCCTAACCCTAGGCTACCCTTGACTGCTTCTGCCTCCAATAGATTTCCTAAGCACTAGTGTTTTAAGGAACAGCTTAAAAAGAGAATCCTAATGTGATTTCTTTATAATGGGTGTGTTCCTTATCTTATCTTAGTGTCTAAACTCTTCTCCATGGCTGCACCCCCAAATAATATTCCTTTACGTGCTAAGGGGTATCTAGAGAGTGGGATAGGTTTAATAACTACCCTAACCCTAACGCGTACCCTAACCCTAACCCCTACCCTAACCCTAACACGTACCCTAATCCTAACCTGTACCCTAAACCGAGCCCTAACCCTAACACTAACCCTAACCCTAACCCTAACCCATACCCTACGCCGTACCCGCACCCCTCCCCGAACCCGTACCCTAAGCCATACCCTAAACCTAACCCTAAGCCTAACCCTAACCCTAGGCTACCCTTGACTGCTTCTGCCTCCAATTGATTTCCTAAGCAGTAGTGTTTTAAGGAACAGCTTAAAAAGAGAATCCTAATGTGATTTCTTTATAATGGGTGTGTTCCTTATCTTATCCTAGTGTCTAAACTCTTCTCCATGGCTGGACCCCCAAATAATATTCCTTTACGTGCTAAGGGGGAGCTAGAGAGTGGGATAGGTTTAATAACTACCCTAGCCCTAACGCGTAACCTAACCCTAACCCCTACCCTAACCCTAACACGTACCCTAATCCTAACCCGTACCCTAAACCGAGCCCTAAACCTAACACTAACCCAAACCCTAACCCTAACCCATACCCTACGCCGTACACGAACACCTCCCCGAACCCATACCCCAAGCCGTACCCTAACCCTAACCCTAAGCCTAACCCTAACCCTAGGCTACCCTTGACTGCTTCTGCCTCCAATTGATTTCCTAAGCACTAGTGTTTTAAGAACAGCTTAAAAAGAGAATCCTAAAGTGATTTCTTTATAATGGGTGTGTTCCTTATCTTATCCTAGTGTCTAAACTCTTCTCCATGGCTGGACCCCCAAATAATATTCCTTTACGTGCTAAGGGGTATCTAGAGAGTGGGATAGGTTTAATAACTACCCTAACCCTAATGCGTACCCTAACCCTAACCCCTACCCTAACCCTAACACGTACCCTAATCCTAACCCGTACCCTAAACCGAGCCCTAACCCTAACACTAACCCTAACCCTAACCCTAACCCATACCCTACGCCGTACCCGAAACCCTCCCCGAACCCGTACCCTAAGCCATACCCTAAGCCTAACCCTAAGCCTAACACTAACCCTAGGCTACCCTTTACTGCTTCTGCCTCCAATAGATTTCCTAAGCACTAGTGTTTTAAGCAACAGCTTAAAAAGAGAATCCTAATGTGATTTCTTTATAATGGGTGTGTTCCTTATCTTATCCTAGCGTCTAAACTCTTCTCCATGGCTGGACC